>NC_083332.1:34239348-34560253 GCF_963455315.2 Globicephala melas | reverse complement strand
CACAATTTTGGAGGCCAACAAGTCCTAAGATCTGCAGGGTGAGTGGGCAAGTTGGAGACCCAGAAAAGCTGATGGAGTAGCTCCAGTCCAAAGAAGAGCAGACCTGGGATCCCGGAAGAACCAATGTTTTAGTTCAAAGGCGGGAAAAAAATGACGTTCCAGCTTGAAGAAAGGCAGAAGGAATTCCCTCTTATTCAAGAGAAGGTCAGCCTTTTTGCTCAATTCAAGCCTTCTATTGATTGAATGAGGCCCACCCACATTAGGGAGGGCAATCTGCTTTACTCAGACTATTGATTTAAATGTTGAACTCATCCAAAAACATCCTCACAGAAATACCCAGAATAACATTTAACCATGTATCTTGGCACCCCATGACCCAGTCAAGTTGACACATAAAATTAACCATCACATAAGCCCATGGGCTTTCCACTACATCATACTCATCCCTGCTTGGGTCTAGAAAATCCTCCCTGGTGATGTCATAAAATGTTACTGGGCCCCAGAGACCCCCTCCCAAAAGGCAACAACCAGTATAAGAATATATAATTTTTCTCTACCAGTTAAAAAGAAATAATTTAACCTAGCTCCTGTAATTCCTTCCTTGATTCAACCCAACTTCTCCCCACCCTAATCCTAAACACACTTTTACTGTTTCTCGAGAGGCAACTGGAAATCCCAGATGTTCACATCATTCAGACCACAGGAAGGTGAAAGCAGAGTGGGGATAGGAAAATGAAACTCACCAAGATGCAGAGAGAGAATAGGATGATGCAACCATGGAGACTACAAAGGGAGGTATGGATTATTTCCTTCCTTGCTAATTACAATGTATGTGTCTCAACAGATATTTCAGTGAAGACACTAAATTTTCAATGTCTGATACACTATAGGCACTTACAGTAGTTAATTAATGGATCAATATGCTCATCCTCCCTTTCTTTCTCCCTCTTATGTTGTCTAAACCTGAGAGATTTCCCCATTTTCCTGCACATGAGGGAAATCACGATGGTACTGCCTTGTCCCCTTTTCTTATCTTTGACTCTTCAGCTGTGAAGTCGTCCTGGGTTTGCCAGTCATCTCCCACCTCTTGGGCCTCCTTTTCCCTTATCTTTCCAAGTCCAAAATGTTTTATTTATTCCTGTGAATATAATGGCTCAGCTATGAAGCTCCCTTGGCCAACCTTTCTGCTGGACTGCTGAGTCATTTGTGACCTGTAGATAGAATAAATTCAGAGGCTGCACAATCACTGCTTACTCCTGGAGAGAGTCAGCCACATGACAGTGACTGGGTTTCTCATTAACTTGGCCTTGTGTGAATCTTTATGATGGTTCCTAGACATGACAATTGAGTCTGTGTGGCCATGGAGCTCACAGAGGAAAGGAAGAATGATCTCCAACATCTTATAGTTATGATATCCTATTCCCAAAGAAGGAAGTCCAAGGCTTTGGACCTCACCAGGGACTTTGATCCTTCAAGGAACCCCTGTCCCAATGTCATTTTCTATCCCAGAAAACCAGCAAAACATCCCAGGTGGGCAGACCCATGGGATTTCTCTAATCCTGCTTTGTGCTCAGCACTTAGGTCACTCTGTGATAACAAAAGAAGAAGTTTATAAAGTGGCTCCTAGAACTCTGCTTTTGGCCATGATGGAATAACTGCTGCTAACTAGCTCTGCCACTATACACCTTTATAATACTGAACAAAATGTATGAAACAACTCCTCAGATATTGAATAACAAGTACATAGGACTGTGATGCCTGAGAAAAAGGAAATAATTAAGATGAGTCCTAGATCATCCTGGCTTTCTGCCTAAACACATTTACCAAACTCTTGGAGAGGGAGGAGGAAGCCAGTCAGAGGATAGGAGGCTTCCTGAGCCTAGGGGACTGGGATTAAAGTTAAGGGAGGTTGAGGTGGTTGGAATTTGAGGGGCAGGGTGCCAGAGAAGAAGGAGCTACAAGAAGAAGGAGCTCCAGACATTTTCATTGAGTGCCCTTGTTTGTCTAAATAATAAATTGCTTATGTAGGGTATGACTCTAAGGCCACACAGAGAACAACTACCAGAGAAAGAACAACTACTGGAGAGCTTTAAGCTGAACAACTACCAGAACTTACACGTGATTGGGAAGCATTCAAGTTCCAACCAAGCAGAATGAAGGAAACTTCTTGAACACCCAGGGAATTCAGCAGATACCCTAAAAAAGCCAAGTCTTAGAAGTAGTGCTAAATTAGCAGCACTATTAACAAACTAAATGGGTATTCAACTAGTGATAGTAAATCAACTGCCTGCCAGAGCAAAACTCAACACTCCTTAGAAGACCACAACAAAATTCAATCAACAATTTAAAATTCACCATGTTGCTGTACATCTGACACTAACACAATATTGTAAATCAACTATACTTCAATAAAAGATAAAAAAATAAATAAATAAAATTTACAATGTTCTGCAGTCCACTAAAAATTATTAGACATGAAAATAACCAGGAAAATGTGAATCATAACTGAGAAAAATCAGACTATGGAAACAGACCAGAAATGGACTCAGCAGACAAGCCATTTAAGACAGCTATATTTTCAAGGAGTTAGACGAAAACATGTACCAAATGAGAAGAGAAATGTAAACTATTTTTTAAAATCCAAATAGAATTTCTAGAGCTCAAAATACAGTATCTGGAAAAAAAAAAAAAAAGGATGAGATTAAGATCAGATTAGACACTGCAGAAGAAATGATCAGCGAACTTGAAGACAGGACAATGAAAACTATTGATATTTAAGCTGACACCTGGGGGTGGAGTGGAGGAGGGAAGACTGAAAAAATGAAGAGAGCGTAAGTAATTCGTGAGAGACTACCAGTCTAACATATGTATAATTGGCATCTTAGAAGTAGGTAAGGGGGAGGCAGACAAATATTTGAAGAAAAAATGGATACAAATTTTACAATTTTGATGAAAACTATATACCCACAGATCCTAGAAGTTCAATTAACATCAAGCAGGAAAAATATCAAGAAGACTACACCAATACACATCATAACTGTGCTGCTAAGAACTAAACATAAAGGGGGAATCTTCAAAGCAGCCAGAGAAAGAAGATACAGTACTTAGAGGGGGAAAGATGAGAAATATCTCTGACTTCTTATCATAGATAATGCAAGTAATAAGATAATGGAATGATATTTTTTAAATGTTGGGGAAGGAAGTGACAACATAGGTTTCAATGGCCAATGAAAATATTCTTCAAAAATTAAGATCAAAATGCTGAGAAAATGCATTGCCAGCAAACCAGCACTACATTTAACAAATGTTAAATGAATATTTTCTGGATGAAAGAAAATGATTCCAAACTAAAGCTCAGGTCTGTGCAAGACAATGAAGAACAGAGAAAATGACAAATACGTCAGCAAAAATAAATGTTTTTCTCATTTAAAAAATTCCTCTAAAAGATAATTATCCAAAGCAAAAATAATAACAATGTATTGTAGGTTCATAACATATGTAGAAATGAAATGTATGACAATCATAGCATATGGCATTGGAAGAGCAATGGAAGTCTACTGTTTTAAGGGTCCTACATTGTATGTGAAGCAGTATATTTTTTGAAGGTAGACTTTGGTAGTTAAAGACTCACACTGTAATTCTTAGAATATCCACACACATAGAAAAAGAAGAAATAAAGTGGAATAATAACAAAATACAATGGACAAAGTGAAGAAATAATAAAATAAAGTGGGATACAAAAATATTCAGTTAATCCAAGAGAAGACAGGAAAAAAAGAACAGAAAACAAGACAAATAGCTAGATGGTAGACTTAAACCAGCCATTTGAATAGTTGCGTTAAATGTAAATAGACTAAACATAGCAATTATAATGCAGAAATTGTCAGACTGGACAAAAAGTAAGACTCAGCTATATTCTTCAAGAAATTCACCCTATATATATAAACACACACAATTTAAAAGTATGGGGAAATGATATACCATGCAAACACAATAGATGGAGAAGCTATATTCATATCAGACAAAGCAGACTTCAGGGCAAGGAATATTACCAGAGATAAGAAGAGACACTGTATATAATGATAAAGGGGTCAATTCAATAAGTCCAGAAGATATAACCAAGCTGAATGGGCAGTCACCTAATAATAGAGCTTTAACATACATGAAACAAAAATTTGACAGAAATGAAGGGAGAAACAGATAAATTTAAATTTAAATTATAGTTCTCAACTATTCTTTCAATAATTCATAGGATAAGGAGACAGAAAAAATATAGATGACTTGAACATCACTATCAACCAACCTGACCTAAATGACATTCACTCACCAAGTACAAAATACACATTCTTTTCAAATGCACCTGCAACATTCAACAAGATAGACCAGATGCTAGACTAAATGTAAAAAACAAAAGTATAAAACTTCTAAAGGAAAACGTAGGAGAAAATCTTCACAACCCTGTGGCAGATAAAGGTTTCATAGGATAGAAAACACATTAACCATATAAGAGGGAAATGATTTAAATTGATAAATTTTAATTTTATCAAAATTTAAAACTTCTGGTCTTTAAAAGACAACATTAAGAAAGTGGAAAGGCAGGCCACAGTCTGTGAGAAAATATTTACAATACATACACTGTATTGTACAAAATATTGTACAATACAATACATATGATAGGACTTACATAAAAATATAGAAATAACTCTTATAACTTAACAATTAAAAAGACAATCAGGGCTTCCCTGGTGGTGCAGTGGTTGAGAGTCCACCTGCGGGATCCTCCCAGATGCTGCAGAGCGGCTAGGCCCGTGAGCCATGGCCGCTGAGCCTGTGATCCGCAATGGGAGAGGCCACAACAGTAAGAGGCCCGCGTACCGCAAAAAAAAAAAAAAAAAAAAGAAAAGACAATCAAACATTTTTTAAAGGTAAAATTTTCAACAGACACTTCACAAAAGAAAATCTATGAATGATCAATAAGCAGATTAAAATGTGTTTAAATCATCAGGAAAATTCAAATTATAACTATAATGAGATGCGACTACATACTCACTAAAATTTAAAAGACTGACAATGCCAAGTATTAGAGAGGACATGGAGCAACTGGAACTTTCATACTACTGGTGGGGGTGTAAAATAGAGTAATCACTTTGGGAGACAATTTGTCAGTTTCAAAATAAAATTAAACATGCACTTACTATATGACCTAGAAATTTCACTTCTAGGTACACACCCAAGAGAATAAAAGCATGTCCACACAAAGACTTGTGTATGAACACTTATAGCTACTGTATTCACAACAGCCAAACATTGGAAACAACCCTAATATCCATCAACAGGTGAAATTATAAAGAAGTTGTGGTACAGCTATACAATGGAATATTACTCAGCAACAAAAAATCATGAACTATTGATACACACAACATGGAAGAATCTCTAAAACATTTGCTGAGCAAAAGGGAGCCAGACACAAGAGTACACTCTTTGTGACTACGTTTATGCAGAGTTCAAAAACACGCCAAACCCATCTGGAATAATGAGTCGGGGGGTGGAGAGACTGACTGCATAGTGGCACGGAAGGACTTCTGGGGTGATGGAAATGTTCTATATCTTGGTTGTGATGGTGGTTACATGGGTATGTACATTTGTCAAAACTTAATAAAGAGAAAATTTTAAGCAGGTGCATTTTATTACGTATGTGTTACACTTCAGTAAATTTTAATAAAGAGGTTTTTGTCCCTCAGGAGACTGCAATTCAGATGGGAGAACTGGATTAGAAATACAGAGAAACCCCTACAATCACTCACAAGCCAGAAGTGCATTCGGTACTAATTTATACCTTGCATACCCAGATGCTATGGAGATTTGAGGAGAGGTAGGTGGTGAGTCAGTATACCTTTCAGGGAGAACGTATCCCAGGATCTGAAAGGAAAGGGAGAATCGGAGGCATGGGGAGAAGGCTTGGGGTCTCCAAGGATAGATTCCACACACTGAAGTGGAAATATGGATGGCCTCCATTGTGGTCATGCAGAAGACTGTAGCTAATTCAGATGAAGTTAGATATGGGAAAGGAATAGCATATACAGTCTTGGAAGCAGGGCAAAAAATACATAAGGCTGAAAATGGGCATTCTTGTGAGTTCTGAGCAGGACAATGGCAGATGGGAGTGATCTGGCTGTGGGTGGGATATCTGAGACTGGGAATCCATGAAGGAGGCTCTTGCAGGTGTGTAGACATGGATCGATGAGGGCATGCTCTAGAGCGTGGACCTGGGGAAACAAAGGGAGGAGTAGACCCGAGAACCATTCTGATGAGCACAAGCCTTTGGGAGATGCTGACTCTGTCTTACAGAACTTTCTTAACCATGGAGGGGCAGCCAACCTCAGTGGATGGAGCTCAGACTCTGAAGTCCACACACTTAGCTCCAAGCCTGGCTCTATTACAAACAAACTTGGGGAAATTTTTAAAGCACCCAAAACCCCAAAGTTCCCTTATGTGTAATACGGGAATAATAATTCTTAACTTGTGGGGTTATTGAGAGGATTAGAGGTAAGGTAGGTGGAGCACCTGGTGCAAAGGAGATAATAAATGATAGACATTATGATGAGCCCTCTGGTTGATCAGAGATTCCTGGGACCACCACACAAGGTGTCTCCTTCCTGCGGGTCTCAGGGGTGGGGCCACAACTACACTGGATGAGGGAAAAGAAAAAAATTAACATGCACAGAAACATACCAGTATACTAGTCACCAAGGACAAACAACACTAGGTGTAAACATTATTCACATATGTGCTGTGTGGGGGCCACAAAAAGAGAGCAAGGTCCCTTTCACTAACAAAGGGCCGGGGGTCTGACTATGGAAATTTGGGCCAAGGGGTTCATAATTTGAAGTGTCTCTGTTGGGAGAAGAATGCCTTTTTAATTTGCAAATTGACCGAGAATAGCCTACTTAGCCCAACATCTCTGTCATTAAGTGGCCCCCTTGATGCTTTGACGTAGGCATCTGGCTCTCAGGGAATCCTAGGAGACCACTGCTCCAGAATCTCATCTCCAGGGAGGGGCATGTGTTGGGGATGTCAGGCAAGCACAAACTTAATGTAGTTGCTCTGTTCTAGGGAAGATTATTTTCTCTATGTTGAAAGAGACAGAGACAGGCATTTACTGATATCTAGTGTTTATAAGGCAAGCACTGTGCTAAGAGGCTTTATCTGGATTGTCTAGAATAACCATTCACTCATTCAATACTTATTTATTAACTTCCAGCAGACACTGTGCGGGATGCTAGGGATGCTATGGGATCAGAGAGATAAGTAAACAGATCATAACCACTGAGGGACAAGAACCACCTGAGAGTAGGTCCAGAGCAGAAGGCCAGCACCTACCCTAGTCCTAGCTGGGAAGGGGGCTATGTGTGTGAATAGAACACTCCAGGCAGAGGAAAGAGTAAGCTCTAAGGCCTGGCAGGGAGAGAGATGGAGAGAAGTCGTTCATTAGGGGAACTGTCAGCAGTTCCCAAGGTTGAAGCAGAAAAAGTCAGCAGCAGTAAGCCACCAGCCTAGTAATGAAGAACACATATGCCTGGAATAGAGCTACCAGGTATAGCAAATAAAAATGCAGGATGCTAAACCTGATGAACATGACCTCAGCCAGGCGATCAAGGTCAACATCAACAGCGATAAGTCATGTGGATCGTATGTACCCTTAACATAATGGAACAAGAATGGCACTTGACCTCTGTGGTCCTCCTCCCAAAAACATATTAGCATAGTCTAATCATAAGAAAAACATCAGACATACCCAAATTGAGGGACATGCTATAAAACACCTGGCCAGTACTCCTCAAAACTGTCAAGATCAAAGGAATCTTTGTCCTGTCAAAAACAAGGAATGTCTGACAAACTGTCACAGCCAGGAGGAGCCTAAGGAAGCATGACAACTAAATGGGATGTGCTATCCTGGATGGGATCCTGGAACAGAAGAGGACATTAGGTGGTAGCTGAGGAAATCTAATGAAGTATGGACTTTAGTTAATTATAATATATTAACATTATTTGTGATATTGTGTTCATTAATTGTGACAAATGTATCATACTGATGTAAGATGTTAATGTACATGGTAACTCTCTTACTGCCTTTATAATTTTTCTAGAAATCTAAAATGATTCTAAAATAAAAAGTTTATTTGAAAATACAGGATGCCCAGTTAAATCTGAATTTCAGATAAACAATCAGTTTTTGTTTTCAGTATTTGGAGCGTAATTAACACTAAATGATAATTCGTTGTTTGTCTGAAACTCAAATTGTACTGGGCTTCCTGGAGACTCTTGCCTGGAAAGCAGGAGCTAGTGAAAGACCACAGACAGGAAGGCACATGATCCATACTTTATATAGTAGATATATAGGTGAGGCAACTGAGGCTGGATGATTTTAGCAGAGTCGCCCAGCTAGCCTTGTACAGAGCAGGACCTTAACACAGGCCTGTTTTACCCCAAGCCCAAGTCTATCCATTACACTCCGACGCCCCACAGAACTCTATCTAGAAACAACCACAAGAAGCCACTCTTGCTGGCAAAGAATAAAGGACAATCAAGAGCAGACATTGTGTCTGGAGGACTCTAGCAAAAGCGGGCGACTAATTTCATGCACCAAAACTCAAGGCCTCCCCAAAACACAAGGCCACGTTTCCTGCTGGATACCAGCTCCCCACTGATGTCCCCTTTCCCCTCCTCTCCGCCCCTCACTGTCATAGTCAAACCAGATACATTCAGAGCCATGAACCGAAAGTTGGAAGGGACCTTTGGAGCCATTTGCCCAGCATCCCACTTTGAGCAGGAAACCCAGCCACAGTCGTCCACACAGATGCCACCTCCTCTGTCCAGCTCTTAACAGTTGGCTCCAGCCTGTGACTTTAACTTCCACTACCAATTTGCTCAGGTGTCAGAAAGCACTTTACCAAGCTAATTAGAGCTATGTGTTAAGTAAGAGTCAATGGTCTCTGAGCAAAGGCCCAAAAGGCTCCTCTGTGGGGAAAGAGAAACTTTCTAACGTGTAATCCAGCTGCTCAGGGATCTATCTCATCTCCTCCCCTTCTTGTTCCAAATAGATGATCCTGCTTCCTACCTGGGTTCCATAGGGATTAGGTTAAATAACTTCATTTGGATGAGCAAAGCCCAAGGGTTGCGTTAGTGTATTTTAGCAGCACATGGGAGAAGACAAAGGGTGAAGAGAAGGGTGGCATGCACTCGGCCGGCAAAATCTCCTGCAGGAAATTACTGACGCCAGCCAGCGTCTCCAGGCCCCTGCTGGGCTGTTTCTCCTCCTCTCCTATCTCTCAGGGGATGGCCGTCCCACTGTGGCTTGCCAGCTGGGAAAGACAAAGAGGACAAAGCTCTCAGCCTGCAGCGTGCCTCCTCCAACACATCCCCCCATGAAACCACCCACAAACAGGGCCGTGCTAGGGGTGGGGGTGGGAGGAAGTGTCCAGCAATCCTCTTTCCTCTAGAAATGGGATTGGAAATGGGGTAATCGTCTAAATGGGCAGTCCTGATGAGTTGATAAACATAACTCCCATTTTTATTACTGTGATGAGGCTGCCTGAGCGAGGGTAATCCCTCTCCCGGGCTCCGGGGGAGATTGCCAGGCAGCCAGTCGCCACCCACTCTCCACCACAGCTGCATTAGTCTGATGGGAAGAGGCACTGAGCTCTAGACGGACTGCATTCTATAACGGCATTTAAAAGCACAGATCCTGGGGTCACACCAGGGTCCAGGTCACTGCTGACCAAGCTCCATGTCCCCTTGGCTCTGCCCTCCTGCTCCCCCAACCACTGAAGGGGCACAGATGGTCCGAAAGTGGGGCTTCCCTCAGTCACGTAAGGTGAGAAAGGTATCAGGAAAGACCCCAACTTAAAATGGCTTGAGGAAACGTGGTATAATGGGAAAACCTCTGGCTTCTAGCCTCAGCCAACCCCCTAACTCTTGAGTCCTCGGTTTCCTCAACTGCATTATGTGATTTCTCAGTTTTATCATCGGCATTACTCGATTGTCCTTTCCTGCTCTGCCACGTAAAAGACCCACAGGTTCATGACTCTCCCAGCCAGCCATGAATTCCACCCTTACAGAGTAATTCCTTTGTGTTTTAAAGGCTGTTTTATCTTTTACACTTCCCTTGAAATTATAATCTTCCATGTTACTAATGAATGCCTTACGGGAGAAGACAACCTAGTAGAAGCTGGAAGTGAGGCCCTGAGGAAATAGGACAGGCAGGGGAGGTGTGGCCTTGTGTTCCTGGAAGATGCAAGGGGTTCAGGAAAGGAGTCAGAAAAATACCCAAGGCCATGTCATCTGAGGCCCACTGTGTGGGCAAAGTCCACACGAGAATGGATGAGGTCTAGGCAGATGGACTGAGGTTAGGGCAGCTGGTTCCACTGATGGCAGGTCTCAGGGACCTTCAGAGCAAATCACGGACCTTGTGTGCCCATTTGGCTCCTGAGTGGAGTCTTTATCTTTCCCCATTCACTCATTTACTCAAGCACTGCTCAGTCAGGAGGCCACAAGGTACAGCAAAGTTAAGAGTGGACTTAGATTCAGAAGCTGGGCCCTAGCTGAAGTACCAGCATTTACTTGTCACGTGACACTGAACAAGGCATGTCACCATTCTGAGCCAGCAAAATAAGGCAGGTGCCTGCCTTGCACACTTCATGGTCAGCGTCGCTACCGTGCACACCTCCAGGGCGTGCCATCCCATGGGAGTCTACATGAGTGGCACCAGCCAGAACCGGGCAATGCACAACTGGCACAACCAAATGTTGCAGCCCTGCTTGTAGTTAAAAAATATCAAATGACAAATGATACATTAGCCATCAACACTATTAAGACAACAGTGTTATTATGTTGGTCACATTCTAGAAGGGGATGCTAGATCCATAAAAGATTCACATAAAGTTAAAATTTAGTGGCATCAAGCTTTGCATTCTATCCAATTCAACAATGGTGGAACAGTGGAGCAACCCATGATATGATCCTAGTGCTGTCACTGTGATTCAGGCCCACAGGAGCCATAGAAAAGAATAAGCAGGGAACTCCCTGGTGGTCCTGTGGTTAGGACCCCGCACTTCCAATGCTGGGGCCTGGGTTCAGTTCCTGGTCAGGGAACTAAGATCCTGCAAGCTGCATGGCACAGCCAAGAAAAAGAAAAAAAGAAAAGAAAAGAAAAGAAAGAAAAGAAAAGAATAAGCAAAATAAGAGGTGTGGCCCCAAGCCCAGGTCTGGGGGTCCCAAGACCACTCTGCCCTCCACACTATGCCTGTCTCAAAATACCCTTCATTATAAGACACCCAGGGTCTCAGTTAAGACAGGTCTCCATTGATAGACTTCTCAGATCAGGACAGAAAGGTGGGGATCAGATATGTCTAGCCCAAAAGGAGGTTCCCTAGATTTTACTCCCCCTCACACACCAATTCACCATCAGCTCAGGGCAGCAGGTCTAAGAGGACCCACTCCTCTCAACCTTCCATGGGCCACAGTTGCCTGGGAAAAAAGAAAGACAGATTTATGACTCCACTACACTGCCCACTACCCCATCAATTCCAACCCCCCCCCAAGTCTTCCCCATACATTGGTGACCTTCGGGTCAGGCAGGTTAAAAATGTTAAACCATGTAAAGCCCCTTAATCCACTACTTCCTTCCCTATGGGGGGAAAATAGAAATAGGAAACACTAAAAGCATTTGTTCCCACCTCTCCATTTTTCCTTTCACAGCTCCAATGCAGGTCATCTTAATCAGATACTTCCTAATATGTCACCCTGGTTCTAAGATGTTCTGCCCTCCATGCTACACCCCTCTCAGGGCTACTACTCTAAAACACAGCTCTTGGCTGGTCACATCCTTGTTTCCCAGGTTGCTCAGCACCCCTGTGCCTAGGGGACAAGATCCTGGACCAACCTCACCTTTGGCTACTTCCTCCCACGTAGCCTACACTGCAGTCCCAGGGGTGGCCCTCCATTCCTGAACAACCTTGTTGCGTTCATTCGTCCAATGCACGATTAATGGAGAGTGTAAGGTATATCAGGCAGTGTGCTGGGTACTAGCAATGTAGTAGAGGGCAAACCCAGCCAGGCATCCCAGAGCTTACAACCTTCCAGGGAAAACAGACATCAACAAATAACCACAAAAATACATGTATGATTACAAACTGATATTTGATAAGGAGATGTGCTCAGAGATATACAAGGTGGAAGGACTGAAGTAGTCTGGGGGATAAGAGAAGGTTTCCCTGAGGAAGTGATACTTGAGCGGATATCTGAAAAGTGAGAAGGGATGACTTAGGCTAACGGGGTGGGAGTGACAGCAGCAACAGAAGAGAGGACTCCTGGCAGAGAGAGCTGCCCAGGCCTGGGGTCTGTGAGGAATGGAAAGAAGGCTGGTGCCACTGAGGACAGAGGCGGGGGTGCTGGTCCAAGATGCGGCCAGGGAAGTCACCAGGGGTCAGTTTATGAAGGGTCTTAGAGGCTCTGCTGAGGATATGGGTCTTTGTCCTAAGGGAAATGAGAAGGCGTTAAGAGGTTTTAAGTAGGGGAGGAGGGGAGAAGGGGAGTGAGGGGAGCATGGGGCATAATCAGATTTGCATTTTGAAATGCTCACTCCAGCTGCTGTGAGGAGGAGGGGATGGGGGCCCAGTGAGGAGGGAATTGCGTCCATCTCCAGCAAGAGATACAGATGTAAACTTGGACTGGGAGCTGGGAGTGGTGAGTGAGCCGAGCAAATGAATTTACCAAACCCGAGTTTACCCAGCCAGATGGATGGGCCGTACTATCTGGAAAAACTGAACATCAGGAGGTGACCAGATTTGGGTAAAAAGATCCTGAGATCAGTTTGGGACATAATGGGTTTAGGGAGCCTTTGAGGCCTCCAAGTGGAAAGACGAGTGATAGATGGGTCTGGGACGCAGATGTACATTTCCAGAGCCATCTGCACCCAGACTGTAATGGAAGATGTGGACATGAATGAGATTGCTTTACGTCAACCACTCATGGTCATCTTCTCCCTCTAGTCGCTCCAGCTGTGCCTGTCCCCATGCAAGGAGAGCAGGTCTCTGCTGGTTCATAGTGACTCCTCAGGCCTCCCTCTGTACCTGCTCCTGGCTGCTATAGGGTTCCTTGTATCACATTGTGGCCACTCCCTTACATGTCTTCGCCACTAATGGTCCAGCAACACCTTGGGGACAGAGACACATGGCTCTCTTCCTGCTGTCCTCAGTACATGGAGCAGATCCTGGCCCCTGAGTGAGCAGTAGGCCACAGGCCCGCTTTTCTTGCCCACCACAAAGCCCCAGTGCAGTGTCGCTCTGGAAGTGGGAGGGAACACAGGCCACACCCAAGAGCCTCATCTAAAAACCAGTCTCAGAGTCCTCAGAGTGGAAATGGTCCCACTCCTTACCTCTGCTTCCAAGAGACCAAGATAAGTACTGAAGAATTTTTGAAAGAGAACGGTATTGATGTTTTCCTACTGTTACTATAGACAAGCAAGCAATCAGGTATTTATTGGGGATGTATTTTCTCTTCTTATATAGAAGACACTGACAAGTAAAGAAGTGAGTAAGCTCTGTATTCAAAGAGCATTTAGCACAATCCCTTACTTAGAACCTAGTGCTCTGATTATAATTCAAAACAAAATTATTAAAGAGAGTAAATCCCAAGAGTTATCACAAAAAATTTTTTTCCTAGTTATTTAATTTTGTATCTGTATGAGATGATGGATATTCACTAAACTTATTGTGATAATCATTTCATGACGTTTGTAAGTCTAATCATTATGCTGTACACCTTAAACTTATACAGTGCTATATGTCAATTATATCTCAATAAAACTGGAAGAAAAAAATAAAATTTAGGATGGCAACAAAAAAAAAAGAAAAAACTTTTGCATTATTTCATGTGAGTATCTATAAGAAAATCAAAGCTTGAGTCCTCAAGGTGCTTATAATCTCAAGTAGATATGACTAACACAGATGAAAAGTTAACTTCATCAATACACACAGAGCCACCCTGCAGTGGCTCTCCAGTGCCTTTTTTCAAATTAGGAAAAGGTACCCTTCTTCCAAGTAGACACAGCCCCTTAGTGGGTTGTATGACTTGGTTGGGTTTAAGCCCATGTCCCCCCCGTCCTGGCCAGATGTCCTTGTGCAGTGCCCACCCTGCACAATGTATGTGTGACACCAGTTAACAGGTGCTGTTCACAGGGAGGGATCAATATAGGATGGGCAAGCCAGGGAATAGGTAAAATTGGCTGGGTAAGGAAAGAAGAAATACCTGCAAAGAAGGCCAGAGGCATTTACAGTGACAAGTCAGCCTTGACCAAAGCAAAGGGTGCACCCGAAGAGTAAGGAAATGAAATTGGGAGGTTTGGTTGGGGAATGATTATGGAAGGACCCAAACACCAGGCTAAAGAGTTTATACTTGACCCTGTGGTAGCTGAGCACTGCCTAGGGACATCACCTTCAGTGATGGTTAAGTTTATGTGTCAACTTGAGTGGTCTTCAGGGCACCCAGATTAAACATTATTTATGGGTGTCTGTGAGGGTGTCTCCAGATGAGATTAGCACTAGAATCAGTGAACTCAGTAAAGTAGGTTGCCCTCCCCAATGCAGGTAGGCGTCATCCAATCCATCGAGCACATGAATAGAACAAAAGGTGGAGGAAGAAGGAATTTGCCCCTTTTTTCTTGCCTCACTACTTAATCTAGTACATCTCATCTCATCTTCTCCTGCTTTCAGGCTGAGACTTATATCATCAGCTTCCCTGGTTCTCAGGCCTTCAGAATCAGACTGAATTATACCATTGGCTTTTCTGGGTCTCTAGCTTGCAGACAGCAGATCATGAGACGTCTCAGCCTCCATAACCACATGAGCCAATTCCTCATAATAAATCTCATTTTAGACAGAAAGAAAAATAGATAGACAGATAGATAATAGAAAGATTAAACAGAGAGAGAGAGAGAGAGAGAGCGAGAGATCCTATTGGTTCTATTTCTGTGGAGAATCCTAATACACCTTCTTTTCCCCAAAGGAACGCCATGGAGAGTAGGGTTCCAGCATTAGTACTCACCAAAGTACTCACTTGCATCTGTAGGTCTATGAAAGATGACACTGGACAAGAAAACAGCTAAATATCTTTATGCTGACATGGAACCCCAAAATAATAAGGTCTCACCCCTTGCATCTGTAGAATGCCTGAAAATATATATTTTATACCAATATATATATTTTATACTAATATATTTATTTTCATAACAGCCTCATGTAAATAATAGAATGAGAAAACAGAGCAGTTAAGGGCTTTGGCGAAGGTCAGAGAAAATCCACAGAGGCAAAGCTGGGACTAGAGCTCAAGTCTCTTACTCAGAATCCAAAGCTCAAGGGCGCTCAGCCTTTCTGCACTTGCCTCGGCAGGGTCCCTCTTCACCAGCCACCACACTGACTACTTGAGTCTGCCAGACCTGGGTCCTTTCCAAGAAAAGACAAAGCTTCCAAACAAGCAGTAATGACACTGATTATGCCAAGCCAGAGGCAGGGATTCTGGATCATTTCCTTAAAATACCTGCTCAGCAGCACCCCTGCCCTCACCCCCACCACCCCTCATCCCAAGAAAGAAATGTATGGTACTTCATTAACATGAAGGGAAAATAATTCCCTGTGGATTTTTGCAGTCTCATTTTCCTAGCTTGTCAAATGCCAGCAGCAAGCCAGTCTGGCTGCATTGTTAACTTGGCTCTCTCTCATTCTTTAATGTTTTGCAGATTGCAGCAGTCTTTTTCTTTTCCCCAACTGGGCAAAAACATATCACCTTTGAGCTTCCTGGTGTATCTTTCAAAAGATTTCTCTGTTGAACTTGGACTTCATAGTATGCTATTCTCTTAGGCATCACAAGCCATATTTGTTTTTTCTTCAAGAAAGAACATGAAAGTTGTTTTTAACGCCATACTCTATGTGAGCAAAACATAAATAAATAAATAAATGGAAGATTTTTCAGTATGTCATGCAAAGCATAAAAAGCATGCTGTTCAAAATATGATAATTTTCCGTTATTATATTTACATCTCCCCCTTTTCTTCCTGCTTCATCCTTTTGTTACCAAGGAAGTTGGAATGAAAGGGGATTTGTCTCTTTTTCTCAAAGACCCATCTCTCACTGCTGAGTTTCTCCACACCTGAATTCACACATCTCTCACACCATGACAATTACCTCCATGGTAACCACTCAGGACATCACAGACACAATGTGACCGCAGGAGAAACAAGAACTACTGAGACCCTGCTGGAGGCATATGGCCTGTATGATCTAAGGGACTCCAAGGCAAGAGCAAAGGGAATTTTGTCTTGAGATTTTAACAGAAAAGTCATTCTTGAAATCTATTCTTGTATTTTGATATCTATTGGACTTCAAAGTTTCTTGCTGCCCAGGAGCCTGTGAACATGGTCAAAGGGCCAGGACATTTTTAAAATGGCACCACAGTACCTGCACCCAAAAACAAACTAATGGGACCAACAGATTTTAGCCTAAAGACATAAATCCCTAACAATGGTTAGATCTCACAGGTATTTCTCACGGTCAAAGAGGGGCTCTTGGAATGATTCTACGGTTTTAGAGAAAACGATGTATTCCTGGAAAGCGTTTTTTTCCTTCTACTTTTTCTTAACTACCTCCCCCCCCCCCAATGAATTGCCCAAAGCCTCAAGCCAAGGTTAACAGTTCTTAATTTTGTGAACAGCAGCCAAAAAGAAGTGGACAAACTACTCACATGTGACATGGACACCACACAAATTTCACAAAGAATGGAAGCATTTTGTTGTAAGGCAGGGGTAAGATATGAGATGAATGTTAACATCCACTTTTCACACGCATGTTTCCCTGCAAAAGGCCCCAGCGTTGGGACTTAAAATTTTATTCCAAATACTATTAGATACATCAGGGCTCTCAAAATATGGATTTCAAGTTGGAGACATCAAAGCCCATTATTTACTGAAATTACTGTGGCTTTCCCTCCGCCTCTTCTTTCACAAGATGCTATTGTAAAATTCGGGTTGCTTTGATCTCCCAGACTGAAGAAAAAGACAAAAAAAGAAAGAAAAAGTACAGCTTAAAGAGGAACTGAACACACAATCTGGGAGCTAAAAAGTAAGCATTACCCAGTGAACTCCTCAATTTAATTACTGGCCTGAGAATTTCAATTTACATGTGTTTTAATTATCCACAGAAGGACTCACCTATTATTCTCTGATTACAATATTTAAAAAGCAAACAAAATGGAGGAGGAAAGGCTTATTCAAGGGCTTTCAAGGATTAATCTTTGCATTCGTCTCATTTTTTTACCGAATTTGGGGATAAAATTTGTCATAGAGTATTTGATCTTAGGGAAACACTGAGTTCGACTTTGTGAACACAAACTACTTCTGACCATTATTTTAGCAAACAATTTCAGAAGCACAGGGCTCTAGCAGAGGGCTATATAGAACTCTGCATAAATAGAATAACACAACTGTTTCCTTCTGAAATGCAGGAAATCAAACTGCATGAATCTGTTTGCTGATTGAGTGAACGAGTGGGTGAGTAAATGAAAGCTTCAGAACTCCATCACTCATCACACCTTTGATGTCCTTGAACTTCTATTTGCATTTTTAAAGTATGTTAGTTTGTTTTGCTTGTCCATCTTGGGGGGTCAGTTTCTGCCAACAGAAAAAGAAGAGCAAAATTTATTTTAATTGATATTAATTTCAAAAATGTGTCACTCCGGATTTCTAAAAAGTAGAATTCTCAACACGACTGGGCATTGCCACAGCTTCAAGGAAACTTTAAATGGCTATGACTGACTTATCACAGACTCACAATGGCACCCAAGGAGAAAGCACTTTTCATTGTGAAGGAATAATCTTTTTATTAAGGCTGGAGCCCGTGGTTAGCAACCCTGCTAACCAGTCAACACTTGTTCAAGCAGGTCTAACTGAGCTCCTACAATGGGCAAGGAGCTCTGCTAAATGCTTTGGAGGATAAAAAGATGTCAGTACATGGTTCTGAAGGAGCTTCTTAAGAGAGATAGGACCTCTACTGACATGTGTAAACCATCAGTTACAGTCAATATGTCCTTTGAAAGTTCTAAGGAACAGGAGACCACTTCTGAGTAGGGGGACCATTGTGGGCTTCATAGAAATGTAATAGTTAATCTGAGAGGACTCAGCAAGAATCAATGGAAAGACATAATATATGCAATGAACCAGAGGCAGAAGCCTGGGATGTATTTAGAACAATGAGCAGAGGACTGGCTTTGTTGAGCGTCCATTGTGGGCAGGGTGCAGAACAGAAAGAGGACCTTGCAGATCAAGCCATATATGCAAGAGTGGATAATACGGTCAACCTATACTCCTAGGATCTGAGTGAGAGAGGAGAGAAGGAAATGGGTGGCAAGAGCCTCTAGTAAGAGCTCTAAAGGAGACATCCACAGCTTAAGGTAGAGAGACACAGTCACTGTGAGCTTCTCAGGCAGGAGCCAAGAAAATGAAAGAAGAAATGTGGTTGATCACTAAGCCACTGGGCCATAAGAACCTGCCCAAGTTTGTCCTGTTGGTCTGGAATGAGTTTTTCTGGGCCCCCCAAAAGTGCAGCGGCATTCACCCAGTAGCTTCTTAAAGGCATCACTATGCTTCCAACACTTATACCAACCATGACATATTAGAATGCATTGGCTGCTGCTTCTGGGATGGCCACAACCCCAAGACAGCTTGTTAGGAACCATTTGCCTGCCAACCCCAAAGTCCTCAGGTCTTCAGCAAAGTTGGGAACGCTTGGCAGGATTTTGGTCCCCAAAGTAATGATAGAAAGAGCTCTGGGCTAGAAATCAAGAGAGCAGGTACTGGCTGATCCTTGCCGGGCATTAACTCCCTGTGGACTCTGGGTGAGCCTCTTCCTCAGTTTCATTCATTAGATGAGGAGGTTTCATTAATTAGATGAGGAGGTTGGACCAAATGCTTGCTTCCATGTCTTGCATTCTGTGACCTGGGATCAAGTGACTGTCCCAAGTTCATACAGCTAAGTAAAAGTGAGAGCCTGGACCAAATCCTGTGTCTACTGTCCCATTGATCCAGTGTTCCTTCCACAATGCTGGGCTGCACAAGCTGAGATGTTAATGGTAACAGCTAGCATTCACTAAGTGGCCACTGCAGGCCAGTGTGTCAATACTCTATCCAGTTAGTCCTCACGTCAATCATTTGAGTTAGATAAAGTTGTCAAATCACTTTACAGATAGGAGACAAACCCAGAAAGATTAAGACATTTGCCTATAATCACAAAATTAGTCAGTGCAAAGTCAACATTTGAAGTCAGGAAGTCCAATTCCAGGACCCATTATCTTCATCTCTACTCTCCACACTACAGGGTAGAACTAGGAGCAGCAGAGCGACATAAAGGACATGGGACCTTAAAATAGAAAACATGGCAGTCTTCCAGTGGTGAACTCATACTGCAAGTATGAGAGCTTTCAGGAGAAATATTTTGGTCAGCGTTGCTTGCCTACATACCTCCCCTTTTCCTCCCCACAGATGACCACATGAACAGTCCCTGGGGTATCATTTACAATCCAGTGGTCTTCACTGTGGTCTGAATGGAGTACAGATAATGACCACACAGAAAATTAGGAGACAGTGGCCTTCTGGCTGTCACCCCCAGCTCATAAGACAAGGAAAACCAAAACCACCACAAATTATTTTTACTACAAAATAAAACCTGAGAGGAGGCATTGTCTTGAAATCTTCAGGGAGCCACACTGATATCATCCCTAGGTGTACAGGTGCACACGCCATAGAACACATCTCAAACTCCTGGCTGTGGCAAGCCAGACATTGCTTTAAATAAAATAAAGGGAGAAGGTACTTTAAAACTCTAAAATTTCTTTCAGAGGACTATGCTACACGATCTCTATACTCTCTTTTACCTATGACTTCTAAGATCTCTATTCTAGGAGGTTTATGAGTTGTTTTTGAGAAGATTTTCCTATTGCTAATAAAAAAAAATTACAAGAACCCTGGATGAAGACTTGTAACCTTTCTTGTGGTCCAGTGCTTCTACCAACTTGTTGGAGGCAGTCTGGTGTGACTGTCCCGGCACAGGGGCAGTCTAGTGGGACTGTCCCGGTATGTCCCTGCCTTAAGGAGGAATGCTATGAATCAGAGATCAAAGGGTGACGTAAAAGAGGTTGGCAAGGCCACCTCATCCAGGGCATTGAGATCAAAGAGGTCGAAAAGCCCTGGTTGTTCCATGTGGTTTCGGTTCAACAGGTTCTTCCCGAGGGACTGTACCTTTGATATGAGAACTGGCGAAAGTTCAGAGATTTCCAAGAATGATATGTCTGGGTACTTTCCTTTTGCACATGTATATAACCCTTGCTATGTTTCAATAAACCCGCCTTGCAGCCATCAGCTGTCTTGGTCCTCCTGATCCCATCTCAGTGCAGTTCATTCTCTTATCTCTCGTCCTTCTCAACACCCTGGTCAGTTGGAGCTTGGCACAGGGCTAGTCGGTGGCACCAACTTGCCACTTGACCGTGGCTGCTCACTTGACTTTCTCGAGCCCTGGTTCCTCACCTGTAAGTAAGAGGGCTGATCTCTTCAGAGTTCTGTAGTTCTGTGAGCCAGCCAAGGACCAAGAACCCTTGAATCATGTTTTGCTAGATGGATCCACAGAACAAAACTGTGATCCATGGGGATTAAATTCAAATAAGAGACGAAAGGCCATGAACGCTCTTCTGAAAAAGGAATTAAGTTCAGATAAAAATCTGTGCCGCTGTCTGGGTCTAGAAGCTTGGCTTGCCACTGACCTGTTGTCAAGACTTGGGGGCTCCTCAATCTATGCACACAGCAGGGAGAGTGAAGGCTCCTTCCCTGGAGGGATGTTTGCCTGAAGCAAAGCACTGCAATCCTAGGTGCCCTCCTTGGAGGGAAGGTTTTGCTTCCTTCTCAGGGAGACTTCAGCAGTACATATAGAGTACCTGAGGTAATGAGCTGGGAAAACATGGCTGCGAGGGAAGCCACACATGAGACCAGTGAACCTTTCTGGGGTGGGAACAGGAGCCCCCTCACCACTCTTCATGAATCTGCCTCATCAGACTATAGGTTTTCCCATAGTTCTGCCAGAAAAACCCTCTGCTGCATTCTTGATGGTCACACACTTGAATGGTCTCTGGCCTTTCTCCCTACCCTTCCAATTCTGGATTGTGTTTACCAAAATTTGTATTCCTCAGAACCTCTAGGATTTTTCAAATGCTGTCCTATAGAAGCAGGTTAGCTTTATTCAGAGTTCAGTACTATTTTCAATACAATACAATAAGCATAGAGTTATACTTAGGCATTTTATTTTTTTTATTTATTTATTTTTGTGGTATGCAGGCCTCTCACTGTTGTGGCCTCTCCCGTTGTGGAGCACAGGCTCCGGACGCGCAGGCTCAGCGGCCATGGCTCACGGGCCTAGCTGCTCTGTGGCATGTGGGATCTTCCCGGACTGGGGCATGAACCCGTGTCCCCTGCATAAGCAGGCGGACTCTCAACCACTGTGCCACCAGGGAAGCCCGGCACTTTATTTATTTATTTATTTTTTTTAGCCCGGCACTTTAAAAAGAACCTCACACTTCCAGCTGGCCAAGAGTGGAAGGCGCTGTTCCTATTCATTAATGTACTTTCCTAGACATATAAAAACAGAGGATAGGGACTTCCCTGGTGGTCCAGAGTTTAAGAATCTGCCTTGCAATGCAGGGGATGTGGGTTCAAGCCCTGGTCGGGGAACTAAGATCTCACATGCAATGGGGCAACTAAACCCGCACACTCTGGAGCCCACATGCCATAACTAGAGAGAAGCCCACACACCGCAATGAAGAGCCTTAGAGCTGCAGTGAAAAGATCCCACATGCTGCAACTAAAGACCCCACGCAGTGAAGTAAATATTTTAAAATACATATATTATTTTTAAAAAACCAAGAGGATAGAGGATCAGCATTCAGTGCACTGTAGCAGGGTTTTTGCATGTGATAAGAAGGGGACCAAATGGTCCAGTTTCTGTCACTAAAATATAAAGTCCACAAGGGCAGCAATATTTTAGTCAATGCATAGACCCAGCAACTAGAACAGCTTCTGGCACATAGTAGGTGCTCAGTAAATATTTATGGAATGGATGAGTGGATGAATGAATGAATAAATGAATAAATGAATCCTGACTCTAAAATCCTAGGATTCTCTGATTCTTTGGCCTCTATCAATTGTATTCTCACCCTGTCGCTGATTCTCATTATTTATTTACCATCTCCTAATCTCTTGTGCTCATCTCATCTCCACGTTCATCTGGTCCCAGGGCACCCCCCCCCCCATACCGATGGACTGGCTGCTTTATTTCTTTCTTTCTTTCTTCTTTTTTTCTGTCTTTGGCTGCGTTGGGTCTTCGTTGCTGCGCACGGTCTTTCTGTAGTTGTGGTGAGCGGGGGCTACTCTTCGTCACAGTGCACGGGCTTCTCATTGCAGTGGCTTCTCTTGTTTGTGGAGCACAGGCTCTAGGTGCACGGGCTTCGGGAGTTGCAGCACGCAGGCTCAGTAGTTGTGGCACGCAGGCCCTAGAGTGTACGGGCTTTAGTGGTTGTGGCGCATGGGCTCAGTAGTTGTGGCATGTGGGCTCTAGGGCATGAGGGCTTCAGTAGTTGTGGTGCGTGGGCTCAGTAGTTGTAGCACACAGGCTTAGCTGCTCCACGGCATGTGGGATCTTCCCAGACCAGGGCTTGAACCCGTGTCCCTGCATTGGCAGGCGGACTCTTAACCACTGTGCCACCAGGGAAGTCCCTGCTTTATTTCTTGATAAGATTAATTTTAAAATAATAACAATAGCTATCATGTGCTGGATCCTTAAATATATTAATCGCTATGCTAGTTACTTTAAGTGTATCATCTCTTTTCATCTACAAAACAACCCAAGGAGGTCATATTATTACTTCCATTCAACAGATGAGGAAACTGAGGCAGAGAGGGTATATGGTTTGCCCAAGACTACCCACTTGGTAAGTGGTAGGGCTTAGCTTCAAACTCAGGCAGTGGCTCCATGCCCTCAACCCCCAGGCTTGCTGTGTCAGCTTCAGCCCTGCTCATAACTGGAGAATTCATTACAGATCTCTCAACCAAAGGAGAGGATGCTCAAGGTCTGTAGGCCTTCAGAATCATCTAGAGCACTTCATGCTCCATCAGGCTCTCCAAGGCTCTACTAGCTTCCTCTGAGTTTTCATCTGAGTCACTGCAGAGTATTCCTTAAAGTAGAAGGATTGCAAGCAAGAGCATAAAATTTATTCAAGTCCAGGTACAAAACCTTGTACAGTTCAGACCTACTGGTAGAGAGAACTTAGTCTAATAAAATATTTACATAAGCCTTTTATCATGACTGTATACCAACACCTATTACGCTTGGCCTCTAATAGATGTTCAACAACTGCTTGTTGAAGTAATGAATAATTTATTAATAAACTAATGAATGAATAACTTAATAGAAAATTTCAAGTTGAAACCCTGTTTTTTAATATACACAAGATGTCATTATTCTTTGAAAACACATATCTTCAGTGTCTGCCATGTTCCTAGTTCTATGCTGGCCATTGTAGGGGCTAAAGGGAAACTATTAATAGAGACCCCACAGTCGGGAGTTACAGTTGAAGTGGGAAAACAACTAGACTGCAATATATTCTAACTTCACAAAAGCATTTGACACTATCCTGTGTCTCAGGGTCACCAAATGTGTTCTTCTAGATTTATTCTATACATTTAAAATTATTTGTGTTTGGTAAATTGTCAAATCCATTTTAGAGGTGAGAAAATGAAGTACAGAAAAGTTGTCATTTGCCAATAATCACACATGAATGAAAATTTCTGCAATATAGATTGCTATTGGTGAAATTGTTTGGTCAAGGTAAACCACATTTTTGTAAGTGGATTTATAATCGGGTTTTGTGACCTTGGCTAAGGGCACAGTTAAAGTCACTAGGCTGATGTGGACTCCAGAGACAGGCATTATGGACGGTATCCACATACCTGATACTTATATATAGTACCTCACACTTTCCAAGGAGTCTTTAAATATATTATCTCATTTATCTTTATAATAAGTTATGATAGAATGCTATTCTCATTTTACAGATAAAGAAACTGACACCTAGCAAAATTGAGAGACTTGTCCAGGGTCATTCCGTGAATAAAATCAGAGCTGGAACTAGAAAAAGAAATCTCATTTGTAATTTAGGGCTATTTCCCTTAAACCCACACTTGTATAATAAATTGTATATAACAAAATGTTTGGTTTGTGCTCAGCTGCCAATGAATCCATGTATATAAGTTTTTTTGTTTGTTTTTTTTTCTTTTGCGGTATGCGGGCCTCTTTCTGTTGTGGCCTCTCCCGTTGCAGAGCACAGGCTCCGGACGCGCAGGCTCAGCAGCCATGGCTCACGGGCCCAGCCGCTCCGCGGCATGTGGGATCTTCCCGGACCGGGGCACGAACCCGTATCCCCTGCATCGGCAGGCGGACTCTCAACCACTGCGCCACCAGGGAAGCCCCATGTATATAAGTTTTTTAAAGTGATCAACATGAGCATAGTTAGACCTTGCAAGTTTTGAGGACAGAAATGCATAAGAGAGGATCAGTGGAGGCGGCGCGGGGGTTGTTTTCCAGCTCAAAAACACTACGATTTTATGATCCTGTAGAAGTAAAATATAAAATGAAGAGAAGACTTCTTTGCTGATAAAATGGGAATAAAAAGTAAAAATGGTCCAGAAAGTGTGCTTAGAATGGGAGAGTCCTACAAAAATTGGTCCCAGGGGTCCCCACAAAGATCTGCAAAAAAGAAGCCCTCAGAACATGCTCACTGTCTTATGGAAGCCAGAGTAACCCAGACCCAACCTTCTTACCTAAGAATGGTATTCAGCTTAGAAGTTTCTTCTCTAAACTGAAAGGTGGAAATGACAATTACTTAATCAGTAGAGAATTCCAAGTTGAATTCTTCTCAAAGATAATTTCCTACAAGTAAAAGATTTTATTGCTAAATATTACTTATGATTGAACAATAGGTATCATTAGGTAGGAGAATTTTGAAGAGGGATGAGTAAGCTTCTCTGCAGAAATGAATACAGAAATCTGTTCTTGATCATCTTGATCAGAGTAATGACAGAAGGAGTAGGAAACCTATAAAGATGTTTTGATAAACTTAGTCAGGTGCCCTAATATTTACATGTAAGTTTCAACTAAGGATTCTGCAAGGACTTAACAGCTGTAAAAAGACAGACTGCCCCTGTCTCAGCTCCTTTCACTTGGTAGCATGTACTTTATCTGTAAATTGTTACTCTCCTCCAGTTCTGACTGTATAAATTGCAGATGAGATGAATTAGGACAGCATCAAAGACAAGGACTCATGTTAAATAGTGTCGTAGAAGATGGCTGTCTTAGAAGATGGCTTTTGAAAACATGTAAGCTACCAGCCCGTGGTTAGGCGGAAATTAAAAGAGGAAATGTGTCCTTTCAAGACACATATTTTCTGAAAACAATATAGTTCTTTAGGAGAATGTCTTGGACTATGAAAAATAGTTGGCAAGAGACTGCACCCTATTACTGCATACCACTGGGAGTTTAGGCTAGAATTTACAATTTTGGCTTTAAGCAGGACACTAAGTGTCCTGGCCACCCTCTATAAAAGATTGGCTGTGAATTTTGCCAAGGACTTATTCACATTTCAGCTGACCAAGATTTTTAATAATTGTCTGACTTCCAAACCACCTATTCTGAGGTCTTCTGCAACAGCCCACGGGAAACAAAAACCTTCATTTTCATTTCGATTTCTCCTTTGACTGGCTCCAGCAAAGAGACTCTTCTCTCTCTAGGGATTCTTGATAAATATGTAGCTCATAAGGAGAGCAAGCAAGGGGTTCAATCTGTGACAGGAAGGACAGAAACTATGGAACCTTCATAGGACTCTCAACAGATGCTCACTGTACAGAGGGCTTGAAGGAACTATGAGATTGTTGTTGCTGTGGCAACCATGCATGCCTAAATGAACAACAAAATTAATAGTCCTAACAGGCTTTGGTGGCGTCAACAGGATGACAACACTTGCCTTTATTAGGGGATGTGTACTCTCAATAGCAATTCCGCTGACATATTTTTCTCACGTAAAGAAAAACAGTGTCCAAAAAGGGCAAATAAACAGAATAACCATCATGTAATTGCCATATAAACTTCTCCAAGCCAAGGACAAGGGCTATGTTATTCTGTCTCCCTGCTAAAGTTAAAAGGCATCTTTCAAACTCCCAGGCCTTTCTGTGACATTCTATTTAATTTTATCACGCTACTGCTAGCTCCTGTTGAGCTTTTGTTGTAAGCCTATAAGGCTAAGGGGGGAGCTGAGGGGAAGCAGAATGAGGTACAAAAGGAAGAAGGTAAAATTAGCTATAGCACATAATTGGACCCTGCTTGGCTTTGAAGAAGGCACAATACATGTTAATTAAGTAGATTAATACGTTGCTTGCTGAAGGGGCTATTCTAGACAGCAGGAAGTAAGTTTAAAACAGGTAAGACCTGGGCGTCCCTGGTGGCGCAGTGGTTGAGAGTCCGCCTGCCAATGCAGGGCACGCGGGTTCGTGCCCCAGTCTGGGGAGATCCCACATGCTGTGGAGCAGCTGGGCCCGTGAGCCATGGCCGCTGAGCCTGCACGTCCGGAGCCTGTGCTCCGCAACAGGAGAGGCCACAACAGTGAGAGGCCCATGTACCACAAAAACAAAACAAAACAAAACAAAACAAAAAAACAGGTAAGACCTTTTTTTTTCTCGACTAAGGTTAGTTGAGCCATTGCGCTGAATAACTGGATGAATTTTATCCTTGGATGGAGATAGGGAATGGGGAAAAGAAAAAAAAAACACCTTTCTTAGGATGTTAGATGTTATTAAAAATCCACTGGGCTAAGCAACTTTTAGATCATGAAAGATTTTCCAGAAATTGCCCAGTCACTGTTCTATTAAGTGAACTGTACAATGATAATGTTCATGTAATATACTGGCCTTGCAGACAAGTGTAACATTCTGATCCAATATTAGGCAGAAGTTTTATTCCCCAAAATGTTTATTATAATTATGTGACAGAATTGGTTACTCCAAGAGTTGGAGTGACAAGACTATTTCAGGTTAAATAATTTGTCTAAAGTTCTGGGCAATGCCTACGTGGGGAATAAAGTTCTTTGTCAGGTAGTATTGAATTGGACGTTTAAAGCCTGGTACTAATGAACTGGGCCACAGGTCAGCTCTTCAATCCGACACCCTAACGCCAGTCAGACCATTCAGAAATACATCCAAGTTTGCCAAAAAGCATAAGTAAAAACATGTAATGAGCTCCATGCAAACCCATCAGGGCTCAGAGTACGTGTGTTTACTGCTAATGATAGATTCAAGATTTCACCTTCTTTCAAAAAGAATGAAGCACACACACACCAATGCTTACAAATCCCATGTAACAAATGATCCCCCCAAAGTGGTCTAAGTAGATATTTAAGCACTATAGAATATGAGTCGGATTCACACAGATTGGTCTTCATGACTTTACAATCAGCCAGGACGTACGTTAATTCTGCAAACAAATAGGCAAATAAGTAAATGCATCTTCATTACAAAAGCAAAGGGATATATTTTTTAAATACTGCATTATGGAATTGTGAGAGTTGCACATAAGGATAAGTTGTCTTAAAGTCCCTTCCCCTCTCTACCCACCTCCCATAAAAACCTCCTGTTATGATTAAGCCTGTAATATATTTTATAGAACATATGTAGGTGATAATATTAAAGTAATCATATATTATTTATAGTAAAAAATCTTCCATTGTTAATGTCCTATTTTTTGATCTGGGTGCTGGTTACATCAATGCATTAACTTTATGAAAATTCATCAAGCTCTACACAATTTTCTGAATGTAAGACTTGAGCAAAGTTTTCTAAAAACCTTTTCTCGTGTCTGCACTGCTGAAGTATACAAATAATTATATGTTGCTTTAGAGCTAAAACATTTATTGCTATAAATGTGAAAAAAAATTTTGTAAAGTAATCATAAATTCACTATTTAAATAAAAGATGTAGATTATAGCTCTGGCTTGGCCACTAACTAGTGGTTGAATATGAGCTTCTCTGTGCCTTATTTTTCTCTCTTATTTAAAAAGGGTTGGATGAGCAACGGTCCAGTGTTACTTCCCAGCTTCAGTGTTACATGATACACAGTAACGGGCCAAATGAGAAGTAAGAATCCTTTGGAATCTTTCTGTAAAGCAACAAGCCACTTCCTGGTTTACCTCTTTTGTAAACAAGCATTTAACGGGGCAGAGACAGCTGGAGTGAGCAAAAACCTGATTGAAGTGATAGTCTTGACACATATGACTAGGCTCTGTTAACCACAAGAAAGCCTCTGTCTAGTCACATAATTCTGGAATCCCAATGAAAGGAGAAGCTGCTGAGTATTTCCTCCATTAAAGTCTGAAAATTCAGTTAAGATGAGGATTAACCTTTCCCTGCCAAAAGGATTGTGCACGGTTTTCAGTGGAGCTAAGTTTAGTCAAAGGACCACTCATTTCATAAACATTTATTGAGCTCCTGCTGAATGCCAAGCTTCCTGGTAGCTGCTGGGGATAAAATAGCAAGAGAAGCCAATGGGATACTGCCCCATGGGTCTCAGGAGCTTGTGGGGGACACAGACAAGTAAACAAGTAATTGCAGGGCTATCTGTAAGGTAAGTGCTGTAAAGGGAGAAACGGAAGGTGCAATGTGAGCAAGCACAGGAAGGGCACATAACCCACTGGGGGCTGAGGTAGGGGGATATCAGGGAGGTTTTCTGGAGCAAGTGATGTCTAAGTAATGAGTAGGAGCTAGCCACATAACTATGTTTAAATCACATGCTGAGAGGCAGTACAGCTGAGAGGCAGTACAGCCGAGAGTGGGCTCAGGAGTCAGACTACTTAGTTTCAACTCCCTGTGCTACCACTTAATAGCTGTGTGAGCCTGGGTAGGTCTCTGACATGCACACAAAGCCTCATTTTCCTTATCTGCAAAATGAGAATAATAATAGCACTCATGGGTTGTTGTAAGGATTAAGTGAGAGAATCCATGTAAGCCCGACTAAGACAGAGCCTAACTACTACTACCGACATAATTAATAGTGAGACATATGTGGGGAAGGGACAGCAGAATGCCTGTGCATAGACTGGCCCAGAGGGGACAAAGAATTTGGCCACGTGGTGTCCCGAGATTAGTCCAGTCCAGCTGGAAAGAAGAGAGGGAGGAGGCAATGAGATGAGGAAAGCAGGTACCAGCAGGCAAAAGGCCCTGTGGGTGTGTTAAGGAGTTTGGAGTTCATCCTGGAGGAATGAGGAGCACTGAAGTGTTCTAAAAAGAGAGGCTCATGATATTCACTATCCACATTTATCAGTAGAGGAGAAGTGTGCTGCCCACATAAAAAATATTTATTTTACCCCAAAGCACTGAAAAGTCTGCATCCACTAGCCATTTTCCTCTACAGAGGATGAAGTCCAGTTGGAATTCAATAGCTCACTAACATCCAAGGATTCCCTTCCCTTGGTAAGTTGGAGATGCTGGATTCTCAAATAACTGCAGTTAATTCAGGAGAGGCATTACCAAAATAATGTAATTTAGCCTAAGAGACCGAGTTCAGAAAATTACCATAGTATATCTATTCATGAGCCATGAGCTGCAAATACAGCAGGCTTCTCTTGAGTTATTAAACTTGCTCTATTAGATTACAGAAAATCCCAGACAACTAGCCCTGCTCTGGCTGGAGTTTTGTAGAATGTAGATCTCTTTTTTCCTAGCAGAGGAAAAGCAAGCATAGATCACAGCTGCAAAGCCTTGTGTAACATGGGATGCAAGATACACACTTCTCCTGCACTTCCCATCGCTTTAAACCTGACCTCCAAGGAAAACTAATAAGAACAAACCATAGCTTCTCGGGATGAATAAGCATTAGACTGAAGTCCAAAAGGGATGGATGTAAGGACTGACATCACTCAATACTCATAAATGATCTGGAAGAAGAAGTAAGCAATAAATCTCTAATTCAGACAACCTTAAGTGCTTCTGGTTAGTTTAATGCCAAGGTGCAATGGACCATTTGTAGGGGGAGCGGGCAAGAGAGTGGCAGATGTGATGCAAGTGTGTATCTAAATCCTCCTCGTAAAACGATGAACTACCAGTTAGAACCCAAAAATGACAGTTGGAATTACGGTGTGGCCCCTGTTAGACTACTGAAGCCAGAAAAGTTGAGGTATCATCAAGGAGAGGGCTGAAAGCAGAAGAGAAAGAAAACCACCATTCTTCAGCCAAAATGGAGGCACATCTGCTCCGGAAATGCTGTGTGGCTTTATGGCTATGCACCAAGAAATAGAGAAGAGAACCTGCTGGCATATTTACACATCTCCTGTTTGTCCACCAGACTCAGCAAAATCACATATAGTATTTTGCACACAGCAATGAGACTTAAATACTAGTAACAAACATCATTTTGTTCACGCATTTAGTGAGTATTTGCTGCAAACCAGCTAAATGCAAGGCACCATGCTAGCAACTGGGAGCAATATCAAAGATGAGATATGTACACTGACCTCAAGTGACTTACTGCCTGGTAGATGAAATGAGATATGGACATTAACTATAGCACAGGACACAAAGTAATAAAAGCCACAATAAAGGAGCAGATAAAGTGTTATAGAAATATCCTACACATATTTAGAGGATATTATGTCAAAAAATCATATATATAAGATCTATTTTTATTAACCTCATTCATTTTAAGGCTTAACCTGGACAGTGATGGTCATTGTGATTTTACTAACCAACAATTCCACTCATGCCCAGAGCCCGTGGCTGATATTGATCAGCAGTTTGTAGTGGCAAATGGAATCTGGGAAGTTTCTGCATGGGGCTGAACTCTGGACCTATTACCAATAGCGGATATTAAGAAGATGGAATTTTTTTTTTATGATGGCAGAAAGTAGAAGGGAGAGTGAGCTTTTGAGTGAGACCAGCCAGTGTTTCTGCGGTCTTTGCCTTCAAGGCACTTTGGTTTCTCTTACAACTGCTACAAAGTAAAAGAGCCATGCTCTAAAATACTCTTTAATGGAGGGGAATAAAAATCAGGCTCATTGTCAGGATGAAGTAGCTAACGTCCTGTTTCAAACTAAGTCAGATTACAGAAGCCATTTACTATATTAATACCAAAAACTCTGTCCTCCCTTGCCCTATCCCACACCAAAGGTACATACTGGATTTAGCAGATTAATTCTGCTTGCAGAGCTGCCAGCTCTCTCCAACCCTCATAACCAGAGGTCAAGGGGGAAAGCACTGATACTGTAATAGGGTTGAGAGATCAATGTCCTTGGGAATATGAAATTTCCATATCCTCAAAGTAAGATACTCCAAGGAAACCAGGTATAGAAAAAGGATTTTTCGTTTGCTACTTAGATACAAAGCCGCCTTCTCTCTCTCTCTGTGCTCTGACATAGGAAACACGCTACCTTTGCAGTTATCAATGTCTTTAACTAATTAACCTCTTTAATTAATAAAAATAGATAGACTTACTCTGTTCTCCATCATTTCCACCATACATTTACTTTTTCTCTGGGTGTTTAGTGGAGGGAGGGGCATATTTATACATGTCTCTCAATTAATAGAACGCATTTAACTGGGAATCGAGCTGCTATGTGTAATAAAGTCACATTTCAGAATGGAGCAAACCTCTTAAGTTCACATATTTTAAAAAATGAATATTTTCAAGCATATGACAGTATTAAAAATATCAGCAATTAAATCAATGAAGAAGTATCTATCTCTTGGGTTTTTAATCTATCAAGGTATGTTACTAGATGACATGTAAGATTTTTTTTAAAGTTGAATATATGACCTCTTTTTCAAAAAACATAATCTAGTTAGGAAGACAAGTTTAAAAATATATACAAATTAAATATAAGAATTAAATATTTAAAAAGTACCAAGACGTCTAAGTCCTGAAAGTGTAAGGGATCGAAAAACATGAGTGTAAATGTTAAACTTCATTTCAAAAGAGCTTGGAGTTGGTGGAAAATCACCAAGGCTTTAGGAATTTCTACTTTTCAGTTAGACTCACTTTGTGAGACAGGGTAAAGCATTTGCCAAGAGTTTCAGTTTTTGGTATTCAGCTCTGTTTTTGGTATTTTTAATTTTATGGTTTATGCTAAATACAGCATGACATTTTTTAATATTGTAAATATTCTTTGCCATCCCATCCCTAAAGATGATTATTTTTAAACAGAGTGTCAATTAATTAGAGAATACTCATATTGTTCGAATCATATTTCATTTGGTTTCTTTTATTTTAAGAATTCTTGAAGGGAGTATTACCTTCTCTGGGTTCTCTAAAGTAGTAGGAGCTACACAATCACAAACCCATTCAGTGCTTAATAGGGTAAGGATGCTGTTTTGGAGAAGTAGCAATTCCATTTTGTGGGTGATTTAATTAACAACTGAGCTTGTAACTTCAGTTCAAAGAAAACAGAAATCTTAATTGTTAACCAAAATAACTCTTAAACTTGAGTTTTAAAATGTCATAGTTTGGGATTCTTAGTTCTCTCTCTCTCTCCCTTCATCTCTAACATGCAAAGAGCCCAGAAAGGTGCAAAACTTAGATGAGACCTCAAAAATCAAAGCTGAACATTTGCATTCAAATTGCAGAGGAAAAGGAACATTTTAGAGAACTGTGAGGGATATGACTGTTGTTTTTGCTCTAAATCAGTTCTAGCACATGCTGCATTTTAATTAAGTCATTTGCCTGGTTTGTGTTATTTTTTATAAATAAACATAAAACTATAATCTTAAATGCATGGTGAGAATACAGATAATTGCTTTTACTTTTATAATTGGGAGTCAGCTGTGTCTCAAAACACAGTGAGTCTGAAAGCTGCTCTGGGAATGACACACTGTATGCATTTAAAATAATAGGGGAGAAGGACCTCCTTAGTAAAACAACAGAGCACCTGTGGTCACTGGATCGGTGTTTGTAAGTTTTTGTTTTATCTTTCTAGAGTTCCCAGAAATATGAACCAAGATGTTCATGTGTTTAGAAAATGCAGGATCAATTATTTTGTTGCTAAATTAAAAACTAAAGTGTCCCCAAACTATCCAACTCCACATTCACACACACAAATTATAACATCATAGTTCAAAGCTTCTAAGTCTAATTACCGTGCCAGTATTAAGATTATAAAGCACCTCATTCTTGATTATTCAAAGACTAATTATCTAGGTCAGGCACTTAAGCTTGTCCCTATTCCCTTGGTTTTCTGCCATTTGGTTATTTTAAGGTTCACTGGCCTCTTCACATGGGCAGAGGAAATAAAGAAACTCAAATCAGCAAATTTTAACTTTTCACATGATCTACTAAAAATGATGGGCTAGAGGAGGGACAGTTAACATGACAATTAAAGTTCTCCATGTATTTGATTTATTCATAGTGTTCTCTTTCTCCAATGATAAACTGACCAGATATCTTGAATTTTGCAAAATGACACTTGATATTGACTCTTTGACCTTCCTATTGTTTCACTTTATTGATTAATTTTGTCCCTCAGATGCCAGTTCTTCTTCCCTTTGTCCTTCCTTCTCCCTTTCCTTTCTCACTGTCAGCAGGAGTTACATTCATTTACTAAATGACAGTCCTTTTACTTCTGACTTTGAAGGGGAATCCCTAGGATTTCCAGGCCTTTCCCAACACACTTTTAATTCTACTAGCTTTGCTAAGCTAGACCCTCAACTCTTTATGCTTATATGCTACCCCTAGCAGAGAATGGGGTACGGCCCTTTAACCCCTCCCTGAGCTGCAAGTTTTATCATGTCCTCAATCCCCTATCTGAAGTCTTGTCACTTTAGCTATTCATATAGATATTTAAGATGACCCACTATCCAACTCTCCCCTAACCCCCATTCCCACTATGTACCTCTGCAAATGGCAAAATCCTTAGTCAACTGAACATAAAACAAAGCATTGATTCTTCCATTCCTGCCTCCCCACCATTGATTGTTCACCAGCCAAAGCCACAGTAGTTTCGTGAGGCTCAAATTGTCAAGGATTCAACAAAAGCTCAGACCACAGGGAGGATGGATCCCCAGAGAAGAATATGCCTATGAATAAGATCCCCCAAACTCATCGGATTCATCTTCCATTAGCTGTATATCGGCACCAAAACTCTTATTAAGCCTGTAATTTTACGTCCAACATCAGAAACCACAGTCTGCTAAACACAGCCCCAAACCTGAAGGGTAACGACCTACCGTTCTCCACACCTCCAAATCCTAAAAGGTATATCATAGTTCCAGAATAATGAGGGAAGAGCAGAAGAATTCAGGTTACAGGTAACAGGTTCATATTCTTATCATAGTTTACTCTAGTCTGGTCTTTGTGATGTGATGTGATGACTCACATAGCTATATATCTAACAGATACTAAATGGTTTATATCTAACAGATACTAAATGGTTTATGTGCATCATCTCTAATCATCACAGCAACTCTGAGATAGGTACTATTAATATCTATCACAGGGACTTCCCTGTTGGCGCAGTGGCTAAGAATCTGCCTGCTAATGCAGGGGACACAGGTTTGATCCCTGGTTCGATCCCTGGTCCGGGAAGATCCCACGTGCTGCGGAGCAGCTAAGCCCGTGTGCCACAACTACTGAAGCCTACGCACCTAGAGCCCATGCTCCACAACAAAGAGAAGCCACCACAATGAGAAGTCCGCACACTGCAGCGAAAAGTAGCCCCTGCTCACCCCAAATAGAGAAAGCCCACACGGAGCAACAAAGACCCAATGCAGCCAAAAATAAATAAATAAAAAATTTAAAAATTATATCTATCACGCATGAGAAACTGAAGCTCAGCTTAACCAGGAAATAACAGAACTGGCTTCAAACCCAGATCATCTGACTCCAAAGTCCATGCTTATTCTATTACATTATTATTCCTTAGCCCAATCCTGGGCTTTTTGCCCACTTATCTAGTCTTACTCTCCCATTTTTCCCATAGCTCAAGCTGCCACCAGCCAAATCTTATTGGAGTCAGTCTATAAATAAGCCCTCATTTCTGTGTAACTGATCACTTAAGACCACTCTAACTCCACCCAGGCTCCGCCACATAGGTTATAGCTCTTCCCAGGATTCTCCAACCCAGGCCTGGGTTCCCGTTAATAAGACTCTTTTCCAGGTGGTCTTTTTACAAAGCCTACTATGAAGAGCAAGGGGCAAGATTATAAAATGGTATTAACTACAGAAATGTAAATGGCATATGGAAGCATAGATGACAAAGAAATAGAAATAAGGTTTAAAACATCCAGAAAGTTGACACCAACAGCAAGATGCCAGTGAGTAATAAAATATAGCAGCAGGGCTTCCCTGGTGGCGCAGTGGTTGAGAGTCCGCCTGCTGATGCAGGGGACACAGGTTCGTGCCCCGGTCCGGGAAGATCCCACATGCCGCGGAGCGGCTGGGCCCATGAGCCATGGCCGCTGAGCCTGCGCGTCCGGAGCTGTGCTCCACAACGGGAGAGGCCACAACAGAAAGAGGCCCGTGTACTGCTAAAAAAAAAATATACATATATATATATATATATATATATAGCAGCAATTGATACAGCAATCAAAATAAGTAAAATAAAATATTATATAATTTCTGAAAGACATTGGGTAGACTTGAACACATGGAAAGATTTTTTCTATTCTTGGATAGGATGATGCAACATCATAAATATGTTGGCTCTTCCTAAGTTTATTTATAAATGTAACTCAATCCCAGTAAAAATACCAAGATTTTCTATGGAATTTGACAACCTGAAACTAAAGTTCATATGGAAAAACAAGCATGCAAAAATAGCCAAAAAAATAATGTAAAACAAAAACCATGAGGCCAGAATTTCCCTGGTGGTCCAGTGGTAAAGAATCCACCTTCCAATGCAGGGGACACGGGCTCTATTCCTGGTCGGGCAGCTAAGCCCATGTGCCACAACTACTGAGCTCATGTGCCTCAACTAGAGAGCCCATGCACCACAACTACAGAGCCCACGTGCCCTGGAGCCTGTGTGCCACAAGCAGAGAAGAGAAAACCCGCTCACCACAACTAGAGAGAAGCCTGCGCATCACAACTAAAGAGAATCCCGTAAACCACAACTAGAGAGAAACCCGTGTGCCCCAACAAAGAGCCCGTGTGCCCCAACGAAAGACCCTGCGTGCCTCAACGAAGATCGCACGTGCGGGGCTTCCCTGGTGGCGCAGTGGTTGAGAGTCCGCCTGCCGATGCAGGGGACATGGGTTCATGCCCCGGTCTGGGAAGATCTCACATGCTGTGGAGCGGCTGGGCCCGTGAGCCATGGCCGCTGAGCCTGTGCGTCCGGAGCCTGTGCTCCGCAACGGGAGAGGCCACAACGGTGAGAGGCCCGCGTACTGCAAAAACAAAACAAAACAAAACAAAACAAAAGATCGCACGTGCTGCAACTAAGACCCGACACAGTCAAAAAAATTAAAAAATAAAAATAAGCAAAATAAAATAGAGACACGGATGTAGAGAACAAACGTATGGACACAAAGGGGGGAAAGCGGGGCAGTGGTGGTGGTGGTCGGATGAATTGGGAGATTGGGATTGACATATATACACTATATGTATAAAATAGATAACTAATAAGAACCTGCTGTATAAAAAATAAATAAATAAAATAAAAATTAAAAAAAAAATAAATAGAGAATGTCTTAAAAAAAAAACCCATGAGGCCATGGTGGCAGGGGGAAATAACCTTACCAGACATTAACACATACTAGAAAGACTGCAAGTACCTATTTAGTCTATTTAGGTTAGCTAAAGGCTTTTAACCATGGTCCAAGACCCAGAGGTGATAAGAAAAAAGATTAATAAAACTGACTACATAAAAAATTTTTATATGGCAAAAGAAAAACACCATAAACAAAGTCAAAAGACTTTGACAAACTAGGAGAAAATATTTGCAACATATGCCACATACAATGGGCTAATATTTTTAATATATGAAGAATTCTTAAAAATTGAGACATAATGTTCTAAAAATGAACACATACACACACACACGATCTAATGTGACCCTTAAACATATAAAAAATGATCAAACTCACTCATAATTACAGAAATGCAGATTAAAACACTGAGATACTGTTTCTCATTTATTAGATTGGTGAAAATTTTAAAGTATGACAACATATTCTCTTGGCAAGGCTGTGGGAAAACAAGCACTCTCATATATTGCTGATGGGAAGGCAAACTGATATAACCTTTCTTGAGAAGAATTTGGCCATATCTAAAAAAACCACATATGCATGTACCTTTTGACCCAGCAATTCCATTTCTGGGAATCTAGCCTGATGATATATCTCCAACAATATGAAAATACAGGTTCACAAGATTATTCATTGCAACATTGTAATTGCAGAATTTTGGAGACAATCTAAATGCCCATATATAGGACAGTAGTTGAAAAAACTACAGTACATCCACACAGTGGAGTACTGCATTATGTGTAGCTGCAAACAAGAATAAGGAAAATCTCTACAAACTGATATGGAGGGATTTCCAGGATATATCGTTAAGCAAAAAACAAAAAAAAGCAAAGTACAAAAAGAGTATCTATAATATGCTACACTTCAAGTAAGAAAAAAGGGAATGAAAGAAAACATATCTGGTCATTTGTGCAAAAGGAATAATACAGGAAAGATTAACCAGTAACTAATGAGTGTGGTTACTTTCTGGTTTTTGGTGGGAATAGGGAGGAAAACAGAGGGCAGAGAAAGGGTAGTAAGGATGGAAGGAGCAACATTTTTCTGAATACACCTTTTCGTATAACTGACTCTTAAAACCATGGTACAGTTTCACAGTACTATATATTGTGTGGATAATGAGAGCCAGCTTTCCTACTGTCAGAGAAAGAAGTTACAACTCAGGAAAAGAAAAAGGCTAGAACACACCCTGTGGTGTTAAATTGGAATTGGAGGTATAAATTTGTGGATTATAATACATATACAGATGGGTACATATAAAAATAAATAAATATATGTGTATAAGTGTGTTTGTCTACATACATACATTTCCTAGTTCTGTCCACTTGAGAGAGCCTGGAAAAAACTTATACCCAGTAGCAATAAGAACACCTAACACCTAGCGCCCAGATCCAGGTTTCTAAATAATATTTTGAAAGGGACCAGGGCTCCCTGGAGAAGTGGCTGGTTCCAGAGATGGGACGGGAAACAGTACAAGCCTGGAACACCTTGTGGTGAGAGGGAGTAGAGAAGTACTCAAAAAAGTGACACAGAAGCCAGCTTGAAGGAGTTCCCAATGGCCAAAGCTGGGACGATGGGAGCAAAAAAAAGATAATATAATAATAATATGAGATTATAATCCATAGAATATACAATAAATATCCATGATTCAATATTAATCTAAATAAATAATTGAGCAAAACTAAACAGGGGATAAGCCGGTCACAGAAAGACAAACATTGTAATATTCCTTTTATATGACATTTCTGGAGTAATCAAATTGATAGGGACAGAAAGTAGAATGGTGGAGGCAGGAGTGGGGAGTTAGTGTTTAATGGGTACAGAGTTTCAGTTGGGGAAGATAAAAAAATTTCTGAAGATGGATGGTGGTGATGCTTGCACAACAATGCGAATGTACTTTATGCCACAGAATTGTACACCTAAATATGGTTAAAATGGTAAATTTTGTGTAATATATATTTTACCACAATAAAAAATTGTAAATGCATTTAAAAAGCAAAAATAAAAATAAATAATAAACAGGGAGAAAGGTCCAGCTCTTTATTTATTTTTAGGCCATGCTGTGCGGCACGCGGGATTCTTAGTTCCCCAACCAGCGATTGAACCAGTGCCCCCTGCATTGGGAGTGTGGAGTCTTAACCACTGGACTGCCAGGGAAGTCCCAGTCCAGCTCTTTCTTACAGTAGAAATCCAATTAATAAATGCAGAAGAAATAAGGGAAAATAAGAAAATCTCCAGCAGCCAAACATTAGCATACTAATTGCTGCAGCAAGAATTATCGATAAATGTTAAAATTATTGGGCAAATGCATGATGAGAAACAGAATATCTGCATAGTCAGAGTATCTTCCCCAAAGATACTTATTAATTACAAAGGGAAAAACAGTAACTTTAAAGTGTAGAAACTTGGCAGACACCATCTTGGCTATGTGATCAAAGTTAACACCATCACTAATAAGACATATTGATATGAGGAACATAGCATCGATTCTGTGATATTCCTGCCAAAATGCATACCCTAAACCCAATCATGAGGAAACATCAGACAAACCCAAATGAGGGACATTCTACAAAATAACTGGTCTCTAAATATTCAAAGAATCAAGATCATTAAAGTCAAGGAAAGACTGAGGAACAGTCTGAGAATGATGGAGACCTAAAGAGACATGACAACTAAACGCAACACATTTCTGAACTGGAATCATTTCCTATAAAGGATATTATTGGGACATTCAAAGAAAATGGAATGAGGTCTAACGATTAGATGGTGGTTAATATGTCAGTGTTAATTTCCTGATTTTGATGGTTGCATTACACTCATACAGGAAAAAGTCCTTATGTGTAGGAAATATACACTAAAGTACGCAGGAGTAACAGGACATCAGGTCAGCAACACATTTTCAACTTGTTTGGTGAAAAGGAAGTTACTTGTACTTAATTTGCACATATAAATTTGTGATCTTCTCAAAATAAAAAGATAATCACTATTATAAAGAGATAAAGGGCTGGAAAACATGAAAGAGTGGCAGAAGTTCCAATGTATATCTCATGTAATTCCACAAGCGGAGAATAAAGGAAGTGGCAGACAGGCATGATTGGAAGAAACTATGAGCTGAGAATGGCTAGGAATTTTTCAGGCTGAAGAGTAAAGAAAGACGTGAATCCCTAGAGTGAATGTTTACATCAACTGCTGAGCCAGAAAAACAAAAATAAATCCACATCTAAGCATACCATAGTGAAAATTCAGAACAGCAGGGACAGAGAAAATCCTAAATGCTACCAGGAGAGAAGACAGATTACCTACAAAGAAGCAGTCATTAAAATGAAAGCAGGCTTCTCATCGGTGAATTGACGCCAGCAGACAGTGGGGAAATAGCTTCCAAATGATGAGGGAAAATAATGATAATTGTATACGGAGCAAAACCAGTGCTGCTACAACTGAAGTAGGTCACGAAAGGATACACTTCAGCAAAAAGAAAAATGAACCCAGAAGGGAGAAGTGAGATATAAGGAGCATAATTAGCAAAGAAAGTAACAAAATGAATTGTTAAATCTATTTAGGTATTGGTTGCTAATGATAATAATCATAATGACAACAACAACTAATTTTTTACCTTTAAATACTGGTAAAACTAAAATTCTATGTGACAATAAAATGGAAGATTGAAGGAAGGATTCTGTGGGTAATTAAAGTCTGCTAAATTCCTTGTCTTGCTCAGAAGGAGAACAGAGAAACTAAAGAGTGATAGAAAGCTTAATGTGTATGTTAAAAATGTGAAGAAATTATTTTTAAGAACCCAGAATCTAAAATTTTCCAACTGCTGGGGATGAGGTGGAGAAACGAATAATAAAAATGTATAAATCTTAAATAGAACAAGAAAGGATAAAAAAAGAAGTAGGTAAAAAGCTTATTAAATAGAAAAGAACATAAGATGGTAGAAATAGGTCCAACTGTGCCATAATCACAATCAATGGAAACACATTAAACTCAGCTAATCAAGAAAGTTGCCATAGCTGGGGATAAAGAAGCAAAATTAGCAATTGGCTACTTCCAAGAGACAGACCTAAAGCAAATACAGAAAGCTTAAAAAAAAAGAGATGAGAAAAGGCAAATACTTACCAAAAGAATTCTAGTGAGCAATACTGATAGCAGATAAAATGGAAATTAAGGCTAAATGCATTAACAGAAATAAAGATCTTCACTTTAAAATGAGTTTTTTTTAAGTCTACAAGAAAATATAACTATCATGAACTTGTATGCATCTACTAATACAGTTCAGGCATACATAAATGAAAAACTGACAGAATTACAAAGTAAATTGGATAAATCCACATTTATAATGGGAGAGATTTTAACACAACTTTCTCGGACACTGATAGATAAATCAGACAAAGAATCAGACAATACCATTAACAAACATGATATGTTTGACAGCTACATTAAAAGAAAACTAAACCCCCCAAAATAGAGATTATACATTTTTTGATGTATATGTGGCATATTTACCAAAAAAAAACTGTTAAGTCACAAAGAAAGTTTCAACAAAATTCAAAAAATCAATAGCACATTTTTGCATACTCTGACCGCAATGCAATTAAATTAGGATCAAGCAGAAAAGAAAGTAAAAATAAAACACCCTATATTTAGAAATGAAATTGCACTTTTAAATAATCAAAGGTTAAGGAGGAAATTACAATGGGAATTATAAAAGACTTACACTGAATGACAGTGAAAATACTTGCTCTCTGAAAGTGCTCTTTCAAAACTCATAGGATGGGTGAGCAACACCAACCCTGAACCTTCTCACCTCTACCCGCCCAGCCCATTCACCTAGAGTCAAGGCTGAAACAGGCAAATTTCCTTTCTGACTACCTTGAGAATGTGAGACGAGTGTATTTTTTTTTACAATTTAATCACTGAATGAGTCACTTTTCAGGTCCTGGACTCATTCTGGAGCTCTTAAATCCAACTCCTCATCTTGCTTGAAACCTTAGCTTTCTCTCCTGCTCCCCATTAAGGGTCTATTACAATGGAAGCACAAAGGATAAAAACAAAAGGGAATCTAAGGTTTTTCTTACTTTCTTTCCACAATTCATCTTAAGATTTTCAAAAATGTTTTATTCAGCATTTTAGATGTTTGTATTAGAAGGGCTTCTTGGGATATCCAGTCTACCATTTTGCCCAAAATGGAGTGCCACCATTAGTAAAGTTACCAACCCCCTCTGCATCTTAGCTTCCTCTTCTATTAAATGGGGCTAATAATATAATATATTTTATAAATTTGTTGTGGAGAATCAATAAGGAATGCATGGAAAGCCTCTGGCACTAGTAAGTGCTCAAAAATTGCTGACTATTACCAGCTGCAATTGTAGTGTGAACTTGGTACCAATAAGGAGAGTACCAAAAAAAAAAAAAAAAGAATATCATAGAGCAATCTCACCTACGAAAAAATATTTTTACATGGAAAATTCCCAAGTAAAAACAAAAGTTAAGCAAATTAAATCCAACAGGGTATAAAAGAGTACAAAATAGCCAGGTAGGTTTATCTCTGGTGGCTTTACACTAAAAAAAGAGATTAACCAATATAGTTGACCACACTAAAAGATTAAAGGAAGAATCTACATGCCTATCCTAACAGACGCAGTCAAAACAATAGAATTTAATCTTCATTCATTATAATTACTCTCAACAAAGTAGGAATAGAAAAGAATTTCCTTAATTCAATAGACAGCTACGGGCTTCCCTGGTGGCGCAGTGGTTGAGAGTCCGTCCGCCTGCTGATGCAGGGGACACGGGTGAGTGCCCCGGTCTGGGAGGATCCCACATGCCGCGGAGCGGCTGGGCCCGTGAGCCATGGCCGCTGAGCCTGCGTGTCCGGAGCCTGTGCTCCGCAATGGGAGAGGCCACAACAGTGAGAGGCCCAAGTACGGCAAAAAAAAAAAAAATAGACAGCTACAAAATACCAAAAGCAAACATCAGAAAGAAGGGTTTCCACTGAAGTTACAAATAAAACAAAGAAGGCTACTTTCACCATGGTTATTTAATATTATACTGGAGTTTCTAGACCTCTGCTGTCCAATAGAAACGTACTGAAATCTACATATGCATTTTTAAATTTTCTAGTAGGCACATTTCAAAAAGTAAAAAGAAACAGAAAAAAAAACCAGGAGAAATTAACTTTAATAATATATTTTATTTAAGCTAGTATATCCAAATTATTATCATTTCAACATGTAATCAATATAATTATATTATTTTTTTAATTAATTAATTTATTTTTGGTTAGGTTGGGTTTTTGTTGCTGCGTGCGGGCTTTCTCTAGTTGCGGTACACGGGCTTCTCATTGCGGTGGCTTCTCTTGCTGCAGAGCATGGCCTCTAGGCGCACAGGCTTCAGTGGTTGTGGCACACGGGCTCAGTAGTTGTGGCTCGCGGGCTCTAGAGCACAGGCTCAGTAGCTGTGGCGCATGGGCTTAGCTGCTCCGCAGCATGTGGGATCTTCCCAGACCAGGTCTCGAACCCGTGTCCCCTGCATTGGCAGGCGGATTCTTAACCACTGCACCACCAGGGAAGTCCAATATAATAATTATTAATGAGACATTTTACATTCTTTTCTCATATTAAATCTTCAAAATCTGGTGTGTATTTTACTCTTCCAGTGCAACGCAGACTAGCCACGTTTCAAATGCTCAATAGGCACAAGGGAAAAGGTGCTAAACCACACATGTAATCAGGAAAACTCACCAGACTGACAAAATTTAAAGGTCTGACAATGACAAGTATTGGCAAGGATATGGAGGACTCATACATTGCTGGTAAAATGTTCTACCATTTGGAGAACAATATTAATATTTGAAAATGTGAATAATATTCATCCCAATGAGTCCACTTCTAGATATATACTTTAGGAAAATTCTCCCCTAAGTGTGTAAATGAATATTTTTCAAGGATGTTCTCTTCAGTATTATTTGTAATAGGAAAAAAAAATGGAAATGCTCTAAATAATCATAGGTAGAAAAAGAGACAAACTGAGGTATGCTCACACAATGGAATAATACATAGCAGTTAAAACAAACTAGATGTATACGCACTAAAATGGGTCAAGCTCCAAAATAATAATAGAACAATGTATACAGCATGATAGTATTTCTGTAGAATTTACCAAATGTATAAAAATAATACTACGGGGCTTTCCTGGTGGCGCAGTGGTTGAGAGTCCGTCCGCCTGCCGATGAGGGGATGTGGGTTCGTGCCCCGGTCCGGGAGGGTCCTGCGTGCCACGGAGCGGCTGGGCCCGTGAGCCGTGGCCGCTGGGCCTGCGCGTCCGGAGCCTGTGCTCCACGGCGGGAGAGGCCACAGCAGTGAGAGGCCTGCATACCACAAAATAATAATAATAATACGTATATTTTAGGCAGATTCTATGCCTAGTAAAAATATAAACAATATAGGGATGGTTACCCAGCAGAATCATAACAGTGGTGCCTCTAGGAAGAAAGAGAGAGAGAGAAATGAGTATGAGAAATGAAGATATCAAAGATTTATCAGTAAAGCATTACTTCTTTGATTAAAACTGAAGCAAACATAACAAATGTCCCTTGGAAATTCTGCTTGATGGCTACACTGGTATTTCACAGTATTGTCCTCAGCACTTTTCTGTATTTTTGAAAGTTTTCATAATAGTAATCATACAGTCCTTGCCATCTGTGTATTAGGGATGAATATTTCAGACTAACTACACAGAATCAGGACATCTGCTATTAAAATGAAACTTAAAGGAAATGAAATTCTACACATGAAGATCTGCATGTACACCTGCATATGGACGCATACATGTAAGTGGCAGAAGTCCAGTCTGGTATCAGACATGCCATGGCCTGTGTCCAGAATTGTGTCTGGCACATAAAAGACACTCCATTAGCACAGTTCAGTGAATGCACGAAGTGTGTTGTGCTGGTGGGTGGGACCTTCAAGAAGTCAACTTGCATGAAGAGAGGTTTGCCACTGTTGTGCTGTGATTGCTTAAGAATGAGAATTTGCTTTTGCAGGTACATTTGAGGGTTCACCATGGGGAACAGAATACGGTGCCTCCCCCAGATATTGGTCTCTAGTCCAACTGAGGTCATTGCTTTTTGGAAAGAGGAAGTGACTATAGGGGAAGTGACTTTTCCCCGTGTTACTCTGAACACAGCAATTCTCCTTTGGTAGCCAAGTGACAAAGTGTGTCACCCACTGGATGAGCATGAGTGAGTTGCAGAAAGGATATTTTCCCTACTTTCTCAGACCCAGCATGGTATTGACTCAGAAAGGACTCCAGGAGACTCTTAACTACTTTGGTCCTTCAAGAATTTGCCACAGAAAGCTGCATGTATCTCTACTGATAGAGCTTCATGGTAACTTGACCTGACATTACATAGTTTTCAGTGTCTCTTCCCCATATAAAATATTTATGTAGCATAAAAGTTGATCAAACAACAATTTATAGGAAGACAAATAGATGAAAGATAGTAATAGACAGATTGAGATAATAGATATAGAGATATCTTTCCCTCTATTTGAGAAGATTTCCACTCTTAGATAAAATGTAGCTGCCAAAAGATTGAGCAAATATACCAAAACTCATGAGACTTCTTTATTAAAAAAAAAAAAAAGTAAGATCCTCAGGAATGTTTTGCAATTAACTATGCTCCATGCATAACAAACCTAAATATGCAAATTGGCAACCAGACCAGCAGATAGTGTAAAGAAGGGGATTTGGAGTGCTTCATGTTGTCTTTTTTGGCTCCAAGTTAAGAGGACCAGGATGTGGTTTCAATTTTGGATGTGCCAATTATGTCTGTCAACTGTGAGCTCTGCTTAATTAATTACTCATGCAAATTTAAATTTAGTATATTTTGCACATCTAAATCATTACTATAGCAATTAAAAAGCTGCTTTGATTAGCTCCTTTCACAGTGTGTAGCACAGCATACTTTTGTCAACTTCCTTTTGACAACCTAGCATTTGGGTACTGTTTAGAGAAAATATATTCTATATGTTTGGGGGAAAATAAAAATCAAGACAGGTGACAATAAAGGTGGTCTAGCTGTGGAAGATAAATCAGCAACTGTTGGCACCATAAAATCAGTGAATACAGACTAGAAATTGTAATAGCACATGTTCAGGAGTTGTTCCCAGGGGTGGAGAGAGTTGGTATGCTGAATAAACCAGGAACATGTATCTCTTAGTAAATTAAGCTGAAAAGATGAGGATAGTCAGATATTTATAACTCTTTGCCCCAAAGTCAATGTCAAAACCTATATAACACCACAGAAACCAGGCTTGTCCCTGTCTGGGAGACCCAGCCTGACTCTCATACTCACTAGTAAATACCATGGTCCGGTGAAGCCTGTGCCAAGTGCAGCTCTCCCCGAGGGCCACTGCACATTTTTAACAAGCCCAACTGTCGGGAACATTTTATGATATTAGGTTGAACTTCCTCTTACTTGCTAAACAGGTGTTATGTTTCCCTATGAACCACCTTGTGGATGCTGTATTACTCTCCTTTCTCTAGAGTGAGAACCTGACACATAGTGGGATTTAACATACTTCTCCCATGCCACACTGGACATTAGTAGCAAATTCAAGAACAAATATAGGCTTTTAGCCCCATGAAGAGATAGGTGTCAACCAGATCCTCCCATCCATTCCTCTTGCCATCAGCCCTACAGGCAAGAGGATAGCAAGTGACATCTACGATGTTTTAAAAGCACAAAACAGTAACTGTTTACAGAATATGATGCCATTTCTCATTTTAAAGTCATCCCCAAAGGCTAATAACTTCACACATCTTGTTTGTCTCAGAGGATCACCAGCATCTCTGAAAGAATCCAGCTGTGGAATAGAAAATAATATTTCATCTAAGAAGTGGATGATCCATAGGTGGCAAATGAAAAACCACTGTTGAATGCTGTAAGGTATATTTAAAGGAAGGGGGAAAACAGCTTTGAGTGACCCATGGAAAACTCAGAGCCAACAAGAATAAAGGAATGGAAAGAGGTAAAAAAGGGAAGAGTTTCTTAAGGAATCTCCAATGATTTAAAAAAAAAACCTATGCAGTTCCTGAGCACTCCAGAACAGATTATTATCAGTCAGGCTTAAACAAAGGTGGCTCTGTCATTCAGAAATGTGAATGTCCTACATAGAGAAACTTAATAACTAAAAAGGCATGATTTGAATTCCACAATTCCTTGATACCCCAAATCCTCCAATACCCTGAAAAAACAAATTTATTTTCAAACATTCTTCAATAAACTTGCCTCCTAAAATATCCTAAATATGTGGATACGCAGATACATGTACACATATGTGCTGAATACATTCCAATTAAATTCTCGTATATTTAGGGCTTCTCAATAAAGACCTGTGCTGGAGACTAGTTTCCTCCCACCTGCCCACCTGCTCAGGGACCTCCCTCAGCAGTTACACACACACACACACACACACACAGCATTATCTTCAATTTTCCATCCTTCTGGATTTCTCTACTGTGCATATTGATAAACTCATGCCTCCCACTCCAGCATTTTCTCTAGCAATCATGCTCTCTCCCCTTCTGCCTTCACAGCCATTCTCATAAAGATATCTAGTCTTACTGTCTCCACTTCCTCACCACTTCCTCACTTCTCAGCCCACTGCAATCTGGCTTCCACTGAAAATGATTCTGCGAAAGTCACCCAAGCCTCTGCATTTGCCAAATCAAGAGAAGACTTCTCGGTCTATCTCACAACGTCTTCCTGACAGCGCCGGACAATACTGATCTCTCCCTTCTTGAGATTCTGTAACCAAGCCTTCCCTGGTAACATTTTTTCCTGTTTTCTCTTTCTCATTCTCTCTCTCTTTCTTTCTCTCCCTTAGTCTCTTTCACTGGCTCTTCCTCTTCCAACATCTCCCTAAAAGTTGAGAGCCCCAGAGTTCTACTTCAGTCCCCTTCTCTTTCTCCTAGATTCCTTATGGTAGATACATCCATCTAAGCCAGAAGCCTGGGACTTACACTACTATGCCATCGTCCTCTTCTCTACATTCAATGTACCTCAAGTCCTACTGATTTCATACCTTCATTTTCTGCCCAGCCTCTCTGCTCTCTCACCTTCTGTCCAAACTGCAACGAGTGAGATTTCCAAGAAGCAAATCTGATCATATCACTCTCTTGCCTGACACCCTACAGTGTCAGGTTCCCCATCAATTATAGCTGTGGATTTCTAACTTTTTTTTTTTTTTGCGGTATGCAGGCCTCTCACTGTTGTGGCCTCTCCCGTTGCGGAGCACAGGCTCCGGACGCGCAGGCTCAGCAGCCATGGCTCACGGGCCCAGCCACTCCACGGCATGTGGGATCTTCCCGGACAGGGGCACGAACCTGTGTACCCTGCATCGGCAGGCAGACTCTCAACCACTGCGCCCCCAGGGAAGCCCATTTCTAACATTTTTAAGGCAATATTTTATGCACTGGGTGACTAGGAATTGTGTATGTCAGCCAAATGCCTTGCACCTAGTATGTGCTCAGTAAACATTGGTTGAGTAAAATAAAGTCCAGCTTAAAACATGCACACATGTGAAATCTGAGTGGTTCCTGCTGAAGCAGGAGTAGGAGCAACTCCCTACCTGTTAGGTTGGATCACATTCCCACAAACACCTCTGGGTGCCTCTGTGAATCCTCTGGCATGCTAGGGCATACCTGGAAAACCAGAGACCCAAGCTTTCTAGCTTGGCTACAGACCCTGGACAGACTGATTTCTACCCACTCTCCAACATTATTTCCAACTGCTCTCCATCTTCACCCTTTACTCCAGCCATGCCTGGACATGCAAGGGCTTTGCACGTATAGTTCTTTCTGCCTAGCATACTCCTACCGTCCTTGACATCCTTGAAAACTCCAACTTATTCCTCAAGACCAGCTCAAAGATAAAGCCTTTTCTGATTCCATAAGCAGAATGTATCACTCCCTTTGTGCCATAAATACATCTCATACCTACCTATCTTTATTATAAACCTATCACACTCTAAATAAATCAATTTTTATTTATAGACATATCTCCTCTACTTAACTATGAAGGCAAGAATTGTTTCTGATTTATCTTTATAACCCAGGGCCGAGCAAGGTGCCCAGTACCCAGGAGTTACTCAATACATGTTTGCATTAATAAACAAAATTCTACCGGAACAAATCATTATTTTAGTTCATATCCTTTTTGTAATGAGATGGAGAATAAACAGTTTTTAATCCTTTCTGTCATTTTGCAAGTCACATCATTTTGTACCATGTTAAAAACTGGACAGCTAATCTTCTTCTATCTATGTTTCAACAGAAATGAGTTGTGATTAAGCCTTATGGACTCACGTAAATATTTAGAGAGAATATTAGTCATTTTAATTGAAAATGAGATGTCTGAGATCTAATGGGTTATTATAACTGTCCTTCTCTTGGGCACTATTGAAATAATATGCATCTTAGATTTTAGACAATGAAATAAACAAGACAGGAAAAACATGTGGATCATATTTGTTCAATGTGGATGAGATCAACAGAGCAAAAGAATCTGATCCCTTAACAGATTCAGATGAGGACCATCTCTTTAATGATATAAAATAGGAAATGAGAAGTATCAGATGCAAATTAAGAAAATTTGATAGCAAAATTTAACTCAAGCTATGTAAATGAGTCTTTTCCCAAGCAATTAAAAACTATCTAATTCTCCATTGGTCTCCAGAGTCAGTGTTTCTGCATCAGTTCTTGTATTAGTTTCCTCATGATTCTGAAATATCAATGTGTTGGTCTCCTGGCAGATGATTCTTTTTGACATTTAGGTTGTTTCCTTAAATTGGATTTTTTTTTTAAAACATCTTTATTGGAGTATAATTGCTCCACAATGGCGTGTTAGCCTCTGCTCTACAACAAAGTGAATCAGCCATACATAAACATACATCCCCACATCTCCTCCCTCTTACATCTCCCTCCCTCCCACCCTCCACATCCCACCCCTCTAGGTGGTCACAAAACACCAAGGCGATCTCCCTGCACCATGCGGCCACCTCCTACCAGCTATCCATTTTACATTTGGTAGTGTACATATGTCCACGCCACTCTCTTTGTCCCAGCTTACCCTTCCCCCTCCCTGTATCCTCAAGTCCATTCTCTAGTACGTCTGCGTCTTTATTCCCATCTTGCCCCTACGTTCTTCATGACCATTTTTTTTTTAACATCATTATTGGGGTATAATTGCTTTACAATGGTGTGTTAGTTTCTGCTTTATAACAAAGTGAATCAGTTATACATAGACATATGTTCCCATATCTCTTCCCTCTGGCCATGACCATTTTTTGTTGTTGTTTTTTAGATTCCATATATATGTGTTAGCATACGGTATTTGTTTTTCTCTTTCTGACTTACTTCACTCTGTATGACAAACTCTAGGTCCGTCCACCTCACTACAAGTAACTCAATTTCGTTTCTTTTTATGGCTGAGTAATATTCCATTGTATATATGTGCCACATCTTCTTTATTCATTCATCTGTCGATGGACACTTAGGTTGCTTCCATGTGCTGGCTATTGTAAATAGAGCTGCAAAGAACATTGTGGTACATGACTCTTCTTGAATTATGGTTTTCTCAGGGTATATGCCCAGTAGTGGGATTGCTAGGTTGTATAGTAGTTCTATTTTTAGTTTTTTAAGGAACCTCCATACTGTTCTCCATAGTGGCTGTATCAGTTTCCATTCCCACCAACAGTGCAAGAGGGTTCCCTTTTCTCCACACCCTCTCCAGCTGTTATTGTTTGTAGATTTTTTGATGATGGCCATTCTGACTGGTGTGAGATATCTCACTGTAGTTTTGATTTGCATTTCTCTAATGATTAATGATGTTGAGCATTCTTTCATTTGTTTGTTGGCAATTTGTATATCTTCTTTGGAGAAATGTCTGTTTAGGTCTTCTGCCCATTTTTGGATTGGGTTGTTTGTTTTTTTGATATTGAGCTGTACGAGCTGCTTATAAATTTTGGTAATTAATCCTTTGTCAGTTGCTTCATTTGCAAATACTTTCTCCCATTCTGAGGGTTGTCTTTTGGTCTTGTTTATGGTTTTCTTTGCTGTGCAAAAGCTTTTAAGTTTCATTAGGTCCCATTTGTTTATTTTTGTTTTTATTTCCATTTCTCTAGGAGGTAGGTCAAAAAGGATCTTGCTGTGATTTATGTCATAGAGTGTTCTGCCTATGTTTTCCTCTAAGAGTTTGATGGTGTCTGGCCTTACATTTAGGTCCTGAATCCATTTTGAGTTTATTTTTGTGTATGGTGTTAGGGAGTGTTCTAATTTCATTCTTTTACATGTAGCTGTCCAGTTTTCCCAGCACCACTTATTGAAGAGGCTGTCTTTTCTCCACTGTATTGGTAGATGATTTTTGTCTTTCACTTCTGGGGCAGTTTTTAAATTGTGTAGTAGAGAATCATATTTATCTTTGACATATATCATTCAATCATACTACAGTGACAAGTAGTTCACCTACCATCTTATTAAGCAAAAACTATCTGGTATAATCCAAGACTTCTGTACATATGAACATAACGTACTCGATGTTCACAAAAATGGCACTGCAGGACCCAGAAGTACCCTTTGAATCAAGGAAGAGAAATGAAATTAATCCCTTAAGTTTTCTTTCAAATCCAAGTGTACATTACTTTATTCTAATTTCCTGAAAAATCACAATTCTCATAAAGCGTACATGAAGTGTGTATGTATGTGTAGAATATTTGTTTGTAACACCCAGTCCACCAACCATGACCCATACAGGAAACTTACTATAAATTAGGGGTTCTCAAAGTGTGCTCTAGAGACCTTTGAGGAAACTGGAGAAACTTTCAAAAGCTCCACAAGGTCAAAACTACATTTGTAATAATAATAAGACATGATTTGTCTTTTTCCTTTTCATACACTCAAAACTTGGAGTTTTCCAGAGGCTACATGATATGTGATATGGGAACAAATTGAATGTGGAAGCAGATATGAGAATCCAGTTGTCCTCTTGAGCCAAACATTAAAGATATTTGCAAAATGTAAAACAATCTAATTTTGGGAAAATATAGTTACATTTCAAAAAAACATGTTATTTATGTCAAAATGCAGTGGGAGAATTTAGAATTTATTGTGCTTCCTGAATCTGATGAGTCATGTCTTTTATCTATTCTGTAAAATTCTCACCTCATCAAACATTTCCTATTTCCCTCCATTCTCTTCTTCATCTAGAATACCAATACAATGTATGTTTGTCCTTTTCATGCTCACATGTTCAACATCTTTCATATTTTCCATCCTTGTAACTTTGTTCTGCACTTTGGAAACTTCCCTCAGATCTTCCCAGTTTGCTAATTCTTTTCACAACTGAGCCTAATCTTCTTAATTAGCCCTTCTATTGCATTCCAAAATTTGTCATATTTTTTTTAGAAGTCCTACTTTGTTTCTTTTTAAAATCTGTCAGGTCTTGTGTATATTCTGAGTTATATCTTACTTCTGATATTATTTCCGTAAACCTTTTAAAAATATAAAACTCATTTAATGTTCACTATCTGATTACTCAGTTATCTGAAAATCCTGCTAATACTGCTGTTTTCTCTGCTTACATTCATGCATAAAAATTTGTTTTTTCCTATATGATGCAACTTTGGATTGTGAGTTTATATTCAATCAAACCTTTATCTACAGGAATTTTATGAAGCCTGGGTTGAAGACACAAATCTTTGGAGAGGACTTACATTTGCTTCTGTTAGGCACCCAAGGTGCCCAAAGTAGTATATATTAGAACCCCTAATCGACTTGAGGGCAGGCCTGCGGTTATAAATCCTCAGCAGAAACTTTTTTTCCAACTGTATCACCAGGCCAAGCCAGAGAATTTGCTTTATTATTTCTTTTTGCAGGTCATTTTTTTCTAGTCCATCTTTTCATGGCAGATGTAGTGCTTGAGGATTCCAGGTTCATGTGAGGGTCTTGGTTTCACCTTGGTTCTCCACTTTGCTATGACCAAGGTTTTATCTTCATGTGGCTGTTAAACACTCAGCATCCTGGTTACCTGGAACAGCAAATGCCCCTGGACATCTGTGACTTCAATGACTGCTTCCTCCCTTGGTTTTCAGCTTCTTCATTTTTGGTCCCTGGGGATTTGCCTTACTTTTTTGCAAGCCTAGCTCTACAGATGAGATATTTGTTATATATCAATATCCCAGGTGTCTTTTTGAGAAGGTTTTCAGATTATCTAGCTTGCCATATTGTCCAGGAATATAAATTGGTATAACTTTTCTGAAAGGTGAGAGGTATATACAACTTGACCCAGCAATTCTACTTCAAGGAATTTATTCTTTGGATAGAAATTTGGCAATATCTATCAAAGTTTAAAATATACATAACTTTTAATCCAGCTATTCTACTTATCAGGAATTTATCCTAGAAAAAATATATATATACTCATACTTGAATAAAATGCCACATGAATAATATTATTTGTTTCAGCAGGTTTAGTGAAAGATTGAAGATTGTAAACACCCTAAATGTCCATCATTAGGAGACTGGTTGAATAAAGTATTTCCCACAATATTCTGCAATAGTTAAAAAGAATTTAAAATATCCATATGACCTGATATGGAAAGATGTTTATGATGCAAGTTGCACGACTTCTTTGTGTAAAAAATACAAGGTATATATGTGTTTACATAGTCATTAAAAGTTTCTGAAAAGATGCATAATTAACTGTTAACAGTAGTTTCTTCTCTAGGGAATGGAATTGAACCATTGTTTTACAAACATTGCTTCTAAATGACAAATGTGCTAATTTAAAATGATTTTTTAGCCATTTATTAATATCAACTCCTTACTGCTTTACTATCATCAGCAGTGTTACTAGAGGCATCTGAAAATAAAGTCCTTCTCTCCAAAATGTTGTGCAGCTTATCACTGCACAACATCCACTACCTGTCTGCCATTCCTTACCTGTCCGTTACCTGTCAATTACTATTCCAAGTAATCTGGCTGTCCTTTGCTGACTTTACAAGGCCACTCATTACCTAATGCTCTTCATATAATGGTATAGACTGAAATAGATAGATTTCTTACTCCCATCTGCCCTGAGAAGGAATGGTTTGCAGTGTACATGAAGGACTTAGATTTTAAATGCCACACCACTGCAGAGGGAAAGGAAGGCCTCATTGAGGGTTAAGTGAGAAGCCAGGCCTATTACTTTGACTGTGTCACAGTTTGATCAGGAGATACTGATTTCAAAATCTGAGCCCAGATGTAGCTTCTGGCTAGAGCTTGAATTTTCAATGAGCTCCTTAATTTGTAAGGACTAGTAGCTGAGTTAGGCATTTATGCAGCTGGAAACATCTTCTGGCATGAGCCTGAAGGTTTTCCTTTGAATGGCTTCGTTCTTTCACGTGATGAACTCCTGGAGATGACAGTGCACAGCTTCAGAGTTACTTAATTTCTCTTAAATTTAGACACACAAATAATATGACACAGCCCATGTAATTTTACCTAGACTTTCATATACTAAAATGCTACTTCCAGGCTTCCCTGCTGGCGCAGTGGTTAGGAATCCACCTGCCAATGCAGGTGACACGGGTTCAAGTCCTGGTCCACGAAGATCCCACATGCCGCAGAGCAACTAAGCCTGTGCACCACAGCTACTGAGCCTGCGCTCTAGAGCCCGCAAGCCACAACTACTGAAGCCTGTACGCCTAGAGGCCGTGCCCCGCAAAAAGAGAAGCCACGGCAATGAAACCCACACGCAGCAACGAACACCCAATGCAGCCATAAATAAATTAATTAATTAAAATGTTTAAATGCTACTTCCTTTTTCATCATCCTTGAACTAGGCTTCATATTAGTGCTATGATGAAAGCTGGCCCAGGTATTATTCTACATCTGGACTACAATTTTCACCATTTTGTGATGCTATGTCATGAATTATATGTTTAAAATATTTTTGTGGAAATAGGTTGTTTTGATTATGGGAGGATTGTTTTATTGTTTTGGTTTTTTAAAGTTTGTTTTGTTTTGAGAAATAATGGAGAAAAAGATTAGAAAAAGAGAGAAATTTTCCTTTTAGGAGGATGATTATTTCCCTTTTGAGTTTTTCTTATTAGTATGATACTCGTTAAATAGAGTTTAAAAATATGCAAAAGAGCACTATACATTGTCCCTGGGCACAAGCATACAAATCAGTGCTAAAACCACACCTACCTATAAACAGTGTAAAACTGCAGGAGATCTGTGCCTTCGATTCGGTTCCCCTCAGCAAAGCCTTAGACCAGGATTGGGTGCAGGGCGTTTACTGAGGGGTGATCCCAGGGAGTAGGAGTGAAGGAGGAGGGAGAGTGAGACAGAGGAGGAGAAAGCCAGGAAAGGAAGTGTTACTGAAGTCACTGTTTTAGGCAAAAGGGCTCGACTCCACTGGATCCTCTGAGAATTGTCTCTCCTAAGGGCATTAATACAGGGCTCGGTCCCCATTGGTTCATATTTTTCGTGAGGGTGTTATTTCTCCCACACCTTCTTTTTTTTCCAGGTAATAGGTCCTGACGTGATTTGATTTCAGCTTTACTGAAGTATAACTGACAAGTAAAACTGTAATACATTTAAAGTGTACAATGTGATTATTTGATATATGTATACATTGTGAAAGGTTTCCACCATTGAGTTAACACATCCATCACCTTACGTATTTACCTCTTTTTTTATTTTTTGATGATAACACAAGTTCTACTCTTAGTAAATTTCATTTATACACTAACAGTGTTATCAGATATAGTCAGCATGCTATACATTAGATCCTAAGACCCTATTCATCTTTTCTTTTTTAATATTTATTTATTTATTTGATTGCACTGGGTCTTAGTTGTGGCAGGTGGGCTCCTTAGTTACAGCTCACCTGTTCCTTAGTTGCAGCATGTGGGCTCCTCAGTTGCGGCAGGTGGGCTCCCTAGTTGCGGCTTGATGGCTCCTTAGTTGCAGCTTCCCAGCTCCTTAGTTGTGGCACGTGGGCTCCTTAGTTGTGGCATGTGAACTCTTAGTTGTGGCATGCATGTGGGATCTAGTTCCCTGACCAGGGTTCAAACCCAGGCCCCCTGCATTGGGAGTGTGGAGTCTTAACCACTGCACCACCAGGGAAGTCCCCCTATTCATCTTATAACTGAAAGATTGTACCCTTTTACGAGTCTCCCCCAATTACCCCAACTCCCAGCCCTGGCAACCACCATTCTATCCTCTGTTCCTATGACTTTGACTTTTTTTAATATTCCAATATAAGTGATGCCATGCAGCATTTGTCATTGTCCAACTCATTTTTCTTTCCAGTAATCCATTGTTAAGTGTTTAGAAACACAACTGATTTTTGTATATTGATTTTATACCCTACAGCTTTACTGAATTCATTTGTTAGTTCTAATAGTTTTTGGGGGGAGTCTTTAAGATTTTCTAATGTATTATCACACTATCAGCAAACAGAGACAATTTTACTTCTTCCTTTCCAGTTTGGATGCCTTTCATTTCTTTTTCTTGCCTAATTGGTCTGGTTAGGATTTCCAGTACTATATTGAATAAAAGTAGCAAGAGTGGGCATGCTTAGTCTTGTTCCTGATCTTAGAGAAAAAGCTTTCAGCTTTTCACCATTGAGTATGATGTTAGCTGTGAGCATGTAATATACCTCCTTGATCATGTTAAAGTGTGTTCCTTCTATACTAAATTTATTGAGAGTGAGTTTTTATCATAAAAAAGATGTTGAATTTTGTCAAATGTTTTTTCTGCATCTATTGAAATAATCATGTGATTTTTATCCTTCATTTTTTTAATGTGATGTGTCTAATCTATTGAGTTACAAACATTCAACCATCCTTGCATTCCTGGGATAAATACCATTTGATCTTGGTGTATAATCTTTTTAATGTACTGTTGAACTTGGTTGGCTAATATTTTGTTGAGGATTTTTGCATTTATGTTCATCAGATATATTAGTCTGTAGTTTTCTTTTCTTATAGTGTCCTTATCCAACTTTGGTACAAGGGTAATGCTGGCCTCATGAAATGAGTTTGAAAGTGTCCCCTTCCCATCTATTTTTTGGAAGGGTTTGAGAAATATTGAAAAGGATTGGTATTAATCCTTCTTTAAATATTTGGTAGAATTCACCAGTGAAGCCATTTTGTCCTGGACTTTTATTTGTTGAGAAGTTTTGATTACTGATTAAGTCTCCTTACTAATAATTGGTCTGTTCAGATTTTCTGTTTCATCATGATTCAGTCTTTGTAAGTTATATGTTTCCAGAAATTTATCATTTTCTTCTAGGTTATCTAATTTGTTGGCATATAATTGTTCAAAGTGGTTTCTTATGATCTTCAATATTTCTGTGCTATAAGTTGTAATGTCTCTCCCATGCACCTATGGTCAATTAACTGATGACAAAGGAGGCAAGAATATACAATGGAGGAAAGACAGTCTCTTCAATTAGTGGTGCTGGGAAAACTGGACAGCTACATGTAAAAGAATGAAATTAGAACACTCCCTAACACCATACACAAAAATAAACTCAAAATGGATTAGAGACCTAAATGGAAGACCGGACACTATAAAACTCAGAGGAAAACATAGGAAGAACACTCTGACATAAATCACAGCAAGATCTTTTTTGATCCACCTCCTAGAGTAATGGAAATAAAAACAAACAAATGGGACCTAATGAAACTTAAAAGCTTTTGCAGAGCAAAAGAAACCATAAACAAAACCAAAAGACAACCTACAGAATGGGAGAAAATATTTGGAAATGATGCAACCAACAAGAGATTAATCTACAAAATACACAAATAGATCTTACAGCTCAATATCAAAAAACCAAACAACCCAATCAAAAAATGGGCAGAGAGAGAGAGTCATGGACATATACACACTAACAAACATAAGGTAGATAGCTAGTGGGAAGCAGCCGCATGGCACAGGGATATTGGCTCGGTGCTTTGTGACAGCCTGGAGGGGTGGGATAGGGAGGGTGGGAGGGAGGGAGACGCAAGAGGGAAGACATATGGGAACATATGTATATGTATAACTGATTCACTTTGTTATAAAGCAGAAACTAACACACCATTGTAAAGCAATTATACCCCAATAAAGATGTTAAAAAAAAAAAAATGGGCAGAAGATCTAAATATACTCTTCTCCAAAGAAGACATAGAGATGGTCAAAGGGCCCATGAAAAGATGCTCAACATCGCTAATTATCAGAGAAATGCAAATCAAAACTACAATGAGGTATCACCTCACACCAGTCAGAATGGCCATCATGAAAATGTCTATAAATAATAAATTCTGGAGAGGGTATGGAGAAAAAGGAACCCTCCTACACTGTTGGTGGGAATGTAAATTGGTACAGCCACTACAGAGAACATTATGGAGATTCTTTAAAAAACTAAAATTAGAGCTACCATATAATTCTGCAATCCCTCTGCTTGGCACATATCCAGAGAAAACCATAATTCAAAAAGAAACATGCACTTCAGTGTTCACTGCAGCACTATTTACAATAACCAAGACATGGAAGCAACCTACATGTCTATCTAGAGGTGAATGGATGAAAAAGATGTGGTATATATATGCAATGGAATATTACTCAGCCATAAAAAAGAATGAAATAATGCCATTTGCAGCAACACGGATGGACCTAGAGATTATCATACTAAGTGAAGTAAGTCAGATAAAGCCAAATATCATATGATATAGCTTATATGTGCAATCTTAAAAAAAATGATACAAATGAATTTATTGACCAAACAGAAAGAGACTCACAGACATAGAAAACAAAGTTATTGTTAGCAAAGGGGAAAGGGGGGTGGGGGGAAGGATAAATTAGGAGGTTGGGATTAACATATACACACTACTATACGTAAAATAGATAATCAACAAGGACCTACTGTATAGCACAGGGAATTCTACTCAATATTTTCTAATAACCAGTATTTTGTATATATACAGTTATATATATAACTGAATCACTATATAACTTATAGTGACTTATAACTAGTTCATTAAGGTGTAAAGTTAGTTTGTTTATTGGAAATCTTTCTTGTTTAATTTAGGCATTTATTGCTATAAACGTCCCTCTTAGAATTGTTTTTACTGCATCCCATAAGCTTTGGTATATTGTGTTTCCATTTCAATTTGTCTGAGATTTTTAGAATTTCTGCTTTGATTTCTTCTTTGATCCACTGATTGTCTAGAAGCATGTTGTTTAATCTTCAGCTATTTGTATATTTTCCAATTTTCTTCTTGTAATTGATTTCTAGTTCCATACCACTATGGTCAGAAAAGATGCTTGATATGATTTCAATCTTCTTAAATTCATTAAGACTTGTTTTGTGGCCTAATATATAATCTCTCCTGGAGAATGTTCTATGTATGCTTGAAAAGAATGCTTCTGTTGGATGAAATGTTCTATATTTTTCTGTTACATCCATCTGGTTTAATTTATAGTTTAAGTCCAATGTTTCCTTATTGGTTTTATGTCTGGATGATCTATTCATGGCTGAAAGGAGTACTGAAGTCCTCTACTATTATGGTATTGCTGTCTATTTCTCCCTCCAGATCTATTAATATTTACTTTATATATTTAGGTGTTTTGATGTTGGGTGCATAAATATTTACAACTGTTACATCCTGTTACTGTTACAACTGTTACTGTTGTTGAAATGATTCCTTTACCATTATATAATGACCATTTTTGTCTTTTGCTATAGTTTTTGACTTAAAGTCTATCTTCTCTGATATATGTATCGCTACCCCTGCTTTCTTTTGGTTTCCATTTGCATGGAATATTTTTTCATCCCTTCACTTTCAGTCTATGTGTTTCTTTAAAGCTGAAGTGAGTCTCTTGTAGGTGGCATATAGTTGGGTTTTCTTTTTTATCCATTCAATGACTCTATGTTTTTTTTGCTTTTTTTAAAAAAATGAATTTGTTTATTTATTTATTTTTGGCTGTGTTGGGTCTTCGTTTCTGTGTGAGGGCTTTCTCTAGTGGCAGCGAGTGGGGGCCACTCTTCCTCGTGGTGCGCGGGCCTCTCACTGTCGTGGCCCCTCTTGTTGTGGAGCACAGGCTCAGTAGTTGTGGCGCACGGGCTTTGTTACTACGCAGCATGTGGGATCTTCCCAGACCAGGACTCGAACCCGTGTCCCCTGCCTTGGCAGGTGGACTCTCAACCACTGCACCACCAGGGAAGCCCCGACTCTGTTTTTTGACTGGAGAATTTAGTCTACTTACATTTAAAGTGATTATTGATAGGTTTGGCCATTTAGTTAATTATGTTCTGGCTGTTTTGTAGTTCCTTTCTTCCTCTCTTGCTCTCTTCCATTGTTATTTAACGACTTTCTGTACTTGTATGTTTTGAGTCTTTTCTCTTTATATTTTGTATTTACTATAGGCTTTTGCTTTGTGGTTACCATGAGGTTATATAAAATATCTTATAGTTGTAACAGTCTATTTTAAGCTGATAAAAACTTAACTTCAAATGCATACAAAAGCTCTACGTTTTTATATTCCCCCTACATTTTATGTTTTTGATATCACAATTTACATCTTTGTATATTGTCTCTCCATTATCAAATTAATGTAGTTATAATTTTTTAATACTTTCATCTTTTAACCTTTATACTAGAGTTATAAGTGATTTACCCATCACCATTACAACATTAGAGTATATTGAATTTAACTGCATATTTACCATTACCAGTGAGTTTCATACTTTCATATGCTTTTGTGTTACTAACTAGCATCCTTCCATTTCAGCTTGAAGAACTCCCTTTAACATTTCTTGTAAGGCTGGCCTAGTGGTAATGAACTCTTTCAGCTTTTCTTTGTCTGGAAAATTCTGTATCTCTCCTTCAATTCTGAAGGACAGTTTTGCTGGATAGGGTATTCTTGTTTGACAGTTTCTTTTCTTTCAGTACTTTGGATATATCATCCCACTCCATTCTGGCCTGCAAAGTCTCTGCTGAAAAATCCGCTGATAAGGCTTCTCTGGTAGCGCAGTGGTTAAGAATCTGCCTGCCAATGCAGGGGACACAGGTTCGAGCCCTTGTCTGAAAAGATCCCACATGCCGTGGAGCAACTAAGCCCATGCGTCACAACTACTGAGCCTGCGCTCTAGAGCCCACGAGCCACAACTACTGAGCCCATGCAGCACAACTACTGAAGCCCGTGAGCCTAGAGCCCATGCTCCACAACAAGAGAAGCCACTGCAATCAGAAGCCCGTGCACCGCAACAGAGTAGCCCCATGCTCACCACAACTAGAGAAAGCCCATGCGCAGCAACAAAGACCCAGCATAGGAAAAAATAAATAAATTTTTTTTAAAAAGAAAAATCTGCTGATAGTTTTACCAGGTTCCCTTGTACATAACAAGTTGCTTTTCTCTTGCTGCTTTTAAAATTCTTTGTATTTAGCTTTTGACAATTTAATTATAATATGTCTTGATGTGGATCTCTTTAGATTCATCTTATTTGGGATTCATTGGGCTTCCTGGATCTGGATGTCTGTTTCCTTCCCCAGGTTAGGGAAATTTTCATCCATTATTTCTTTCTAAATTTCTAAAGCATTTTTAGGGAGCTTTCTGCTCCTTTCTCTCTCTTCTCCTTCTCAGACCCTTATAATGAGTATATTGGTCCACTTATTGGTGTTCCGTAAGTCCCTTAAGCTGTCTTCACTCTTTTTCATTCTTTTTTCTTTTTGCTCCTCTTAAGGGATGAATTTGACTGCACTGCCTTTGAGTACATTGATCCTTTCTTCCAGTTAGTTTGTCTGCTGTTGAACTCCTCTATTGAATTTTTCAGTTTAGTCATTGTACTCTTCAGCAATATGATTTCTGTTTGGCAGTTTTTAATATCTTCTCTTTGTTGATATTCTCACTTTTTAAATGCATTGCCCTCCTGACCTTGGTGAGCATCTTTATGATTGTTATTTTAACTTCCTATCAGGTAAATCATTCATCTCCATTTCATTAAGATTGGTTTCTGGAGATTTATCATGGATTTTGTTTGTTTGTTTAATATATTCCCCTGTTTCTTCATTTTCCTTGACTCTCTGTGTTGTCTTCTGCAGATTAGATAAAACAGCCATCTCTCTGAGTCAGAACAGATTGGTTGTATGTATAAGATGAACATCATCAATCAGCCTGGCCCGACCTTCTGATTTTCTCTCAAATTTTTGTCATTGTCCCAACCACTGTCTTTGTTCTTATGTGGCTCCATTAGAGGATATGCCAAGACTCGTCAGTGTCCCAAAGGGGAGGACTGTGGTCATCACATAGATGCCAGCTGATTAGAAGCTAGACCCTCAGATAGCAGCTGGGAAAATATGTAGTTAGGATGCTCCAGGGAGAATATGGGAGATAAGCATTTTTGCCTGTTCCCTCTGGACTGAACCTGACTGTACATCATAGAGGAGCGTTCCCACACCTGTTTGAAAACAGTTTGCTTGCTACAGTCCTATGGGACCCACTGGCTATCAGAGCCAGGTGATCCAGAGCCCCATCCCTCAGTTTACAGCTGCAAAAGCTGAGGTGCCAGGCGTGGCACAAGCTCCTTCCAGAGAGATGTTGGCAACCTGGTTTTATCATTGGACTGAGCCAGAAGAAGGTGATAGAAATACCCACCAGCTCTCCCAGGCTTTGTGGAGGATTTCAGTTAGCCCCTGGATGTATGCAAATTAGAAGCCAGACCCTCAGGCAGCAGGTTATAAAGTATGCAGTCCATGCACTTCCAAAGAAAGACTGGAAGATGGGCATCTTTGCTTGCTCCATATGCACTGAGCCCTGGAAGGCTAGCCACAGTGAATGCTCAATCACCCATTAAAAACTACTTCTTTGTTTCCCATAGTCCTGTGGGTCTTGTGGATAAAAGCCCTACTGGCTTTCAGAGATAGATGTTTTAGAGGCCCATCTCTTGAGTGGGAATGTTAAAAAAGTTGGGGCCCTATATCTGCACCTCATGGAGAAGTTGGGAGTTTCAGGTTCCCTCCCAATTGTACGGTGCTGTGCTGCAGTGGGACCTGGCCATAAAGTGAGAGTGTGTTTTAGCCTTTCCTACTCATTTCGATGTGGGTATTTTCTCAGTTTCCTGATGTGTAGAAGTTACTCAGCTAGTTTCTAGGTTTCTTTCAGAGGGAATTGCTCCATTCATTAGGTGTATCCATGGGAGGAGAGAAGTCCTATGTTGCTATCTTGATCCCTCCCCAATTTTCAGTTTTTATTCACATCAAAGTCCATGAGATTTGACACTGAGTTCTTAGAGGACGCAGATATGTTTAAATAGAAATAGCAAAGATAGCAGTTTGTGAAATAATATAGTCTATGGGTACAAAATAAAAATCACACCAAGCCAGACGGTTTTTTAGGAAAACACAGACAAACCTCCAATGATCATTATCTTAATGTTTTTCAAGAGAATACAAAAACATGGAAAACTTCCTATCCCATTTTAATGAGGATGACATAACTTGACACCAAGACTGAAAAATTATGATATTAGAAAGGAAATTTGTAACTCAGCTCATTTCTGAACATATTTGCAACAATCTAAATAAGATATTAACATACAAAAACCAATAATTTATACCATAAACATATATATATATATATATAATATTACCAAGTAAAACTTATCCTAAGAATTCAAGGATGGTTTAACACTAGAAAATCTTTAATGTATTTTAACACATTTATAGACTAAAGGAGAAAAACCATTAATTATCTTCCTATATGTAGAAAAAAGCATTATTAAGTTTAGCACATCATCGTAATAAAAAGAAAAATCCTCAGAAAATCAGGAATACAAGCAAATTTCTTAAACCTGACAAAAGCATATTTTAAAACTCTACAGAAAACATCACAATTAATAATGAAACTTTAGGGACTTCCCTGGTGGTGCAGTGGTTAAGAATCACCTGCTAATGCAGGGGACAGGGGTTTGAGCCCTGGTCTGGGAAGATCCCACATGTGGCGGAGCAACTAAGCCCGTGCGCCACAACTACTGAGCCTGTGTGCCACAATTACTGAAGCCCGGGCACCTAGAGCCCATGCTCCACAACAAGAGAAGCCATCACAATGAGAAGCCCACACACCGCAACGAAGAGTCGTCCCCACTCGCCGCAACTAGAGAAAGCCCGTGCACAGCAACGAAGACCCAATGCAGCCCAAAATAAATAAATTCAATAAATAAATAAATAAAAATAATGAAACTTTAGAAGCATTTCCTTTGAGACAAGGAGGAAGAGAAAAATGATTGTTGTCACCACAATTATTCAACACTGTTCTGGTAGTCCTAGCCAGTGGAATAAGATGGGAAAATAAGTAAATAGAACTTCAAATAATTACAAAGTAATCATTGTTATGTAGGCCTGTCCAAAATTTTTTGAAGGCCTTGGGCTGATTTTGATATTTCTGTACAGAGTAAATCTTCCTAAACTAGAATCCCCAACTACATTTCCCAGACTCTTTTGCTGTTACGTATAGAACTGGGTGATGAGTAGGGTGTCATGTTATAATTATTAATAATGCTTCCTTTCACACTCAAAAGAGTTCTGATTTGGGGGCTTCCCTGGTGGCACAGTGGTTGGGAGTCTGCCTGCCGATGCAGGGGACATGGGTTCCTGCCCCGGTCCGGGAGGATCCCACGTGCCACGGAGCGGCTGGGCCTGTGAGCCATGGCCACTGGGCCTGCGCGTCCGGAGCCTGTGCTCCGCAATGGAAGGGGCTGCAACAGTGAGAGGCCCGTGTACCGCAAAAAAAAAAAAAAAAAGTTCTGATTTGGATGATAAATTGTACATTTATCTCAATTACATGGGCAAAAAAGCAACATGTAGAGATCTGTTTGGCTAGTACAAATCATGACATGGATCTAGAGCCCTTAGCTATGGAAGTCTGGATTTAGCAGCTTTTGTATTATGGTGGAGAGTATACAGTTCCAGAGGCAAGCAACTGGTGTTTTAATATGCATTCGAGGTGATTCTGATACATGCCCAAGTTTGAGAGCCACTGCTCTCAATGAATTCTTGTTCATTTGCACAAGGAGAAATACATAGGATGTTTACTAAAGCATTATTTGTAATATTAAAAGAAGTGGAAACAACCTTAGCTTCAGTAAGAGAAGGGGTAAATAACTGGCTTTATTTATGAAAGAAGTATGGATAAATCTCAAAAATCTAATTCTGAATGGAAAAACCAAGTTGCAAAAGGATTTATATGGAATGATGCCGTTTGTTTAAAATTTTGAAACACATAAAACCATGGAATATTTTATGATATTTACACAATATTTTAAAAACAGAAAACCATTAAGTGAATCTCACACACCAATTTCAGGACAGTGGTTACTTCTAAGGAGGAAAGGAAGAATACGGTTTAAGGGCATCCTTTAATGTTTTGTTTGTTTGTTTGTTTTGTTTTGTTTTGTTTTGGTGGTACGCGGGCCTCTCACTGTTGTGGCCTCTCCCGTTGCGGAGCACAGGCTCCAGACGCGCAGGCTCAGTGGCCATGGCTCACGGGCCTAGCCACTCCGCGGCATGTGGGACCTTCCCGGACCAGGGCACGAACCCATGTACCCTGCATCGGCAGGTGGACTCTCAACCACTGTGCCACCAGGGAAGCCCCCCTTTAATGTTTTATAGGAAAATATGACAGCATTTTAGTATTTATTAAAACTGAGTGATGGGTTCATTAATTTTTGTTATGCTTCCTATACTTGCCTTCATATTTAGAAAAATCATAGTTAAAATACATGTTTGTTATTTTTTAAGTTAACTTTCACTTGATAAAATGGTTTTATAAAACATCCAGTAATGCTGCTGTGTTTAAATTCCAGGGACCTATTGTCAGACAGAAGCTCAGTCCACATTCAAAAGTAAAATGTTACACCAAGCACCTCAGTAAACATGTATTTTAAGTTCAGTTTGTATTCAACTTGATTGCTGGAATTGCTGGCAGCCAACAATTTAGGGAGGACAAATATACCAATCCTAAATGAAAACTACAGGAGTAACACATATATGGGACTGGCTTGCCTTACATATTACATGAGGTCTAATGTTTCTTAAATAAGGAGTCTGGGTAAATCATTTTGTAAAATAAATAATTATTCTTGAATCCATTTGTAAGTTCCCATTTTCAAATGTTTTATTTTCCTGAAATATTACACACCTATAAAAACGTATAAATTGGAAAACTCAGCTTTCTATCATTGTTAAACTCCTATATCACTGAAAGGGTAATTCAAGAACACCTTGGGGGAAGAAAGTCAAAGCATGAGACTAATCTATCTATCTATCTATCTACTACTATCTATCTACTTATTCATCTATGTTTTTTCCCCCATCCATCCATCCATCCATCCATCATATGCTCAGGTACTCATCTGACATGGCTATCACACACTCATTCCAGACTGTGCCAGCATTTAGTATTTATGAAAAATCCATGACTGTTAGTTTTTAAATACTACATTGACGGGTAATGTGTAACTATTTATAAGAATTGTATATGTTTCTAGGATTTTACTTACTTAATCTTACAAAATCAGCTTAGAATTTCTACTAGGTGACATTGAAATGTATCACCCATGTGAACTTAATAGAATGCACAAAATTGTTTTTACTAATCTTATTGTATGAAATATTTATGTATTGTTAACATTTAGCTACCTAATCAAATATTTATAGTCTTTGAAGAAAATTGCTGAAGTGTGAAGAACTCTGAAAAATGGTAGGAAAAATGCTCATGAGACATGAGAGGAGAAATCACAAAGACTAGGAGATTGAAACAAAGGGCTAGGAAAAAAAGAAGGCACAGAAAGTTGAAGAAAGGCAACTTCTGAATATGACAAGAGTGAAGCGCTGTAGCAGGAATCATTAAAGAGAAGTTCCAGATTCAAATCTTTAACTAGCTGTAAACAAGTAGAAGGGTAACATAAAAAATGAGAAGTACTACTCGGCAGACTGCATTTCATGATACTGGGATGAAAGTTAAGTGCATCAAATAAATTCATTAAATGTGGTCATGGTGGAATATTTCACTGCAATATGTACTCGGCCATGAGAGCTGTTTTCGTTGCACACATGAGAAGCAAAAAAATGTGGACAACGTATATACAAGAGGGCATCGAGATGGAATCACTGTATTTAGTCACAAACCGTATAGCTTCCTCGAGTTTAACAATTATACCAATTAAGTATGTATTTAAGATAGTTTATTGTGTTTATCAGACAATATAAGTAAAGAAGAATAAATAAAATGTGTTGCTCTTTTATCAATTATAATTAAGAGCTTCTAGAACTACATATGTTCTGTAGTTTATGTCATGAATCTTCTGAAATAACAAGAATCATAATGTAAACTTCCACAAAGAATCACAGGTTTGAAACAGGAAAACTTGAGATCAAAACAGAAAAACTTCCCCAAATTTTAAAGTACGAAGAAGATGGTATCATCACAAGCTTACAATCAATGTCTATCAGTAGTTGATTTTCGGCCCTAAAAAGATTGATATGTCCTCTTAACTGAGGGTGTTGCCTGTGGCACATTAAAAAAAAACAAAACAAAAAAAACCACTCCCTGAGGTTCTTCCAAGATTAGATGGGAAGCAAATGTGAGGGGCCTTAAGCCAAGGAGAATATTGGTTGGTGCAGGTACAGTTTGAAGTGTCTCGGTTTTTTTTTTTTTTTTTTCTGGTTTAAGCCTTTAAATATACAATTTGTTTCTAAACAAATTGATTTGTTAGGTGGAGTTTAGTTTTTGTTTCTGTTGGAGAGAGTGTTATTCAAAAGAACCACCAAAAAATTGGGGGTTATATTCCACTCCCCAGGAGCAAATATTTTTAAATATTTTAGCTGTTTCTCTCTGTGGTTATCTTCATATTTCTAAATAATGTGCTTAAATAGCTACATCTTAATTCATCAGTTTTGGACACTGACTTACCATACTATTTTGGTGAGAATGTAGCTTACTTCCATCCATATTCTTCTGTTTTCCCATCATAAATATTGATATATCCCACATTTTCTTTTTAAATCAAAGCAACAGAGTTTACATTCATTGGACATTTAAATACTGTTCACTGCTGAGTTAAGCAGTTGACTATGATTACCTCTCCTTTTTCTGGCAATTTTTTTTTTCTGGAGTCAGTAATTGTTGCTCCTTAGAATTTGTTGAGCTTTTTTGTTGTTGTTGCATTTTTCTAGTGGCTAGATCTTCCCATGCCCTTTAACAGCAATAATTCAACTTTCCATATGGCGAAAGCAAGCAGATGATCATCGTCTCCTGGAGCCCTCCATACTCCCTGCCAGTCTGGACTGGTTGCTCTCTAGAACTAATGCACAGCTGTCATCCTGGGATTTTCCTTCAGGACCATCCTGAGAATTCCCTACACATTCTTTCTGCTTCCTGAATCCCACACCTTCTCTTTCTTGGTTTAATCCCTCATTGTGATGGAGTACATCTTCCTGCTGCTTCCTGAGAAAAGATAAACGGATAAGGAAGGAAGCTGAGGGATCTCACTATTCTTGTGTACATTTTAACCTAATCTCCCTGTTTTCAGTCTAGGACCTCACTCCCTGCCCCTCTTCCTCAGTTTTTAACTTCTGACTTTCATAATAGGTTCTTAAATAAAAAGTATTTCAGAGAAAGCAACTGTTAAAGCTAAAGTTTTATTTCATTTGTAAGAGCCAGGATTTGTGGCAGGGAAAAAAAAAAAAGGATTTATAGGTTAAAAGCTTGGAGTATGTGGAATAAAGCATCTTTACTCTAAGTCACAGAGCAGGAAGGATATAATTTATGATGTAAGGGCATTTCCCAGTACATGGGGTAGAAGGAAAAGGCCTTCCTGGGCTGGGGGTGAGGGTGGGGGTGGGGTAGGTATCTAAGGGGAAAAAAGCAAGAAAGTGGAGATTAAGAAAAAGCCTACTTTCTGCCTTGTCAGTTTAGAATCAAAACCCCAAGGGATGATGGAGACTCTCAGGCCTTAGGAAACATGGTTGGGCAGAGCATAGCCCAGGAAACTGCAATATGAGCAGAGGGGTGAGGCCAAATGTACGGAGAAGATACCCTTAATTTAAATCTGATTTCACTTATACCAAGCTAGAGTGATGGGGGAAACAGAGAGTGATATGCCTTAGCTTCTATTCCTCCTAGAAGTAGCTTTGGGTTCCATACCACCTTGGAATAGTATAGTTATAATCAATGTATCTTATGGTAGCGTGGTTAGGCTTGAGCCAGGGCAGGGGTGCCTGCTTTGTCAGTCAACGATCTGAAACTCTGGTGAAATTTTTCAGGTTGATGATACATTGCTGACGTGGCTGAGGATGTGGAAGCTGAGCGTGACTGAAGACTGTTTACAAAGGGCCATTTTCCTATTCAGATGATCCCTTTTTACTCTATCTAGTTGAAGGGAAAACTGAGTTATTCGAGAATACAGTAGGCCAAGAACAAACTTGTCAGTGAGAATTAAGTAAACAAACTTTTGGCATTCCCCTCAATAAGTCAGACACCCTATCTCTTTTTTCCAGAGCCCATATGAAAGCCCATGTGAGATTCTGAGTGAGGCATGCAATGATTGTCTAGTAGCAGAAAGAACACCTAGACTGGAGCTTGCAAGATCGGCTTCTACCCTTATGTACTGTATTGGTGGGAATGTAAACTGGTATAGCCATGATGGAAAACAATATGGAAGTTCCGCAAAAAAGCTAAAAATAATTCTATCATCTGATCCAGCAATCCCATTTCTGGGTATATATTCAAAGGAAAAGAAATCACTATCTCAAAGAGATATCTGAACTCCCGTGTTCATTGCAGCATTATTCACAATAGCCAAGATGTGAAAACAACCTAAGTATTCATCAACTGATGAATGGATAAAGAAAATGTGAAAGCTATATATAATAATAATAGAATATTATTCAGCCTTTTTTTGAAAAAGAAGGAAATCCTGCCATTTGTGACAACACGGATGAACCTAGAGGGCATTATGCTAAGTGAAATAAGCAAGACACAGAAAGACAAATACCACATGATCTCACTTATATGTGGAACCTAAAATAGTCGTACTCATAGAAGCAGAGAATAGAATGGGGGTTGCCAGGGGCTGAGGAGAGGGAGAAATGGGGAGATACTGGGCAAAGGGTACTAAGTTTCAATTATGCAATATAATAAGTTCTGGAGATCTAATGTACAGCATGGTGACTACAGTTAACAGTACTGTATTGTATACTTGAAATTTACTAAAAGAGTAAATCTTAAGTGTTCTCATAATACACAAAAAAGATGGTAACTATGTGGGGTGATGGATATGTTAATTAGCTTGATTGTAGTGATCATTTCATAATATATTTGTATATCAAAACATCATGTTCTCCACCTGATACATTTCTATTTGTCAATTATACCCCAATAAAGCTGAAAAAAGAGTGGGTTCTAATCTATTTTCTCAGCAACTAGCTCTGTGACCTTAAACCGTCACATCTCTTCTCTCAGCTTCAGTTAGCTCATTTGTAATTGAAGGGGTTGAACTGTGCCTTTGTCCTATGGGTCATCTGTGTGCTTCAGCAGAAAAAACAGCTAAACATTTTTAGGTGGCTCAAATGAATAAAAATTAGATTTCAACCACACTGCTGTTATTATTAAATGGCTACCTAATCAGACCTCTCTTTCATCCCAAATTAATCTGTAATGATTTAAATTGTAACTTACAGGTTTTGAAGTGTTTGCTTCTACATTTCCCCCTTTCTCTCCTTTCAACGCATTTGTGGTAAGTGGGGCAGACATTCTATCTCCATAGTCACCATAGTCTATAGCAGCAACTCTCCAGAGGGTACCTATCACAAATTCTTATTCTTGGGCCCTACTCTAGAGCTACTAAATGAGAATCTCTGAGATTGAGGCCCTGGGATTTGTTCACTTTTCTGACATAATACCTCTAGGTGATTTTTATACACCCTGAATTTAAGAATCACTAGTTTACAGAAAAACATTTGAGGCCCTATTACACGTCAGGCACTATACTAGCTGCTTTGCATATATTCTTTCATTCAGTCCTCATAACAACTCAGTGAAGGATATATTGTTTTTAAATAAACTTTTTATTTTGGAATAATTTTATATTTATGGAAAAGTTGCAAAGATAATGGTGATAGTATTCACCTCCCCCAGTTTCAGTGGCTCCTATTGCTATTATTTATATTACTGTGGTTAGTTTGTCAAAATTAAGAAACCAACACTGGTAAATTAGTATCAACTAAACTCTAAATTTTATTCAGATTTCACCAGTTCTTTCATTAATGGCTTTTTCTTTTCTAGGATCTAGTCTAGGATACTACATTGCATTCAGTTGTTGTGTCTCCTCTGGTCTGTGACAGTTTGTCTTTGTTTTTCATGACCTTGATAGTTTTAAGAAGTACTGGTCAGGTATTTTGCAGAGTGTTCCTCAAATTGGGTGTGTCTGATGTTTCTCTCACGATGAGACTAGGGTTATGGGTTTTTTGAAAGAATACCACAAAAGGGAAGTGTCTTTCTCATCATGTAACATGGGATATATGATATCCATGTGACATCACTTGGTGATGTTAATAAAGTATATGTTTATAACCCCAACTCAGCCGATTAGGAAACAAAATTTTATCAAGCTCAGTGTTCCACAACTGCTAAGTGATGGAATTAGGGTTAAGTTTCATTTCTTTTCTCTGCCATTTTGGTTGCAAGTGACCATTCCAGCTTTATCGTCCCCACATAAAACTCTCCATTTCAGCTTGACTTGTCCTACCCTTATGTTATTTTACACTCCACTCAACTCCCAAGTTTTCCAAGTCCTTCAGTGTTCAGCTCATATCCAATCTGCTCTTTGAAACTCTCCATGACCCCCAACATATTCTTCTTCAATAAAATCTTGAAGCACTTACTGTCTGCCCCTCTAATCTTCCACTTTGCATATATTTTCTTAACCTCTGTCTTTCCAAGCGAAAATGGAATGTTAATGGAGAGAGACCAACCTACATGTGACTCCATGTGCTCCTGAGCTGAATGACCTTGGTATCTCACCAACTGCTATCTTACCCTCTTCAATCTTCCACACTGTAGTCAGAGGAATGCTTCTAAACTGCAAATCTAATTATACCATTACCTTGCTTAAAACTCTTCAACGCCTCCCCACTATTTACAAAATAAAGTCCAAATATCTGATTCTAACATATGAGGCCCTTCATGATCTGACCCTTGGCTACTATTTCACCTTGTCTCTAGCCATCACCCCACTCTCAACTCCACGGTATCCTGCACTTCAGTCATGAAGAACTACTGGCAATTTCTAGGTGGCCTGTGACCTTTCTGAGCCTTATGCCTTTGCATCTGCTCTGTTATCAGTGAGGATGCCACTGCAGAAGACTCTTCAAACTGGCTGATAGAACAAAAACAATTATAACATCGTGTAACAGGAAGTTGAAAAGCAGGGACGGTTGTTCAGAACTCAACAATGTCATTAAAGATGCTGGTTCTTTTTATTATCTCTTTGCTTTGCCATCCTCAGAAATTTTAATTTGCCCTCAGATTGGCTCCCCTCACAGTCACAAGATGGTTGTGGTAGTTCTAAGCATCCCTTCCAAGCACAGCAATATCTAGAGAAAAAAATGGGGGCGTATCTCTTCCAGTGTTTCCCTCTTAAGGGAAAGAAGCATTTCCTAAAGCCCTCCTAGCAGATTTCCTTTTATATCTCATTGGCCAGAACTGGTTCATATGCCCAGACCTAGGATAATCAAGCAAGAGTGGACTTACCAAAATTGTTTTAAAACAATCAGCACTTCCTCCTGAAGGTAGCAATAAGGTCACTCTCCCTTGGGTCAAGTAGGGGAGGGGACACCTGAGCAAAATCTCGGCACTTCCAGAAAGAAAGAAGGTAATGAGTGCTGAGTGGGCAGCCAGTAGTGGCCGCCACACTGTTATTGTTTTCTTATCTTTCTTGTCTACTAGATGGACTCCTTCTCATTTTTTAAGATTCACCTCAAATAATAGCTCTTCCAGGAAGCCTTCTCTGATATCACAAAGCAAAATAGACTGCTTCATCCTCTGAGCTCCCATATTACTGGGTTCATACCTCTACTATAGCACTTACTACGTAAGTATAATTCTGCTACCCTCAGAAAAAGTGAAACCTTGGAAAAAGGCACCATGTTCTATAAGGCTTTTGAGTTCAAGCTTGTTGAAAGAAAGAGGAAGAAAGAGAGAGAGGGAGGGAGGAAACAACTTAAATTTCTGAGTTCCAGGCTGTTCATCTGTAAAATAGGCATAATTTTCATTCCTAATAGTTGTTTTAAAGATTAAATAGGATAATATACAGAAAGCACCCAACACAGTTCTTAACACACAGCCTGCCATATATTTTTGGAGAACATGTACTCATCTTGTATTTTTTAAATACCATCCTCCCACCCTTCACACACATTTCCTAACAGAATGCTTTGTATATGTATAGTTGCTCAATAAATGTGTTAATAATTTGCATCAATCTAAAAAAATACAGATTACTGAATAAATTAAACAAACAGCCTAGTTTGCCATGTCCTGATTTCCTTTATTAGATTGGCTTAGAGAACTTTTTAATAACATTTCTTAATTTCTCTATTAACAGAATTCTTAATTGAGGCTTTCCTACAACCATCCAGAACATTAGCTCTGCACTCACTGCTTCAGTGACCTTTCACTAGGCACTCTTTTGCTTTTCCACTCCACTCTCTTCAGTATTCTGGACTTCATTTCAGATCTGTCCTTCTGAGGTATGTCTTCCTCCCCTTCCTAACACTTCTTTGTTGCCCAAAATAGGTGATGTCCCTTCGGAGCAAAAACACTTGGCAAATCAGCTAGCTTTAATAGGTACAGCTTTATACTGGTGTCTGACAGATAGGGGCATGGATGGATTAAATAAAGGAAGAAGCTCACCACCATCTCTTTCTCTCCATGTACCCCTGCATTCCTCAAAGGAGTTTACAAAACATATAAAAATAGCAATACCATACTCATCAAAAATGCACAAGCTAAAGGATGCTAAGTGAGACTTTGCAGAATGCTGAAGAGTAACTAAAACAGCCAGCTCAGAAGATCATCAGAAAGCATGATGAGGAAACATTTGATTAAAGGGCCCTATGCCCAATCCAGCAAACTGGGACTGGAGCTGTTTATGATCAGCATTTAACAAACACACTTCTCCAAAGAAAACTGGAACATGTAATGTAGCCTGTTTCCTGTAGACTGTAATGGGTATCTTTAGGACTTCTCTCACCTAGACTAGCTCCTGGTATGATACTGTCAGCTTGGGTTCTGCCTGTACTCAGTTCCTTAGACACCCTGTGAAGTTTTGTGACATTAACCCTGAAAGAAGCATCAGTATATTACCTAAAGTATTCTTCTCATCCATTGGATATTTGCTTTGAAATACTCTTATTTCCCTGCATGTGAAAATTTTCTATTAGATACCATATTTAATCCTCCTTATATCTGGCATATGTGTGAATGAATATATTCTTGTGGATCGATTCTTATCTCCATGGGTATCAAGGCATGAACATGTTGTTTTATACATGCATATATTCATGCACAAATTTGTATATGTATGTACTTGAAAATGAATGTGTTTTTACCATTTTGCACTTCTGAAACTCATCTTGAGTTGCATTGTCCTAATTTCTTTGAATGAAAGTAGCAAAATTGCAGCCCAAACTAAAATTGCCCAGAGGCCTCAATTTACAGGTAACTAGCCCAATTTAGTACTCAATTAAATCCTATTCTGTTTAATCTATTAGCAACTGTGTCGACCTGCTTGTCAACTACTATCTTCTTATCTTCTATCCTTAACTCAAAAATCATGCTACATTCTCTTCATTTTCTAGAGTTCATGCCAAGTACCCTCCTGTTATTTGGTATTTCACACACATTCTTAGGGTCATAGTTCTCAAAGCTTGATTTGTATGCCTCTGGTTATCTGTCAAAAAGATTTTTTAGGTGTATAAATAGTCCAAAGAGTGAATCACACGAAAATGGTATGGGTGTCAGGGGAAGGTGTGAAGAATGAGAAGTATTCTTTAGTGAAGATGGATATTATCATAGAATCATAAGGCAGAAAGAATAGATCAACATCCCAACGACATTATCACTGTTGGGTCATCCAGCTATTAACATCTCCAGTGTTGGGGAACTGAGAGCCATCCCCAAACATGCTTTCCGATCATGACAACACTCTCTTGTACATCAAGGTCACATCTGTCTTCCTGTTGTTTCTCCCATTCAAGTATTCATCAAAAGTCCATTAAAGTGGTTAACCTATAGTGGTTAGCCACTGAGCCAGTGACCCCCTTGAGAATCTAATGAAAATGTTGGACCCACTTCAAAAATTGCACATGCAAAAATAATTTTTCTTACAATTTCAGGGAGCTCACAAGTTCTGTGAAGCCCATCCATCCATGGACTCCCTGGCAAAGAATTCCTCACTACTGTTTTGTCCTGAGTAGAGACATAGAGGAGAAATAAGCCATGGTTTCCTCCTTCAAGGAGCTTACTTTTTAATAGCAAATGCTTGTGAAACATTTCATAGCAATGAGGCAATATATGGTAAATTGCATCATACATAGAGGGACAGACATAGAGGGACATCATACATAGAGGGACATCATCATACACAGAGGGACAGAAAATTCCACTCTTGCTTATATAGCAGGCTGGAAGGCCTTGCAAGTGGCCACCATGCACTCACATTTTATAAGGGAAATAAAAGCCTTCTGCTGTGTTCTCAGAAGCATCACCTGATGGCACAATAACAGAAGAAAAGAGGAGAGTGCTGGTCATGGTCTGGTACATGGCACTCAATAAATGTTTGGTGAATAAGTAAATGATCCAAGAATAAAATGCTCCTTGATCTTCTGAGGAGCAAGTTGAACAGAACAATAAAAATATTTTATTTGCCTCCAAGCTTTTTTAGGAATAGCATTTCCATCCACTTCACCACTTAATCCAAAAATGTTAAAGCATTTCTAAAACCAAAACAAACCTCTATGAGACATGTTTTAGATGAGTTAATAAAGGTTAAAAAGATGTATCCAAGGTCACAAAAGCCAAACTACAGATTAGAACCCAATCAAATCTTAGGAAGGGGGCACTGGTACCTCTATTTTAATTTCTTAATAATGATACCTTCTAACAAAGTATCTGGACAGCTTTAAGAAGAAGTGATTAATTTTCTTTGAAATCCAGATGTTAGTCTGCTTTCTTTATGTGAGGGTGACCTTGGAGGTTCAGTAAAGAAACTTCATCAAATAAGGTAACAGGAAGAACCTTTTAGCCGGTTCATAATCACTTCTATTTGTGCTGTTAACACTGCTCTGTAATGAAACACAAAATGTTTTCTTTCAGCTGGAATTGTTGCTCTTTAGTTCTTTATCTGTATGCTATATATTGTAAGGATTGTTTTGTTTGGTGTAGTTTTTGCTTAAGTAAAAAGATATTACAGAAAGACAAATAAAATTTTGCAAGGGGTCAAAGCAGTTAACACTCTACAAACTATAAATATTCCCCCTTACAATGTCTTTCCCCAGGAAAATCAAAGATTTTGCATAATGTAAAGAGAGATTTGAAAGTATGAATTCAAGTCCTGGCTCTACCATCCAATAATTGTGTGCCTTTGATCAAATCACCTAGCCAATCTGAACCTCTATTCTGTCACCAGTAAAACCGGGGTAATAAAACCTGCCCTATTACCCTCCATGGTTGAAATGAGGTTTACATGAGATTATGCACATGAAAAGAGCCTTTTAAAAGTCTCTATCAGTGTTAAGACAATATAGTTTCATCCAGAAGAGATGCTACCTGGTGATAGTTGGGTCACTTGCGCAATATCAGAGTTTTAGGGGTCAAATTGTAGTAGTGGGTGTGAGAATTAAGATCACTGCCACGCATACTTCCCTTTTACCTTCTCCTGCACTTCGGCTCGGCTCTACCAGAGTGCTAATCAGCTAAAAAGCATCTGAGTTGCCCCTAATTTCATAAACATTCAAAGATATTTATTTGGGGGAAAGATAAGACGTATATAATGACTTGTTCCAAAGTCTGATAGCAGAGTAAAAACAGTCAGCAACCGAATTCACAGACTCCAGGATTCCCAATTTAATTTGTTATTCAGTAGTCAATTGACAGTTACTAATGCACACTAGAATATAAGTACATCTTTATGATAGTGTTGATAAACAAACTTGATAAAGGGGGGAAACGGTCCTTATTTTTAAAATTAATGTATACAGAGTCCAGTGAGTTCAGAGAAACAGCAATTCAGAAGTATAATCCTGAACAGATGGCTGCTCTCCACATGCTATCTCTGAAGGGGATTTTTTTTTTTTCAAGGTAAATAGAAACAAATGTTTTGGTGCATTGTGCACCAAAATACAGATCTCACAAAAAGCATTTTCCAGCAAGAAACAATTTTCTTATTAATCATATCTTTAGGACAAAGACAAAAACTGGTGTGAGCTACTTTAAGGCATTCACTGTCATTTCATCATTAAATTACTCTTATTAACAGACAATATGTTCAGTTACTTTTAAGATATTCAAGTTATTTTAAATCTGCCCATTCTATCTCCTCATTCCTACCCCACCCTCCCTTGGTTCCTAACAACACTAAGCCACAAAAGTAGTTTGTCTCTCTTTAAAATGTTCCTTTTATAACCAATGAAGTATAAATATACTTTAAGAAATATGTTAAGAATATGTTTTAAGAAAACAATACATATTATTGTTTCATTAACTTATTTATTCAACAAACGTAGTTCAGGGATCTACACAAAGGGTAAAAGATACAAATCCCAATTCTGTCACTGACTATACGACATTAAAGACCCCTCATAACTTCTCCTAGCCTCAGTTCCACCATCAATAATAATAATACCAGACTTGCTCACCTGACAAGCCTGTGTATGAAAATGCTCATCCGTTCATTCATTCATTCTTTCATTCAACAGATATTCATTGAGCCCCTACTCTTTGCTGAGCACTGGCATGGTGCTACAGATATGGTAGTAAACCAAACAGACATGGCCCAGCCTCACGAGCTTAATCTATAACTATTCACAGAAGGAAATTAAAGTGAAAGGTCTTATTTGAACAGGAAAGTGAGAGGAAGATATCCTAACTTTGGAGCCATTAGACTCTAGCCTCTTTTTGCCCAGAGCTACAGGTGAGGCTCCAGAGAAATGGTGTGGATTACAAGAGAAAAACTTTATCAAATATGCAAAAAGGGACCATCTCATAACTGCTTCATTTCTATATTGGCATAAAATATGAGTTAAAATACAATCCAAAATGTTTCTTCCTTTAGGTGTGTTTTTTTCCCCCAATAATCGCTCATAGTGGCTTTTTTTTTTTGAAGGTAGGTGTCATAACTTTAAATACAAATGCATAAACAAAAATAGCATTCTAAACAACACAGGACAGTGTGACTTCTTTTCTAGTCCAGAATCTCCCAAAATGTGATACGCAGACCACTGCAAGACATGAAATCATTTTAGGTAGTACACAGATAAAATTTTCTTAATGATTACGTGTCTACTTTAATTTATATCAGAAAAGACATAGCACATCAAAACCATGATTTCACTGATATTTGGGCTTAATATGAGGTTAAGAGCCCCCATGAATCATAGGAGCAGGGCTCAGGTGGGCCCATGAATGTTTCCAATCTTCCATCATAACTTTAGAGACACAGGAAGAAGTACAAGTGAATTGAATTTCGCATCCTGAATGTCCACATGTATTGGAGCAATCTTATCTGACATAGGCCATACTATTAACTGAAAACAGTAGCTCCAGAAATGGTCTTGGGGAAGTCTTCACTGACTCAGCTTGCATCACTTGCCTCTTTAAAGCGAACATTGTGGCCACTGGGATGAGAATCTCAAATTGGCCAGGCCTAAGCTTTGTTGCCCCCTCTGGAACCTGGGGCTGGAGCAAATCTACCTAAACTGTATGAATTAACAATGGAAGAGATGTGGTTCCACAAAAGAAAACTGAGGGAGTGTTCCTTGTATGTATAATGAGGATAGTAAGTCTTACATTAGAGGATTGTGGTGAGGATTAAATGACCCTGACTGACCCAGTGAATGGCTCAAAGCAAGTGCTCACCAAATGGTGGTACTCTACTAGTGGTAGTAATAATTGCTATTATTATTTGTTAACATGATGGTTGTTGTTGTTGTTATAGCAGTGGTTTTCTAAAACAGTTTTAGGGTCACATTTTTAACTTAATTATTTTATCAACCTAGAAATGAAGGATAATTATTTGAATATAACCTTTGGAGAGTCATTAAGCCAAGGTAGCAATTCCTTCGATTATATCCTTAATTTGTTTATCATCCATGCATAATCCAGGCACTCAATTACCACAATAAAATTTTCAGTGTCTCACCAAATAGGTTTTTGATTCATTCTTAAATGACACAGTTTTATCATAACATAATTTAATCTAAATAATTATGCAACAATAGTGTTAGTATTTATAGTAATGCTATATTTACAATAAATTGCAATGTATTTTTCATAGAACCCATATGATCTTGTGGGTTAATTTACTGTTTAGAGTTTCAAAATTAAAAGTAGTGATTATAATAATAAATGTATCAGCAAGAACTTACTAATGTTGCTAGAATCTTTACTTGTTAAAAAGCACATTATGTGGTTAGGAACAAGAGTTAAAACAAACGTAAAGATTAAAAAAATAACAAAGCTGGTTAGCCCTCTGTGGACCAAGGATAGCACTGTATACACCCTTTAAGTAACCCAATTAATTGAGGATTTATGATAGACATGAATGCAAAAGTTCACCAAAATATTTCTAGTAAAACATATTTGGTTCATAATTTTATGAGTAAAGATTATTATCTGTTAAGATTATCATGAAAAAATACACATAACAAATACAAAGCACTGAAGGAAATGAAGCATTGAAAAATTGAACTTTAAAATATACATACAGTATATTTCTTTTACATTCATTACTTCAAATCTTGACAAATTTCAGGAGAAATGAGACAATGGTGGGTGAAATATTATCTAAATACTATAAATTTTAAATATTCTAGAAGTCATAGGAGGAGTTTTAAAACCCTGAAATTACAAGTGGTAATTGCTGCTGAATTTTTAAAATGTTAAAGTGATTGCCAAAGGAAACAAAGAATAAGCTCACCTTAAAGTTAAATCCTATCCAGAGTGTCAAAAAAATTAAATGATGTATAACCAGAGGTGGCCAGTGTACTACCTTTATATAGTGAAGGCAGCTATAAAGTCCCCCAGAGGGCAAAGCCATTTCTGTTTGTGGCTTTTTTATGTTCTAGTGCTTCCTCACTAGAATCAGTTTTTTAGGAATACCAAATACCAAAGTGTACATCTATACTACATACTTATTAGAAATATAAATGCATGTGGCTTTCTACCAGAAACCTCAACTGAATTAAGAGAAGCACTGGGGTTTTGCTTTTAGTAAAGAATTATGAGTTCTTTTTTCTTTAGAATGTTTGCATCTATGTTCATGAGGAATATTGGTCTGTAATTTTCTTTTATTGTAATGTCTGTCTGGTTCTGGTATCAGGGTGATGCTGGCCTTATAGAATAAGTTGGAAAGTGTTCGCTTCTCTTCAATTTTCTAGAAGTGTCTGTGAGAATTGGTATTTTTTTCTTCTTAAAAGTTTAGCAGAATTCCCAAGTGAAGCTATTTGGGCCTGTCATTTTTTCACGGGAATATTTTAAAATACAAATTTAATTTCTTTAACAGATAGGATTATTCAGGTTATCTATTTCTTCTTGAGTAAGCTTTGATAGTTTGTGTCTTTCAAAATGAATTTGCTTATTTCATCTAAGTTGTTGAATTTATTAGTATCTAAGTTGTTCATAATAGTCCCTCATTATCCTTATTAATACCAGCATAATCTGTAGTGATGCCACTTCTCTCATTCTTGGTATTAGTAATTTGTGTCCTAAATCTCTTTTTCCTTATCAGTCTGCCTAGAGGTTTATCAATTATATTGATCTTCTCAAATAAACAACTTTTGGTTTCATTTATTTTTCTCTATTTTTCTGTTCTATATTTCATTGATCTTTGTTCTAATCTTTACTATTTCCTTTCTTCTGTATACTTTGGATTTAATTTGCTCTTCTAGTTTCTTAAGGTGGAAGGTTAGGTTACTGATTTGAAACTTTTCTTCTTTTCTCACTTAGGTATTTAGCACTATAAATTTCCCTTAAGTACTGCCCTAGCAGCATCCTATGTGTTACATTTTCATTAATTCAGTTCAAAATATTTCCTAAATTCCCTTCTGACTTCTTCTGACCCATAGTGAGTTAGAAGTGTGTTATTTAGCTTCCATATATTTGAGGATTTTTCTAGACATCTTTCTATTACTGATTTCTAATTTGATATCACTGTGGATAAAGAACATACTTTACATGGTCTGAATCTTTTTAAATGAATGAAAAAATGTTTTTTGGCCTAGAATATGTGCTTGAAAAGAATTTGCATTCTGCACTTGGGGCGTGAAGTGTTCTATAAATGTCATTTAGGTCAGGTTGGTTGACAGTGGTTTTAAAGTCATTTATACTTTTATTGATTTTCTACCTACTTATGAGTCACTGAGAAAGGAGTGTTGAAAATTCCAACTATAGTTCTGGATTTCTCCTTTAATTTATGTCAGTTTTTTCATATATTTTTAAGGTTGTATTTTGATGTGCATAACATTTTTGAATTTTTTTTCTGGATGAATTATCCCTTCATCACTATGAAATGATATTTTTTTCTCCCTGGTAATAGTCTTTGCTCTGAAATCTACTTTGATATTAGTTAGTCCATCTAGTTTACTTTTGATTATTGTTATCTTTTTCCATCCTTTTACTCTTTTTTGTCTATAAATTTATTAGGCATAATTTATTACAGCAGAAGATCTGGACAAAGTAAAAATAGTTAAATTTTTTATTTGCCCTGATCTAGCAGCTTTTATTTCTCTTAAAATTCCCAAAATATTTTCTCAAATCCCGTATCTTGATTGGTCACTTTAAAAATAGAGAGCCAAGAACGTGAGTCTACTTTTTAAGAATCTCAATCACATTTATGGGAAATTTACTTAGTGCACATTTCTTTTCTCATTTCCATTCGGATCAATGTGATGGCTTTACTGGCAGGACTGACACTGACCTCTTACCTGATGGTACCCTATTTCTCTACCTCACTTGCCTCAAATTAAGAGGATCTGTAATCACAAATAAGAACCCAACATCCAAGATGAGAAGTAGAAACACGAGTAAGTGGCATTGACTCATCGTTCTACTGTCCTCTTCACTAGCCCCTTACTGCTCTTCTCTACCTCCCCCAACCACCCTACAAATATGAACTCTGATTTATTGTAGAATATAGTAGATTTTCATCGTATTTGTGAAATTTCTCAACTGCACAAATTTTGATGAAAATTAATGCATAAGTGCCCAAACTGTTATATGGTTTTAAATAAACAATCCTACTGGTAGATCTAGATATAGTTTTAATTTTTGTAGAACAGAATATAAACCACTGACCAAGAAACGTTCTAAAAAAGGATTTTCGCACAGTATTCTGGAGAGTCTTGCACTTCCACTCAATCAGGAAGGCAGTGAAATACGGAAAAAGCACTGGATTGGGAGTCAGTTCTGTCCTCAGTTTTAACCTCAGTCTCCTCATCTGTCACAGGGAAACCCGCAGGCATCAATTGTGACTTACCACATTATTTTTACCTCAAGTCCTTTCTATCTGCTTCAGATTTTTTGTTTCCTCACTGCATTACCTAAAGACACAATTTATACTATGAAGGTGCCTGATGTACTTCTGATTTTACTACTGGACAGAGGAAGGACAGGAGCACAGTGATGTAAAAGTCAAGTTAAGAGGCTATAAGCCCAGCTCTCCTCTATCCTGGCAATGGCAGCTATGGAGGAAGTGGGGTAACTGATCAGAGAATAAGGGGCCTCTACTAGATCTGAGAGAGGGTGTGTATCAGTCCTACTGTAGTTGGGCAAAAGTAGTGAGGCACATGGCCCAAAAGTCGCTTATATTAGTGTCCACTTGTTAGTTTGGATCTTTTTCAATTTTTCTCTTTCAATTTTTATCCGTTCAGCAACCAGTAAGTTCCTAATATGCACGTAAGAGATGTTCAATAAATGTTAGATGAAGGAAAAATACTCAGAAATTCAGAAGTCACTCCAGCGCTCTAGAAAACACATAAGCCTTCACGTTCTCCCCTCCACCGTTCTTGGCCCCTCTGTTCACATCGCAGGTCACTCAGTGCTCATGTGAGTAAGTCCGTAAGCACAGCATGACATGGCTGTGCCTAGTGCAAATGTCCATTTCACTAACAGGTTGTCTTGAAAGCAGGTACTAGTCTTCAGCCCGAAACCACCTCAGTGGGTCTTCAGTTTCATCTGAGGATACGCCACAGTGATGATGCCTGCTATAGAGGACACGAGACCTCCAAGGCCTATGATGCCAGGATTGGACTTATAGATCCCCAGCTGGTCCAAAGGGTTCAAGATATCACAGAAGTTCTTCACTGTGTCCAGGAGCAAGGGAAGATGTTTCTTCAGAGATCGGAATAAGAGAAGAAGAAAGAACTGGAGTCATTCTGTTTCCTCATTAGCCACGCTATACCCAAGACGATCCTGGGATGGCGATTTCTCCCTCTTTGCCCTGTCGTGTGCAACCTGTTCCATCTGCAGGGAGATTTCATACAGATCCCTGACCAGGCTCAGCAGAAGAGAATAGTAGTAATGGCGTGCAGCCCACATTCACCATTTCTCTTTGTTAATGCCAGAGGCAAGCCCTGCACTCCTCACGAAGATGATGGGGTCACAGATGAAATAAATCACAAGGTTCAGGCTGGCTAATGTTAGGCATACGCGGGGCACCAGGTCAGTGGCATGAATGCTCTGCTGAGTCGCCTGTACAGCATGTACTACATTGCCTAGTCTGAACCATTTACGGCCAGAGCTCACACTGGACTCCAGTTTCTTGAGCTTCATGACAGCCTCCTCTTTGTCAGCTTTAGGCTCTAACAAACATCTAAGCAACATGCATGTGTACTTAGTGGCTCTGAAGAGTTGGTCCCGGCCCTGGGTCTGGTTGGTGAAGCTGATAAAGGCGTCCATGGCACCCAGCCCAAGAACAAGAGTTGCACTGGGCTCTGTTGCGAGTCCTCAGGGGCGGCCTACAGGTCCCCGTGGGAGGGTTGGTCTCTGCCCACCTGAGGGGCTGAGTCTCCCCGCCCCTGTGGGGGCGGGTGCCCATCCTTTTACTTTTAAACCTAATTGTGTCTTTATATTTCATTTGTATTTCTTGTAAACAGCATATATACTTTGGTCACAGTTTTTTAATCTGATCTGACCATCACTGCCTTTTAATTGGGGTGTTTAGACTATTTTCATTTTAATGACTGACGTGGTTAAGTTTAAGTCTATCATCTTGCCATTTCTTTTCTTTTTTTTTTTAAGTTAAACAACAGACTTTATTTGGGTTTCACCAGTTTTTCCACGAATGTCCTTTTTTCCAAGATCCAGTCCACTATCACCTTGCATTTAGTTGTCATGACCCCTTAGTCTCCTCCAATCTGTCTTTCTGTGTTTCACAGTCTTTCCTTATTTCCCATGGCTCTGACACTTTTGAAGGTCACTGATCAGGTGTTTTGTAGAATGCCCCTCAATTTGGGTTTGGTTGATGTTTTTCATGATTAGATTGGGATTATGGATCTTGAGGAAGTCTACCACAAAAGTGAAGTACTCTTCCCATCACATCATGTTAGAGGTGCATTGTGTCATCATGACTTACTGCTGATGTAAATCTTGATCATTTGGTTGAGGTGGTGTCTGCCATGTTTCTCCACTGCAAAGTTACTTTTTTTTTTCCCCTTTTCATACCCTCTTGGGTAGAAGTGAATCACAAAGTCTAGCTCACACTTAAGGGGAGGAGAATTGAGCTTCACTTTCTGGAGAAAGGAATACTGAAAAATTTTTGGACATACATTAAAACCACCACAGTAATTAATGAATGCTATTTATTTTCTATTTGCGGTACGCGGGCCTCTCACAGCTGTGGCATCTCCCATTGAGGAGCACAGGCTCCGGACGCACAGGCTCAGTGGCCATGGCTCATGGGCCCAGCTGCTCCGCAGCATGCGGGATCCTCCCAGACCGGGGCACGAACCCGCATCCCCTGGGTTGAGAGTCGGCAGGCAGACTCTCAACCACTGCGCCACCAGGGAAGCCCTCAGCCTATTTTTGTACTGAATATTTTTTATTACTCCATTTTATCTTCTTTGTTGGCTTACTAGCTAAACTCTTGTTTTACTAGTAGTTGCTTTAGTGTTTATAGTATACATCTTTAATTACAGAGTACTTTCCAGTGATATCAGTTTACATAAAAGAGCCTTAAATTGTACACTTCCATTTCTTTGCTCCTACCTTTTTTTGTCATGTATTTTACTTATAACTATGCTATAAACCCCACAACACATTGTTAGACAGTCAGTTCTTTTAGAGATTTACATAATAAGAAAAAATCTTATATATTTACCCAGGTAATTACTATTTCTGGTGTTCTTTACTTCTTTGTGTAGATCCATATTTCCACTTGGTGCCATTTTCCTTCTGCTTGAATGACTTCCTTTAGACTTTCTTTCTAGTAGTGTAGGTTTACTGGTGATAAATACTTCCAGCTTTTGTATTTCTGAAAAAGTTATTATTTTGCCTCTGTTTTTTAAAGAGATTTTTTTCTGGGTAGCAAATTCTATGTTGGCAGTATTTTTATTTTAGTACTATCTTATCACTCTCATCCTTACTTTTTTAGACCGCACCACACAGCTTGCGGGATTTTAGTTCCCCGACGAGGGACTGAACCCAGGCCCTCGGCAGTGAAAGCATGGAGTCCTAACCACTGGACAGCCAGATAATTCTGTCTTGCACTTCCTTGATGGTGTCCTTTGAAGCATGAAAGATTCAACTTATCTAATTTCCTTTTGTTACTTGTACTTCTGGTGTTGTATTTAAGAAACCATTGCCTCAGTATCACAAAGATTTACTCCTATGGTTTCTTTTAAGAGTTTTATCATTTTAGCTCTGACATTTAGGTCTATGACCAATTTTGAGATAATTTCTGTGTGGGTATGGGGTAGAGATCCAGTTTTATTCTTTCAAGTGTGAGTATCTAGAGTGTTCTTTCTCTATTAGATTATCTTGGCATCCTTGTCAAAAATCAGTTGACCATAAATGTATGGGTTTACTTCTAGACTCTTAACCCTATTCCATTAATCTATATGTCTGTCCTTGTACCAATATTACACTGTCTTCATTACCATAGCTTTCTAGTAAGTTTTAAAGCCAAGATGTGTAGTCCTCCAACTTTCTTATTCTTGTTCAGAATTATTTTAGCTATTCTGGGTCCCTTGCATTTCCACATGAAATTTAGGATCAGCTTGACAATTTCTTCAAAAGAAGCCAACTGAGACTTTGATAGGCATTATATTGAACTTGTAGATCAATTTGGGGAGTATTTCCATCTTAATAATATTGTATTCCAACCCAGGATCATGGGATGTCTTCTCATTTATTTGGATCTTCTTTGTAGTTTTCAATGAAAAAGTCTTGCACTTCTTTTTTAAAAATTTATTCTTAACTATTTTATTGTTTTTGATGTTATTGTAAATTTGTTTCCTTAATTTCATTTTCAGATTGTTTATTGCTTGTGCATTGAAGTACAACTGACTTGCATATTGTCACTTGCAGTGGTTAGGAATCTGCCTGCCAATGCAGGGGACACGGATTTGAGCCCTGGCCCGGAAAGATCCCACATGCCGTGGAGAAACTAAGCCCGTGCGCCACAACTACTGAGCCTGAGCTCTAGAGCCCACAAGCCACAACTACTGAGCCCATGTGCCACAGCTACTGAAGCCTATACACCTAGAGCCCGTGTGCCGCAAGAGAAGCCACGACAATGAGAAGCCTGCGCACCACAATGAAGAGTAGCCCCCGTGCACCACAACTAGAGAAAGCCCGCGCACAGCAACGAAGACCGAACACAGACAAAAGAAAGAAAAAAAAATTGCAGGATTTCATTTATATCCTGCAACCTTGCTAGGTCTTGTCAACTACAAATAGAAATAATTTTACTTCTTTCTTTCTTTCCAATCTGGATGCCTTTTATTTCTTTTTCTTGCCTAATTACCCTGGCCAGTATCTCCAGTAAAATGATAAATAGCAGTAGTGACAGCTGACATCCTTACCTCATTTTTGATCTTAGGAAGAAAGCATTCAGTCTTTCACCATTAAATATGGTGCTATTTATCTGTGGGATTTTCATGGATGCCCTTTATTTATCAGACTGAGGACGTTCTCTTCTATTCCTACTTTTTTCACTGTTTTTACCATGAAAGACTGCTGGATTTTGTCAAATGCCTTTTCTGCATCAACTGAGATGATCATGTGTTTTTGTGCTTCATTCTATTAAGATGGTGTATTACATTGATTTTCAGATATTAAACCAAATTTGGATATATTCCCAGGATAAACACTGCTTTCTCGTGGTGTACCCCTTTATTCCATGACTGGATTCAGTTTGCTAGTATTTTTAAAGGATTTTTATGTCTATATTCACAGGGGATACTGATCTGAAAATTTACTTTCTTACAATATCTTTGGTTTTGGTATCAGAATAATACTAGTGTTACAGATTAAGTTCTTCTATTTTTTGAAATCGTTTGTAAAAGACTGGAATTGATTCTTTAAATGTTAGGTAGAATTTACCAGTGAAGCTGTTTGGGCCTGGGATTTGTGGGAAATTTTAAATTACTAATCCAATCTCTTTACTTGTTATAGGTCTATTCAGATTTTTTACTTCTTCTTAAATCACTTTCAGTTTGTCCATTTCATTTAAGTTACCTAATTAGTTGACATACAATTATTCATAGTACTCCTTTGTAATCTTTTTTTTCTCTAAGGTTAATGGTAATATTCCCTCTTTAACTTCTGATTTTAGTAATTTGAGGCTTCTCTCTATTTTTATCAGTCTACTAAAGGTTTGTATTTTATTGATCTTTTCAAAGAACAAAATCTTGGTTTCATTGATTTTCTCTATTGTTTTTCTATTCTCTATTTCATTTATTTCCACTTTTATTATTTATTCTTCTGCTAGCTTTGAGTTTAGTTTGCTCTTCTCTTATGATGGAAAATTAGAATATTGATTTTAGATTTTCTACTTTTATAATATAGGCACTTACAGCCATAACTTTCCCTCTAAGCATGACTTTAGCTGACCCTTAAGTGTTGGCATGTTGTGCTTTCACATTCATTTATTTCATAATATGTTTTAATATCCCTTGTCATTTCTTCTTTGGCCCATTCATTATTTAGGAATGTGTTATTTATTTTCCACACATTTGTGAATTTCCCAAATTTCCTCCTGGTATTAATTTCTAATTTAATTCCATTGTGGTTGGAAATGCTCTTTGTTGATTTCAACCCTTTTAAGTTTATTGAGGCTTGTTTTGTGGCCTATCATTGGTCTAGCCTGGAGAATATTCAATGTCGGCTTGAGAAGAACATGTATTCTGCTGTTTTGGGGGTGGAGTATTCTACAGATGCCTGTTAGGCCTGATTGATTTATATGTTGTTCAAGTCTTCTATTTCCTTGTTGATCTTCTGCCTAGTTATTCATTCATTCTTTTTTTTTTTTTTTTTTTTTTGAGGTACGCAGGCCTCTCACTGTTGTGGTCTCTCTCATTGCAGAGCACAGGCTCTGGACGCGCAGGCTCAGCAGCCATGGCTCACAGGCCCAGCCGCTCCGCGGCATGTGGGATCTTCCTGGACCGGGGCACGAACCTGTGTCCCCTGCATCGGCAGGCAGACTCTCAACCACTGCACCACCAGGGAATCCCTATTCATTCATTATTGAGAACAGGATATTGAAGTCTCCAGTTATTACTGCTGAATCGCCTATTTCTCCATTCAATTCTGTTTTGTATGTTTTATTTCATGTATTTTCAGGCTTTGTTGTTAGGTGCATATATGTTTATAATTGTTATATATCTAAATGTTATAAATTATTATATCTTCCTGATATCTTCCTTTTATCATCATAAAATATTCGTCTTTGTCTCTAGTAACACTTTTGTCTTAAAGTCTATTTTGTCTGATATTAGTATAACCACTACAGCTCTTTTTTAGTTACTATTTTCTTGGTGTATCTTTTATCCATTCTCTTACTTTCAACGTATTTGTGCCTTTGAATCTAAAGTGCGTCTCTTGTAAACAGCATATAATTGAATCATACCTCTGCCTTTCACTTGGAGCATTTAATCCATTTACATTTAATGTAATTGCTGTAAGGTATCATTTATGTCTGACTCATTTTTATAAATTCTTTTTTCTCTGTGTTTCATTTTTGATAGCTTATATTTTGTGCAGTCAAGTTCATGAATCTTTTCTTCTTTAACATTTAATATGCTGTTAGTGTATTTTTTATTTAAGACATAATTTTCACCTCTAGACATTTAATTTGTGCCTTTTAAAAAACATATTCTGGGCTTCCCTGGTGGTGCAGTGGTTGAGAGTCTGCCTGCCAATGCAGGGGACATGGGTTGGTGCCTGGTCCGGGAAGATCCCACATGCCGCGGAGCGGCTAGGCCTGTGAGCCATGGCCGCTGAGCCTGCGTGTCTGCAGCCTGTGCGTCCGGAGCCTGTGCTCCACAACGGGAGAAGCCACAACAGTGAGAGGCCCGTGTACCACAAAAAACAAACAAATAAAACCATATTCTAAGTATCTACCTATAGATAGGATGCAATTATAATAATTTTTAATGTCCTTCTTTACTAATTCTAATATCTGTGTCAGTTCTAACTTGGTTTTTATTGATGGACTGCTCTCCACATTATGCGTAAGATTTTCTTGCTTATTTGAATGCATGGGAATATTCATTTGCATGTTAGACATTGTGACTGTTCCCTTGCTGGGAGATGAGTATTTTTGTATTTCCTTATATATTCTTGAGTTTTATTCCATGACATAGTTAAGTTCCTCAGAAACCACTCGATCATTTTAGATCTTGCTTGTTGGGCAGGATCAATGATTAGTCCCTGACTACTGATTACTCCCCACTACTGAACAAGATCCTAAATACTCTCTCCAATACTCTATGAATTATAGATGTTCTGGTCTGGCTAACAAGAACAGGCACTATTATTGGACCTCTGTGAGTGCTGCCACTGCTCCCTCTAATCCTCTCTGATGGCTTTTTCCCCAGTCTTGGGCAGTTTCCTCACATGCATGTACCAATCAGTAATCTGAATACTCAAGAGGACCTCTGGAAATATCCAGAGTTCTCTCTCTGTGCAGTTCTCTCCTCTTCAATACTCTGTCATGAGAACTCCAGCTTCCTTGGGTCCCCTCGATTCTCAGCTCCATCTCCTCAACCCAGGGATTCTGCTGAGCTCCACCTAGATTTCCCCTTCCTGCTCCACAACCTGGAAACTCCCTCAAAGCAGTAAGCTTTGGCAATCATAGGGTTACCTCATTTGTTTCTTGTCTCTCAAGAATCAATGACCTTTACTGCCTGATGTCCAAGGTCTAAAAAACATTATCTTGTGTATTTTGCTTTGTTTTATTTTCCAGTTGTTTCAGGTGAGAGGGTAAACAGGCAGTACCTGTTACTCCATCTTGGCCAGAAACATATATCTTTTCCTGAGTTTCTTGATGACACCCAGGGGTTAAAAAATTGCTCAGAATTTTTTCAAATTCTGGGCACTGGGAATATACCTTATCACACATTGATACAATGGAATAGGAGGTACACAACATGCCCTATGAAGTATTCTTTCCAAAAGTGTTTAACCTGAATCTGAGGAATACTGCATCTGAGCCAGGGTGGTCCTCATATAAGCCAATACCTTACAACAGAGAGCAGTTCTTCTGCACCTGGATTCCTCCTGTCTCCAGAATTCTTGTGTCCAGCTCCATTATCTTTATGCCATCTATACATGAATTTATGTTACTCCTATAATGGCATACATAGGCACATTGATGAGGCAATATTTAAGCATGAATCCAAACCCAAGAGGAAGAACTTTCCTCTAGTGCCCTAAAATAAATGCAGGGTGCTGACGGAGACAATGATTCATGCATTTCTAAAACACCCTGTTATCTTTACCACAAGAAATTAGAGCCCAAAGCATGAGCAAACTCTGGACCCTTTAAATTGTGGTATATGCTTGGATGACTTAATAGCTAGGTATTAGAACCTCTGTAAAGTTTCTAATGAGCAGAAAAACAGAAACAAAAATAATATTCTAAAATGTAACAATGATTATGATATTCAGAAATTCCTTATGGAAAAGTCAAAATCTTTCTGACTGTCAAAATCAAGTTTGGTTAGTAATGGGATGAGCCTAAGGAAGGATCAAGTCCCAGAAACTAGAATAGGGGTCTTAAACTGTGGTTTTTGTACTATCTACCTCAAAATTATTTAGGGATATACGTTTAAATGCAGATGTCTAAGCCCTGTTTCACAGAGTTACTGAATCACAGTCTCTAAGGGTGGAACCCCAGAACCTGCACTTTTACTAAGCACTCTTGGTGACTTTCATGAACATTAAAGTTTGAGAATGACTATAATTAATCCCATTGGAACAAGGCAGGACATCAGGTCCACTCAATAGGCACCAAAAAGAAAAAATCCAAAATGCAGGCAAGACATGCTATCAAGGGAATCTGAGAGTAAGTAGAGGGTTCATGTAGACAATTATAGGAGTGGGAGGAAGGTTCTACAATGTCAACACATGGAAATCCAGAAGCGGAGTGATTTGTTAGGAGTCAGGCATTGGCAATAGGTAAAGTTTCAAACAAACTGATGATGGGCATCAGAGATGTAGCAGTTTGTAGTAAGGATCCCGTTGTGCAGACTTGGGTTTAAGGATTGGGTTCTAATTTCCATGAAGTTGAGGAGATCAAAATAGAACTCCAATCCCAAAGCAGGGTCAGAGTCAGATACAAGAACCTAAAAAATGCCTGTTACTGGAACCAGCCACAAGGACCAAGGTGAGAGCCTACTCCTTAGGGACAAGGTTAGCTCAAAGAAGGACCAGCACAGAGACTAATTTGATGCACAGCCACCAAGCAGCACAACTAGGGGCTCTTGGATTTAACTGCTCATGGCCTGTATCAGTCCAGGAGCTGATACAAAGGTTAGCTTGCCCCAGGCAACTAAGTGGCCCTGCTGAAAGGACTGGAAAAGACCTATCTGACCCAACTTCTCATCCCCTACTTGAATTCTCTTTCAGGCATAGCCTCAGGATGTTGTCACAGAGATAACAGTAGTTTTTCTCAGTAGTTATAATGATGGCAGTCAGCTGTGAAACAGGCTGATTCCTAAATAGAATAGCTCCCTGAGGTGAGCAAGGGGCAACTGGATTCTGGAGCCAACAGCAGGTTGTCTTCACCCCCAAGAAATTCTGAAATGTCACAGCCTAGGGTTGAGAACCCAGGTGTCCTGTGTTCAACTCTACTTTTCTTTAAAATAACAGATCACTTTTTCACTGAAAGAACAACTTTTTTTTTTTTTGCAGTATGCGGGCCTCTCACTGTTGTGGCCTCTCCCATTGCGGAGCACAGGCTCCGGACGCGCAGGCTCAGCGGCCATGGCTCACGGGCCCAGCCGCTCCGCGGCATGTGGGATCTTCCCAGACCAGGGCACGAACCCGTGTCCCCTGCATCAGCAGGCGGACTCTCAACCACTGCACCACCAGGGAAGCCCCCAAGAACAACTAATTTTTAGCTCACTATTGGATGAACTCATAAATCCTTTCTTTCATGCTTAAGTTCCTTCATGCTTAGAGACTGATATCTGTAAGGTGGTAGAAGCATATGCTGAATTCCTCCACTCCCTCGATGAAACCTTTTCAGCAAGTAGGCAGGAAGCAACTAGTAATCACTAACCAAGCGATTACTAATCTGGCAGATACACTCTAGGGGTGTGGGAAGTGAGTGAAGAATTGAGATAACTGTCAGAACAAATGCCAGAGAAAATCACAAGAAGGGCAGGACTGAATAGATCTAGTAGAGGCTGTTGAGAGAAGGCCAACCCCTTGTCAAGCTCATCTGCCCCTTTGGTTACTTACCACTGGCTGTCTCACTCCTGGATCTATGCGACTCCCTTGACACTCCTTCCCCAGCCCTGTGGGATGTTCCCCACTCATCCTATTCACCCACAAAGAAATACTCTCAAAATCAATTGGGTGGTGATTATGAGCCATCATGTGCCTGCTGTGCTAAAACGGATATAAGGCAATTTGGAGAAAACCTTTCAAGATAGGCTTTAAAAAAAATTCCAGTATATCTAGGAGTGGTGTCACTTCTAAGTTGAAAAATCAAAGTCAAGCTACAATCCTTTCATAATATTGGCTTGTTTTGTTTACAAAGGTGTTATATTTCTAAAGCAAATGCCATAAGAAGTATGAAAGGTTTACTCGATCTGAAGGGAGGAAAAAAGAAACAGGAACCATTTCAATAGTGGAACAAATGGACTTGGATTCAAGAACCGAATGGATCTGTAACGTTTTCTTGCTTTGCCCTGTGGAGGGGTCTATTGCTCTGCCTTCAATAGTTTCCTAAATGTCACTCTCCAAGGTCTCTGTTCACTTAAGTCAGATTTAGAATTATGGATGCAGAATACAGAAGATGCCTAAAATTCCATTCTTTAATTGAGGAAATTGAGGTCTGGAAAGAGAACAGAATTTCCCAAACCAAGACTAAAAGTTTTGTCTCTTGATTCCTAGTCCAGTGCTCTTTTCACTCTGTGGCCCTTCTTGATGTTACTTTTTTTTTAGTTTTGAAAATTACTTTTCCAACCTACTGGGACTAAAGTTTTTCAATACCTTCCTTTAATTGTTGTATATCATCTACTCCCCATTTCTGGTTGTTACCTTTATGAGGGAGAGGGTGTTGCAAAACATGGAGAATATTCTGATAATTATACACTACAAAGATAATCTATTTTGTATTAAGAACTAGGAATAATTCATTAGAATAAATATCATTGGATCATGAATTGTTTAGATAATCATTTATGATGATCAATAATGTCTGACAAAGGGGGGAAGGAGTATTGAGTAAGGTAATAACTCACTAAAATATAAATAATATAATTGGTCTAGGTACTGTTTAAAAGAGAAACTTAAAAAGAATCTGAAAGGGCTTCCCTTGTGGCGCAGTGGTTGAGAGTCCGCCTGCCGATGCAGGGGACACGGGTTCGTGCCCCGGTCCGGGAAAATCCCACATGCCGCGGAGCGGCTGGGCCCGTGAGCCATGGCCGCTGAGCCTGCGCGTCCGGAGCCTGTGCTCCGCAATGGGAGAGGCCACAACAGTGAGAGGCCCGTGTACCGCAAAAAAAAAAAAAAAAAAGAATCTGAAAAAGAATACATATATGTGTATATATGCATATATATATGTGCATATATATATACCCACACATATGTATAATTGAAACACTTTGCTGTACACCAGAACCACTGCTGTACACCAGAACCTAACACAACACTGTAAATCAACTATACTTCAATTTAAAAAACAGCAACTTAGATATAATCTTTGAACCTTGGATCTTAGGGAAGTGGCATAATGTGGCAGAAAGGACACTGTCTTCGAATTCAGAAAATTTGGGTGACCATCTGATTACGTAATTTACCAGCTGCATGATCTTAGGTAAATCAGTTGAACTTCCCTAAGCTTAATTTTATTACGCATAAAATGTAAATAGAAATCTGGGCTATTTCAAAGGGTTCTTAAAAGGATCAAATTAAATAATGTATGAGAGAGTGCTATAATTCAAAGATCAGGGACTATATGCACCATGATGGCAGGGGACCTAGTGTGTTGTTTTCAACAGTGTATTCCCAGTGTATTCCTAGAACAAAGTCTGGCATAGTAAACACAGTAAACACAATAAGTATGTACTAAATAAATGAAGGCAATGATAGGAAAAATTTCAATCTTATCACTATTTTCTTACTGGAATGTTTATGGTAGGATAAAGATGTTTATGGTAGGATAAAGCCAAGTATCAGAGTAGAGCAGAAGTGAGAGAAGCAAAAAAGAAGGAAAGAAGGATTGGTGTCACATCTTTCCTAAAACAGAAGCAGAGGTGGTAGAATCAAAGAAAGGATGATCAAATTGAACAATCCCAAAATTTACCCTTTTTCTTTCCCTGCCCCATTCATCCCACCTCTCAATCCATGAAAATTAATCCCAGTATTAATTTTTTTAAGATTGCTTTTGGGCATCCATCTCTTTAATTTTGGTCATTTTAAGCCATTACATTCAATGTTTTTATTGAAATCTGTATATGTCCTCTCTTTGGTCATTAGGAACAGTGCTGTTTTTAATTTATATTGGATGTAACTAATTCAGAGTCCTCCCTCCTCCTTTTTCTTTCCTCTTCTCTTAGCCCTCTCCAAAGGCTACAGTGGCCAAGGGGAAAGACAGCCAACTGCATGTGTTCCTTGAGAGGAAAATCAGTTCAGTTCTTCCCTTTCTATTTCAAGCTCTGAATGATCCTAGCTAAAAGTCCTATGGGATAGGTGTCTGGTTGAAAATACATCTCACTCTGAATTACCCTTCTTCAATTTTATAGATGTGCTCCATCACACACACACAGGAATTTTATAAAAATGTTTTTCTCTGCCACAGAGGTCAGGGTTTTACAGGCCTTTGGGGAACAGGTAATACACCCAAATGTTAGCTCAACTGAAGAACCATGTTTCCCCACTGGAACACTATGTTCTTGGTACTTGGCAGACTTTGGGAACACCCCAAACCACATGTACTTTAGAGGATGCAGACAGGTCACAAAATTAAATCATTCTAATCTGGCCAAACACCCTCAACCTACTTCTAATAAGTTTGAATTAATTGATAGCCTCCCCCTCCCCCAGTCACACTTGTTACAGACAATCCAAACTGGTTTTAACTGAATTCAGATAAATTCACCTACTTTTTGCCTTCACAAACACAACTGACAGGAGCAAACAGAAACATTTCTATCTTTAAGGAGCAATGCGGTAATAAGACTTTGGACCTTGAAGCTTACAGAAGACTAATGAGATAATATCTAAATGTGTTTGAGCTGCATGTGTGAAAGGCTTATGGAGATAGAGAATATGATAAACAATGCAAGAAATCTTTGTGTTAGGAAATCTCTTGTCTTCTGGAGGACAAGAGTATTAAATAATACTTTACAAACATGTACCAGCTAACCACATCTGTCAACTCTAGCCCAGGTAGGTTAAAAAGTCCTATTATCCCTATTATAACAAATAAGAATCTTGGTTTCCGATTAAAGGTTTTCCAAGAAAATGCCAACAGGAATCACGGCTGTTAGGAAATGCTTTCATTTTAAGCCAAGCTTCCAACTTCAATTTCAGCTCTTGGTCAGTCTTATCAATGTGAAATCACGAGTCCTAGCCCCCTCCAACTTTCCACTCAATTCAAGCCAAATGCATCCCTGTGGGATTCTCTTGCTATCCTAAACTGAGAAAAATCACAAAGCACACTCTCTTTGGGGTTCTTGAACCATCAAAATACACTCAGCAAATAATGTTCTCAACACCGACCACATAATGGACTTCAATAACCTAAGAGCTCAACTCAATTATCTACAAGGCTTCAAGCAAGTTCCTTCGTTTAAAAGTACACAAAACCTTTATTTCTTCCCATGTCATCTTTTATTCCTAACAATGATAAACTGATTTTTTTCATGAAGTCCGCAAAATAACAAATGAGAGAAGAAATTTAGCAAAGAATATTCTGATGGAAACTTCAAAAACGTTTGGCATATGCTCTTCTCACAAGTTCCTAAATACCAACAAATCTCCCATTTGTTTGTTTAAAATCAGTATCATTTCATTTTTCAGAATCTTACTTGAAAATAAGTCATTACCTCTTTGAACTCACCCAATCTTAAAAGTTTTCCAGAATCAAGTCACAAAATTTCTACTAGAAAAATCAAAAAGTCTCAGAACTGCAAAGAACTTTGATATATGATCTGATTTAGCCCTTGTCTATAGACAGGTGAATTTGGTTAATAGCATTAAAATTGATGACCTGTGGACAATGGGCCATGCTTGACCTTTTGGGATATATACAAAGTGGTAACTCCCTCACCCCAAAGGAGTTTATAGTCCAGTGATATGTTTCCTGAGCACATCACTTGGGTGAGAACGTATGATTGTAAAAATGAACAATATCAGGCTCCACCTCAGACTCACTGACTCAGAAATTCTAGATATTCACCCAGGAATCTGCATTTTAAAAAGCATCCTACATAATTCTTATGCACAATAACATTTGATAACCACTGTTCTGGTAGGTATGAGAGATGTGCACAAAATAATATTAATACCAGTCAGAGAAGCACTGAATAACAGCTAACAAGGACAATAGGATAAGGATAATAATATCTTCTAGGGACATAAAAAAAATTAGATCAGCATCTTCCCTCATTAATGCCAGATATTTATCAGAAAACTCTTAAGTCATTTCTTAGCCTTACCCAGACATTCTTCTAAATTATATTCACCACTAAGTTAGAGTGTGAGCTATCAATTTTATAATAAAAACCCTTAGTGCAGAAACTTAAAAACCTCTAGTGATCTACCATTCTCCCCAAAATGTCTAATACGTTTGACATTTAGTTTGATTTCACTTAGCTCACGAACCACACATTTTAGCCTATTTTCTTCCCACGAGGAGAGTAACGTCCATAAGGAATAGTAATTCTCATAAGTTTTTCCTTTGACAGAAATACAAAAACTACTAAACATAAAGAAAATTTGAATTCAGAAACAGGAGAGATATTTGGACTTTAAGAATATAAGCTACTAGTAGAATTAATTGGCACAGATGCTCTACAAGACCTAGCACTTTGTACAGAAAAATCACCTAGGGAGTGGATACCAATGCAGATTTTAGAATAGTCTGATTTGGTAGAAGTAAGATGGCTGACTGAATTTTTAACAAGCACCCCAGCTGATTCTGATGTGAATTGTTTTGAAACATTCCAGGGATTTCAAGATTTCAGGAAGCCAAGCTCATGTCTAAACCTCCCTTTGAGTCTAAGTCAATACATGAAAATGGTAGATGGTCAATACATGCATATTTAATTAAAGTACCCTCAAAAGGGAACAAATATGGAAATTCAGTTCATCAAATCAGAGCCCACATTCTGTAAGTTAGACCTGGAGGATCTTGCTTATATGGTAAATTACTGTCCTCCAGAATAGGAGGCACATGTGGTACAAAAGCAGCTCAATGTAGGCTTTTGTTGTTCCTTTTAGAAAGTATATAAAATATTCTGATCACCTACTTTTAAAATTAAAAGTATGCTGAACCATGTGTGGTAAGGGCTATAGTTGACCTAAGGTGGGGTAAAGGAGAATTATTCTTTTGGTCAGCAGGAACAATTAGAGAAATATAATTCTGAGGATCATATAAAATAAAACCAAATTGAATCTGTCCCTGATTACTCCTGATGTTAGGACTATAATTTCCTCATTCCCACAGGAATTAACTATGGACAAATTAAACACTTGTCGTATTATCTAATAACTCACAGAGAACTGAGAGGTTATCCTTACTTCTTTTGGTGGGGGGGACCAGAATATGATTGGTTTCTGGAGTTGTAAGCTTTCTGTGAGTCTAGGAAATATGATATATATATATATATGCAGACATAAATATATATATATTTAAATATAAAATAAATACCTATAACATGTTATCTCTCAAATAGTCCACAAACCTGTAAAAGGAGCCCTGCATTAGTACTAAATGACTGCATGACCTTGAACAATTTATTCAGCCCCTCAGAGGCTCAGTTTTCTCAGCTGTAAAATGGGTACCCAGGTTGATATGGGCCCAGGCTCATTCCACTTAGCCATGATGCTCCTCACACCACAATCCCTAACTGAGGTTTATGTGGGAGGATCACTAGAGATAATTTTCATAAAAGTGCTCCGTAAGCTGGAAAGCACTCTACAGGTGAAGCGGATTATTATTAGTCTTTTATGAAGCCGAGCTATAAAGATGCAAAGTGACCCAGAAAAAGAAAACAGGGTAGACAAACCTGAAATACAACACCTATAGTGCCTAGAACATTACCCTGTTCATGGCTGGTAGGTGCTTAGTAACTATTGAGTAAAGAAAAACACAAAACATAGGTTTGTGCCTCCACCATACTAGGTATGATACCAAGAAGGAATAAATATACGCAAAATCAAAGATAGTTTGATTCAACCATGTAAACCACAATGCCCCAAGAGTCTAAGATCTTCAATTAAAAATTACTTCATATGAAAGAGCATTAAAATGTAAAATATGACCCACCATTTACAAAGAAATGGTTATGGTCTTACCTCTTCAGTATTTCAGATGCAGCCTCGTAGGGATTGCAGAATCTGGGTGAGGTGGCTGAATTTTTTCCCTATATCTGAGAGATCTGCATAATCATCCTAGCAACCTTTAAAAGAAATAACAAATTCTATAGAATATTGGTTACCTAAGCTCTGTTTTGGATCTGGGAGGCTGATTTTTAGTGACAGCCAGATTTTAAGCAAACCAGATTCATCCCCTAAGCTCCCCTCCTCAATACACACACAAAAGGAGACTGGGTAGGGGTGGAGGGGCAAGTGGGGAAGAAGTTATTTACTTTATAAAACAATTCTTTATAAGAGTCCTTTCTCAGTTTTCTACAATATTTAAATGTGATCTAAGTTTAAATATTCAAATTACATACAACTTTTGACATAGACAGCTATTTGTGGAATGAGGCAAACCCAAACTAGGAAACAACAAATTGAAAAATACAGGGGAAAAAAATGTTTTCTTCTGCATGGGCTTTAATTGCCTCCCCCCCCATTGCAAATGTATTTTTATGCTGGGTAACATTACCAAAAACAGGGGTGTTTTTTCTATTGTTGAAATGAAACAAACAAGTTTGCCTTCAGAGCCACAAAAATGCCCAACTATTAGAAAAAACGTTTTCCACTGGCCGGTTGCCTCTCCTATCCCCATGCAATCTTTCCTATTGGCCCCTTTTTCTAGGAGGGCCCCTGAGGCTGTCTGATGGAACTGATTGTAAAACCATTTTGCGCAGTGAGAACTAATTTCTTCAAAATCTCAGAGACCGCCTAGAACATGCCCGATCTTTGGCAGAAGTGTATGTGTTTCCTCAGTATCTGATGAGCTGTACGCTGAGTAACTGACCCAGGGTTGCTGGGTCTTTATTTTAAAAAGAGATGGGGCGAGGGAGTGTTTTAAAAGATTTAGAGGAAGAAGCTCTCGTCTCTCAAAATCTATTCATTTAATGTATTTGTGTTTTGGGAAGGGGCAGAAGAAGAGGGCTCAGTGCAAAAATCTCAACCAAACTAAACCTTTCAAAATGAGCGAAAAGCATTTAAGCTCTGTGTTGAGAAAGTAAGCATCACTTGCATGAAAACCTGTCCCTCCCATCCAAAAGCTGCCCCGTGTGGGAACTGTCTCCTGCGCTGCCCTTTTGGCCGGCAATCTTGGAGCAGGGTCCGCGATGGCAAAGGGAGGCAGAGGCTCCTTGAGAACAGGCCCTGGCTTTGTCTCATCCTGCTGTGTTCCTCTCCTCACAGCCTCCTTTCTCACATACTAGGTGCTCAATAAATGTTTGTGGGACGCAGGAAGCGAAAAATCCGAATCTGCCCCTACGCCCCAAGGGCGAATGATTGGGAACGCAGGTTCCCTCAGAACCACGGTCTCCTCGAGTTAACCGAGGCCACCTGACCTCGGCTGCTACGGCCCTAGCAGCCGGAGAGCAACCAAGAAGGCGCGCTGTTGGAGCCAAGATGGAGAGGAGGCAGGGAGCGAGGGAGGCGACGCCGGCCGCGACCCAGTGGACCCACCTGACGGTGGCGCGGGCTACCCAGCCCCGAGCTCGCGTTGACCAGGCCCGAGCCGCCAGAGCACTGGGCGAGGGCGGAGGCGGAGGCGGAGGCGGAGGCGGGGAGGGGCGCCCCGGCTCGAGCCCGGCCCCAGGCCCCGCCCCCGCTAGGCCTCGCAAGAGCCCACCTCGGGGAGCCGCGGGCCCTGAGGGGAGTGGGGGGAGGGTGGGGGAGGGGAGGCCGCGCCGCGCGCGCGCCCCCGCTAGTTACGCGGACCTCGGCGCGCGCACCTCCCCCGGCCCCCCGCCCCTCCCCGTCTCGGGGGCCCGGCGCGCGGCCCTGCTGACGTCAGCGGGCGGCTGGCCGTGCGGGGTGCGCAGAGCAGCTGGCGCACTCGCGCGCTGCGCTCGCCCCCTCCCCCGCCCGGTCTGTGGAGCGCGCGCGCTCGCTCGCTCGCTCTCCCTTCATTTTTTTTCTCCCCTCCCTCCCAGCCTCTCTCCTCTCTCGCTCCCGCTCGAGCTCCCGGCTGCCCGCGGCTCCGTCGCGCTCTCCCTTTCTCTTCGGTAGGCTCCACCGAGCGATGCTAGCTCTGGGAAACAGCGACGCCGTCTCCCGCTAGAGACCTGCCCCCCGGCCCGGCCCCTTGCCCAGCCCTGCCCAGCGCGCGGGGGTCGGCGAAGGCGCCGCGGACGCACCGACGGCTGAGGAACAGCGATGCAAATACACTAGCAGCACCCCCTAACTCACTCCCTCCACACCCCGCGCCGCCTCCTCCTCCGGCAGCAGCGGCAGAAGGACCCACCCTGCCCCCCACCCCACCCTCCGCCGGCTCCGGCTGCGATTCCTGCCTCGACTATTATTTTATTTATTTTGGGTCGTGCACAAGCCTCAGTGCCTGCAGCTCGCGCCTCCTCGGACCGCGGGCGCCTCCTCCCTCGGCTCCGGAACCCCAGACCCCGGACACCCTCGCCTCGACACCCCCAGAGCCCCGCCAGCTGCCGCGAGTCTCCGCGGCTGGAATCTTGTTAGAGGCTGTCTTTTTTGGGGGTTCTGCTTTCCCGACATTTTTGTTTTCAGCCAAGGGGAGGCTATCGTGATTTTTTCCCCTTTGAGCCCAGGCTCTGCTTTCTGGGGGGGTGGGGGGCGCGCCGAGCCGGGGAGCCGTGCCAGCCGAGTCGTGCGGGCTGTGGCAGGGAAGGGGCCACCATGGGATGTACTCTGAGCGCAGAGGAGCGAGCCGCCCTCGAGCGGAGCAAGGCGATTGAGAAAAACCTCAAAGAGGATGGCATCAGCGCCGCCAAAGACGTGAAATTACTCCTGCTGGGTAAGGACCGGGACTGCCACCCCCATCCCCCGACCCTGGCCACTCTGCACCCCCCCACCAGTCCCCCCTCCACTCGCTCCTGGGGAGACCTGGTCCCCGAGTTGGCACCACCATGTGCCCAGGATCGCCCACTCCCTCGCATGCCTTACCCCCCAACCCCCCACCCCGGTCCCCTAAGCTGACACTCACCAAATTTTCCCCCCTGTCTGTCCCAACAGGGGCTGGAGAATCTGGAAAAAGCACCATTGTGAAGCAGATGAAGTAAGTCCCTGTGGCATTGGGATTTGTACTTTTATTAAGTATAATTTTTTAATAATTTTTATTACCTTGCTCACTTCACATTGATCTCCAGGCCTGGTTTTTAATTAGTGCACACACGCACACGCATACACACACCTGATTTGACTCCCCTCCCCCAGGCCCTACGTTGGTTCTGGGTCCTCCACCCCAACTCCCAGGGTGGGTGTTTTTTTCTCCGGGCTGAGGTGGAGGGAAGGGGAGCGCCTGTAGTTGTATGAATGACAGTGTCCGCCATATTGATCAGAACATCACATTATTGGCATGATTATGATCATTACTCTTGATTGTGTGGTGTTTCCTGTGTGTCGCTGCGTCTATTTCTATCTCTGTGTCTCTGTATCATTCTGTCTCTATTTCTCTCTTCTCCTTCCTCCACCCCCTACTCCATATCCATAATCCCACTTCCCCCTACTCTTCTCCTGGGGCAGTGATTTTTGAACTTGGCTAAAACATGGAGGGGACCCAGCCCTAGGCTGGGGTGGAGTATCAAGTGTCTGCTGTTCATGGATTTGGTGCTGAATTAGAGGCTGTGGTTTCTGCCCCTCCTCCCCACCCCCAAAGGACGGAGGTTAGGGGAAGGGGCGTGTGGTAGGGGAGGGGGTGGGTGTTCAAGCGAATGTGGCTGGCACAGGTGTATCCAAGGTAGAGGTGGAAGGAGGACGCTGGCTGTGAGGCTGAATGCCCGCTCCTTGCTGCTCCCCCGCCTTTCTCCCCCATCCTCCCAGCCTTTGCTCTCCTGACACTGGCAGTTTTCGTTTACTCTATGGCCTTTATCAATGTATTTATTTACACTCTGCATAGGCTGTGTTCCATGTAATCTACCCACAATGCGGATTTCAGGCCCCACTTGCTGCACCACCCCCTTCTGCCTTAGGTATCAGTTTCCCCTCCTAATTAGCTGGGGGTGGATTTGAGTGATGGTTGAAAATTAAAACAAAATGGGATATTCCTTCCCTTCCACACTTTCTCAGTAAGGAGCCTTGCCCCTCCTTCCTACTCCCAGGCTTGATTCTTGCCCCATCCACTCCTGGTTAGCAGTTCCTGGTGAGCCCACAGGCAGCTTTGCTTGGGGAGGGGGTGACCTTAGGAAAGGGGTGCGCGCCCTTGGGCCTCCTAGCCCCGCTGCTTCCGTTGGCCTCTCGGTTCGGGACGGAGGAGTTCGTTAAGACCTTTTAGCGAGGATTCCACGTCGCTTTGCTGTGACACCTTCGTGCACACACAGCTCCTAATTAGGGGTTGCTGTGCAGTAAACAAAAATGATTATTTTTCAACTTGACAGAATAGCCGAAGTTATTGCATCCCGTAGGAAAACAATGGAAAGTAAAAACCCCTTTCGCAGAAAGGTGGGTGGGAGACGAAGCATGCTTGCGGTTTCAGAACCAAGATGCAAAAAAATCTTGCATGTGTAACAGGCATGACAAGCGGGTTCTAGGCGGCGCCATGATGGTAGGGAGTAGCGACTCGGAGACAATTTCTCCCGTCTGCTTGACGTGTTCTTATTTTTGTTCGAGAGCTCCCTGGGGCTTTCTGTGCAGAGGCCCCTTGGCTTGCCGCACCCAAATTATCCACGGGTAATTTGGCCTGGGGCTTCTTTGAAGCTTGTGCAACCCAAATGGATGGGAAGGCGGGGCCTGGGGAATTGCTCGTTGCAACAAGGTGCATGTTGCATCTGCCTGGAGCCCTTGCAGGTCGGTAAGTGCAAGCAGCACCACCCCTTTCTCCCTAAAGGGGACGTTTCAAAACTTCAGAACTCTGTAATCTGCAGTGGCAGGCTTGCAGCCCAGTGGAAGCCCCAGCCACCGGAGCTGGGTGAGGTTTCAGGCGCTGCGAGTGGTGGACAGCGCCCAGCCGAGGCTGGAAAAGTCGAGGAGGCTCAGCTTGGTGGCGCTCGGCTCGGCTCGGCGCAGGCTGGGCGCGAGGCTCGGAGGGACTCGGCAGTGTTCGGAGCCGAGCCGGGACCTCGGCGGAGAGAGCCGAGCCTCTTCGAAGGAGGCCGAAGGCATTCGGAAACGCTCGGTTGAGGGAAGCGGGGATGGAAGCGGGGTGTATGCTAGAGTCTGGAAATTAACTTTGCATCTGCCAAAGCACCTCCTTACCTGCTTTTCCTGAAAAAGCTCCATAACTTAGGTTGATTTAATAAGAAGTTTAAAAATATATACTGAGTACCCTGAAGGATACCTCGCCTTTTTTATTCAAACAGAGGCACGCTCTCCAAGGAGATAGGCGTGCCATTTTAGAATGAAATTTCCTAATTATGTACTGGGGCAGAAAATCTTAAATGAAGGCTGTATTTAGACTTCTCCGGGAAAGTCTTCTGCGTCTCATATTTGGTTACACAGAGGAGGGAGGGGGGGGAAAATCAAGCGTTAGATATTTCAGATGGTTAAATCAGACGTCCTGGCAGTTTCTCTCTTTTCCCTGCACTCCTCCCTTTATCACCTGACAGGACGCCTTTTTGGAGAAAAATAACAGGCAAAATTGAGATTTTGTAGGTAAAACTGTTAGTATATTTTTTAAAATACACCAGTTCTCTTTAGGAAATGAGTTAAGTTTGCTCAAAAGGTGAGACAGAAAGATTTCTGGCCCATGTTAATTTTGCCACAAGGGACCCTAGTGTCCTATCCTGAAGCATTCATGAATAGCAGCTTTTCCTGTGAGCCCTCCAGCTTGGCTTGAAATAAATCAGATCAGGGCCTTGTGCCAAGCTGGATGCAGGACTTGTTTTATTAACCACAAAATGTGGGATTGGTGTCACTGTATCCTAGTGACAAATTCTTTTGAGCCTTCCCTTGAAGAGGTGATTTTCCAGATTGCCACTTGGGTGAGAGTCACTTGAATCAGGCGAACTGTACTATGGGTGGGGCTGGCCCTGAAAATCTAGGTGGCATTTACAGAATGCAATTTTGGACTTGCCTGGCCAGTACGATTGGTTAACAACCTATCAGACCATACTTACGAGTTAATCAGGATGCTCTTTTATTTCACCCAGGCAGATGAAATTAGAGCGTTCTCTGTGAGTGATGTCCTGTGAGAACTTGATGACTTCCTAATGGGGACTGGGGTTTAATAGCCCAGCCTGTTGCATTGAGAGGAAGAATATTGATATTGAGACATCTCCAGATCCTTTTTAATCAGCATTTCCAGAAGAGCAAAGAGCCACTCCATTCAGCATACATTCTTATCCACATTATGGCGTGCTGATTAGAAGACGGACGGGGCTTCCATATATGCCTGTAGTAACTGAAATTATATTACAAAGGCCTGGCTGGCAGATGCTGTTTAGAACAAAGTGTTAACACCCATACCAGCCTAGGAACATTGCAGGGAAACTGACCTTTGACATTCTTTTGCTTGAAACATGTTGCAGTGGGAAACTTGCATCCATTAAGAGGGCTACATGTTAGACTGTCATTTGAAAAGCGCGATTCTTAATACTTTATTAAAATTTTCATTTGAAAATAGCTTGCTAGGTTTTTTTTCCTTTGTGTATGGATTGTGAACTAGTGTTTGGGAGCTCTGTGTCAGACAATCCAGAACATTTCCGTACTGAGAAATAAACAATGATCATTGAGACGGCAGAATATAATTTTACACATACCATGAGTAATCAGTGGCGTTTTATGTGTGACATTTTAAATAATTTTGGTTGTTAGGAGCTCCTGACCTCACCTGTGATACAGCCTCATCATTTTTGCAGTCAATCAGGGGATTCTTTTATTCCAATTAATCAAAATTTTAACAGCAAGTGTTAATTTTATTTAATCACCAAAACCCTCTCAAAGAAATCTCTTAAGGCATTATATATGGAATCAACAGAATCACTTTAAGTGACTTCCCATTCTGAGCAAATAGTGACAACTACTTGGACCGTCTACCTGATGAAAATGTAAAATGAACTGTGGAGTTGCTATGGACACCACAGTTTGTCCTCATTTGAGATGTTGAGTTTTCTGTGATGTCATATTCAGGCTATCTGTTGTCTCTGGAGCATTAAGTGAATTTTTAGGGAGCTAGAGAGTCCGAAGGTGGCAATTGAGGCATGGCTTGCTAGCTGGTAGGCTTTATATAAGTGAACACAGTAAAGTGGAGCACTTTGGATGTGTGTTCCTTTCCAAGGTGCTTGCTCAGTGCCACTGGTAAAACAAAATTTAAGGATTTGGTGAAGACACCATTGCTCATACAAATATCCCAGCCCTTCCAGTAGGATTGGAGTCCAAGGAGAGACCCTACCAGACAGGGAAGACAATCTTAAGATTGCCAAAAGCTGGTGGTTTCCTCCTACCAGCTGACCCTGACTTTGTAATTAGTCTTTGGCTTAGGTTCAGGGCAAGCCTGTGTTCATTCAGCACACGGCTGTTTGGCACCTGCTAAGTGGCAGGCGTGAGAGGAGTTGAACAGCAACTTGCAGCCATTACTCAGTAAAAGTACAGTCGTTTGAAAGGGCATTTCCTGCACATCCCCAAACGGTCCCATGTTGGGGCAGCGCTCCACTGAGAGCTCCTCGATCTGTGGACTTCTTGTTTCTGCAGTCATCTCTTTGGCTGCTTTGCTCCCCCTCCCCTTCCTCCTGTCTCCATGTTTATTAAAAGGGATGCACCTTGCTCTCTGGAGACAGTGTGAGCGCAAACAGAATGTCAGATCAAGTAGCAGATGAGTTCTCCTTTGCTGATGGATGGTGCTCTCTCCCTCCTTACTGTTCACTGAGCTGTAAATACCAGCAGACCTTCCTGCCAGAAGAGTAGCAAACAGTCCACCTGATCGCCTCAGGAATCAGCTGTGGAATTCTTGAACCTCAGTCACCTGTTGGATTCTGAAATCGAACCCGTGTGCTTATTGAAAGGGTTGTTGCTGATGAGATTAAATGGATGAAGCTTCATGCAGGATTGACAAGACTCCAGAGGAATCCAGAATTTCTAGTCTCTGTGTGGGGCTAGATTAGATTTATAGTGCCCAGAGTCAGAGGACTGTCTTGTTTTTTTAGCACTTGGAACTCCCCAGATTATATCATGCATCTTAGCCACACCTGCTAAAGATAGGACAGGATCACTTATGTTTTTCAGCTTCTCACTGTTAATACTGGAGATTTAATATGAGTAGAATAAGGTCATATTTTTCTGACATGTGCTCAGTCAATCTGGATGCAGGGACTTGGTTCCCTCTCTCCCAGGGTGTTCTAAGTCTCTCATGTCTTACAAAGCTAGACGGACCATTATCGCAAGAGCACATTTTGATCGGAAAGACAGTAGACAAGCTGGTGAGGAGGTGATTTCAAACTGAAAAAAACATTTTGGAAAGAATTACCCCAAAATATGACACTAGCAAAGAGCAACTTTTGATTTTGAAAAAATTTTTAAGATGTGCACGTATGTGTATGTTTACGTACATACTACATGGATTTTAAAATGGTTAGCAGATGCTGTAAGAAGAGCACTTCACCTCACTTTATTGACTGCATCATCATAAAAAGCTTGAAGGTGCTCAAACTGCATTCTAAGAATTTGTTCAAACCGGTATCACATTCTTATATTATTCTATGTTTCTCATTTATGCACAATACTGGTTAGGAAAGAAACCTCCTGAGAAATCAGTCATTAGCATTGCGGAGGAAGGAGAGAAAGGAGCAGTGACCTGTTACTGGTTCAAAGAGATAGGTGGATTCCTATTAGGAGAAGCCGTTTAGCATGCTTTTAAAACTGAGAGGCAGTTAGCAGCTTGGGCTCTGTAACAGGCTGCTTGGCTTTAAATCTTGACTCTACCACTAACTAGAAGTGTGCCCTTAAACAAGTTACTTTCTTGTGCCTCAGTTTCCTTGCCTGTAAAATGGGGCTGATCATAAAAATACCTAACAGGTTTGTGAATATTAAGTGATGTAATATATGCAATGCCCTTTTAACAGTTTTCTAGAAATCATTTTACACATGTCAGCTACAGTTGTGATTCCTTTGATTGATTAGTGGGTGTTCCCTTCCCATATGGAGTTCTCAAGTATGTGGGCCTTAGGTTGCCTGAGAGCCAGAAGCGGGGCGCTGTGGTTCACGCTCAGGGCTTCTTCCCCTTGCCTGCTCTGCAGCATCAGTTATATAACTAACTGTGTTGTTATAAGTGATATGACATTTTTGATGGCGCAGCTGCTTCAGCCCAGGAGGTTGGAGTGATATTACAGAGAGTGGGAGAGAGCACTGGACCAGGAGTCGAGATAGGTGGCTCTGCCCCTGCTGCTCTGGGGGCTCCGTTTCCTGGAGTAGTTGGCCCAGGGCTACCCCAAGCTCCTTTCCTGTTCTAAGTGAGCTGTGAAATTGGGAATTACCTTCATGTTCAGATTCTTGAGGTCTTTGATGCGAGGTTCTAAACATAGAAGAATCAATTCTGGCTCCCTCCTGAGGGGGTAGGGGGTACCCATGAAAGCCCTTTTAAGGCCAAGATAATTGCAGAATAGCAACCTCAACCACAGAGCTTTCTCAGCCAGGAAAGTCCTGAGAGGCATTTAGAGAAAACCACCTCTAACCAAACTTTTCATGCAGATGTGCTTCTCAAACCAAAGAGGAGGATCTGAAAGTATCCTGTGATTGAGAAACAGGATGTTTCTGGGAGGAGGGACCCAGTGACATGTTAAAGGAAGAAGTGGTTTGTCTGTGGCTTCCAGGATGCTTAGAAATGGAGACAGCCCTGACTTCCCCCCTGGATGGGAGGGCTACATAGACAGGAAGGCACTTGCCCGGGTTCAGGTGCATAAGATCCAGGGAGTTGGGAGATTTGCAGAATAGTTAAAGGGGAGGCTCAGGAGAGCTGTGTTTTAATTTTGGCTCCTTCTCTAACTTGACTTTGGGCAAGTCGTTTAGCCCCTCTGAGCCTCAGTCTTTTCATCTCTTACTTAGGATATGAGCTAGAATTCCTCAGGCCTCTTTCAGGATTCTAGCTCAGTAAATGCAAAGAGAAACCTAGAAGCCTGAAATGCAGGGGGGAATAGTGGGAGTATTTACCGCCCACAGCTTTTATCTGCTGAGCCATCTTTAGTTCTAATTTTCTTTACAGAAAAGAGGAAAAACATTGTGCTTTTCATAGCACCAAAAAATTAAAGTAAAATAAAATCCTGCAAGGCTAATAGTCGGTGCCTTGAATTTGTCCCCCTGCTCGCTTGATTTCTCAACCAAAAATAGAGGAAAGGGAGATAATATATTTAAGGATAGGACTGCATCACCAAGAATTTACCCTGGATTCCCTGTTGATGACTTAGCCAACAGATAGGTTTTCTGTGGAAAATTGTTACTTACGGGAACAACTTCCCCATGCTGTAAAATCAACCTGGGCCACCTGCCTCCAGAGTCTTAGAGCACTAATATTTATTACACAGCGTAAATTAATTAGGTGTTTATGTATCTGTCTCTCTTGCTAGTCTGGGTGCCCCCTCCCTACCAGGTCTCCCTAAAGCAGGAATGGTGACTTATTTTTGCTCATCATACAGCACTGAGCCCAATGTCTGGCACAAAGGAGGTGCTTAATAAATGTTCATTGAAGAAAAGAGAGAAAGAACTGAGGTGCACAAAGAATGCAAACTCATTTCTACAAAAGACGGAATAATAATATTGAAAGCCTTTGATGGTCATAGACTGTGTTCATCATTTTCAATCCCATCTGCTATCCTCATTTGTTTCTTCTCATCAACCTATGAGGAAATACAGTCATCAATTCCATCTTACAGATGAGGAAGTGAGGCTCAGAGAAGTTAGGTTAACTGTGTAACTTAACGTCACACAGCTTCGTAAGTGACAGCAATGTATTGAGATCATGATTTGCCTAATTCCAAAACCTATGTCCTTTCCATTCTAACACCACACAGTTCTTACTAGAACACCACTAGTGTGGGCAATAGAGAGCTGGCAGGCCAGGACCCAGTACCCATCAGCAAACAGTATGGCACAAGCCTTGATTGAGGTCAGTGGCTGAGAGAATATCAAGTGGTTGGTTGGGGCCGGGTTCCTTCTGGAGGTGGAGGTGGTGGTCACCATCGTGTATCACATTGATTCTGACGCCGGAGTGGTCCCTAATCACCATCCGGACAGCTCCTGGAATCATTTTCCATTCCTGCCTCAGAAGTGTGGGCCATTAGTAGGTGGCAACAGAGAGGAGCTGCCACTGAAGGTTCAGGCTTTGGTGGAAGGAAGTGGTCGGAGAAGACTTGGGAAAGACAGGATAGTAGGATATCCATCCATTCAGCCATCCATCCATTAATCCATCTGCTCACCCATAAGCATTTACTGAGCACCTAGTGTGAGCTAGACATATACATGATGCCATGGAAGTAGGGAGGAAGGTCTTAGTCCCTGCTCTTGAGGAACTCAGCCTAATGGGAGGTATGTGTAAAAGACACTTACACCTCAGAGCAGGAAGTGCCACGGGGCTGTGGGAGAACAGAGGGCACCTTCTCTAGGCAGGAACATTGGCCAAGAGAAATGGCACATGGGCTGAGTCTTAAAAGTGAATGGTAGTTAGCAGGTGGAGAAAAGGAATGCCAGACAGAGGAACCAACATGTAAGAAGGCACTGAGATATGTCACCACATGGAACATGCTGGGAATGTGAAGTAATTTGGTTTGATTAGAACACAGTATATAAAAGGAGTGTCAAGAGATGGAGGATAAAAGATGAGACAGAGACCCGGTCGTGAAGGGCCTTGTTATTGTGCCAAAGACTTTGGATTTTATTCTGAGTATAATGAGATGCCACCAAACGGTTTTTTTAAAATTCAAGTATAACTGACATAACATTATATTAGTTTCAGGTGTACAGTGAGATGATCTGGTATTTGTATATATTGCAAAATGATCACCACAGAAAGTCTAGTTAACATCCATCACCATACATAGTTAAAATTTTTTACCTTGTGATGAGAACTTTCAAGAACCAGAGAATTTTAAGGAAATGGGTTGGCAGGATCACTTTGTGCATTAGAAAGATCACCTATGTGGACTGGAGGAGTCAGGTTCTGAGGTTGGGCGACTAGATGGAAAGTTATTTCTGTGATCCAGGTGGGAAAAGATTAAGAACTAAACTAAAGTGGTGGTAGTGGGAGGTGGGAAAAGGAGATAGATTTAAGAGCTATTTGGGCGGTGCAATAATTGAATTTTTTTGATGATCAACTGGAATGGCATTGAGGAGGAACTACATTTTAAAGGATGTAGACAAAAATGAGTCCAGGATTCCTGGTTTGGGCCACTGGTGGGATGGTAGTGCCGTTCCCTGAGATAGAGAAATGCAGGAGGAAGAGGGAAGGCTTGAGGAGAAGAATGCTGACTTATTTTGGTCATGTTTGGTCATGATTCTTGCGGATCACCCAAGTGGAGATCCCTGGCAGGCAGTTGGATATGTAGATGAGGAGATAGGATGCACCTGGGGAGAAGGGTCAACTTGGAATTCTTTGGTGCTCATGGGCAGTGAGAGCCTTGAAAGCTGGGAATCTCACCAGGCTAAGTGAGAAGGGGAGAGAAGGCAGAGGATGCATCTCCCCCCCCCCGCCCGCCCCACAGCTCCAGGAACTGAGGAACATCTAGGGAGGGGAGCCTGTGATGGAAACCAAGAAGGAGTGAGCTAAGAGGCGGAAAAGAAAATCCAAGGCAGAGCAGCATCATGGGAGCCAAGGAAGGAAAGAATTTCAAGAAGGCGAGGAAGTAGTTGAGTCGGATACTGCAAGAGTCAAATAAGATGAAGACTGGCAGGTGACCACTGGGTCTGGAAACTTGTTGGCAACCTTGGCAAGAGCAGTTTCAATAGAGGGACGGGAGAAAAGCCAAACTGCAGTGGGGTTAAGCATGTGGGATTGAGGAAGTTGAGGCCACAAATGGAGTCTCCTGGAAAAGAAACTGGAACTGTAGAAGGAAGAGGGGAGAAGGGGGGAGGGCTCAGGGAGGATTTATTTGACCTCATTTGGCTCCCATGCGGGGACTTGGATCCACTGAGAAGCCGTAAAGAAAGAGTCCAGACCGAGGGAGATGCGGAAGGTATAGGAAAGAGGAAGTGGTAGAAAGAGCAGAGCCCCAAGAGGATGGGCAGGGAGGAGGGGGTGCAGAGTATGGATGGGCAGCTTAATCTGGACATGAATGTGCATCTCCTCCCCTGAGACTGACAGGAAGGCCATAAGCATGGGGTGTGTGTACAGAAATTTGGGGGTGGGATGGTGGGGACAAGAAGTTGGAGTTCTTGCCTTATCGTTTATTCTTCTCTGTGAAGTGGGAAGAATTAAAAAGCAGCTGAGCTCGTTTACCAAACACCAAAGGCTGGTAACCTTTGTTCTATTCAAACCACTCATTCATTTACTCAGTATTTATCTAGCACCTGTTATGTGTTAGGCACTGTTCTAGGTGCTTGGAGATTTGGTGGTGGGCAAGTCAGTCCCAGGGGAATCAGGCAATGCCTTCACAAAGAAATAATTGGACATAGTAATTGCAGACTGAAAATTTTTCTGGAGACACACCTTTGCGTGAAGCCTTATACTGATCACATAGGAATCCAATTCCTGCCCTCAGAGTTGGATCAGTTGGGGGAGACAATCAGTGCACAGAAGAGGCAAAACTGGAATTTGATTTGGACAAGGGCTCAGGATTAAGCCTGGAGGCAGCAGGTGGAGAAATGAGAGTTCAGTGGAACTGGGTTGTTCTACTCTGCCCAGATTCCCTCATTCCAGGCTGTCCCCGTGGGGCTGCCATGACTACCCCTGCTGCTTGAAAATAGAAATGGGCATGTGACCCAGGCCTTGCCATTCACAAATTCCCATTCCCCTGGCCATAGTGATCTTTCCAGGGGATGTGGTGTGACTCAGTCCAGGTTGAGCAGAGTCCTTCTCTGGGATTTTATAGTTACTATGAGAAAGGAGCTCTTCATCTGGGATCCCAGAAAGGTCCTCACTGGGTTGGATTGATGAAAGCCCGGAGCTGTCTGTGGCCATGTTTCCACATCTCCATTACTCTGTGCAGGAAGGAAGTTTACCTATTGTGGGAGAGACTTCAGGGGATGAGGGAATGGGGGGAAGAGAGAGAGGGGTTTCCAGAAAGACCTTTGATGATAATTATTGTATTCTCTGAAGCTGGCTCTATGCACTGAACAGTTACATGAACCAATAAATCCCTTCTTTCACATAAACTAATTTGAGCTGGAATTCTCTCCTTTACAACCAAAATCATCTTAAAAATGGGTAAGGCCTTCCAGGAAGATGAAACAGTATGAGCTGAAGCACAAAAGCAAGACTCAAACATGCAGGGCACCGTCATGGGGTAGTGGACAGTCTTATGTAACTGAAGAGTTGGGGTTTGTGGGAATATGAGAAGTGTGGAAAGGAAGAGTGGAGCTGGATTGTAGCCTTCCCTGAGCATTTCGCTACGGGGTACACACTGTGAATACATGGTAGGGTGCACTAACCTCCTCCCTACATGGTAGGGTAGTAGAGTGCCAAGTCAGGAGAGCTTGAAGAGGGAGACTAGAGAAGAGGCTCAAGAGCAGAGAGAGATTTCTGTAGTCTGCACTAGAGGATTGCTACGAAAGGCAATGAGGAATTGGATGGGGGAGAGATTTTAGAGGCAGAATAAGTGAGACGTGGTGTCTAGTTGAATATGGGGAGAAAAGAGTAGATCAGAAGAGTCCTCCCAGTTTTGAACCTGGATTTTGGAGTTTAGTTATGCCGTCAAGTTAGGAAGCGTAAGAGCAGGGAGAGGAGTAGCAGAGGGAAGATGGCAAGTCAGACCGCAAGCACGAATTTCCGGTCCTTGTAGGATAACTTCCGTGTTCACAATGTTCAGTGGTTTTCTTGGGGAAGAGAGGTCGGGGCTGGAAGGAGAGTAGGGACTCTTGGCTGCCCTGTGTGGTAAGACCATGAGAGTCAGTGGATGCAGTGCCCCTGGGGTGGGAATGCAGATGAAGAGGAGAAGGGGTCTCAAGGAAGGATTCCACCCCCACATTGTGGAGGTGAGGCAGGGAAGCCTGCCTTCGATAGACCCAGAGGTAGCTCCAACTGGGAAAAGGGGCTGGAGGTCAGAGGCACAAGAGGAGGCCCTGCCACGTGTGCTTCAGGAAGTTTTGTGTGGCGAGCAGGGTTCTGTTCCGTGGCATTGTCCAGTTAGATGAGGACTAAGAAAAGGCTATTGTATTTTGGTGATTGAGGCTATTAGTGGCCTTTAAAAGAGCAGTTTCAGTGGAGGGGAAGGGATAAAAGCCAAATTCAAGAACATTTTAAGGTGGAGATAAGGCTGAACTGGGATTAAGGAAACTTGAGTTCTACCCCAGCTCTGTCCCTATTTAGCTTGGTGGCCCCAGGCAAGTTCCTTAACTTCTCTAGGATTTAGTATCTTTACATATAAAATTAGGAGACTGGACCGAACGAGCTATAAGCTTCTGCTCAAGTCTTGAGGTCATAATTTAAGTTTTGCTATCCAGCAAAACAGATGTTCTCGTGGCAAAGGAATTCCCCGCCTTCTCCCTTGGCCACCCCCAACTGAGATAATAAATTATAACAAAATTAAGCTTTCAGAACTCTAGTGCTAATTGAGAGAGAAAACTGGGACATCAGCTCAGGGAACTGTGGACACCAGTGCATGTCGTGTCCACGTGTACCCTTCGCTGAGCGCGTGGGGCCCTGCGAGGCAGGAATTTGTCTCATAATCTCTCAGGATTTACAAGACCAGCGTCCTGTGTGGCTCTTCCCTGGGGAAGAGTGCAAGAAAGAATAACCCCTGGGCTCCCCCTGCCTCTCTGAATTCACATGGATAGGAGAAAGAAGGCCCGTGAGCCTGAGCTGGCTGTGTGTGGGAGCTCCAGCCAGGTGGGCAAAGAAGAGTTGAAGGGACCCAGGCCTCAGGAGAGAAACAAGCCTGACTGCTCCAGAGGGCCAGGATGGGAGAGGCCCCGGCTCTGTGTCCCAGGCACTCTGTGGCCCCATCATTGGGGACTTTGGGGAAGGGATGGTAGAATGGCAGTAGGGAGACCCTGGTTTGGAGTTGTGGCCAGTCCTCCTACCCTTTTTTTTCCCCCATGTGCATGCAATATAAGGCCTGTTTCTTCTTTGAATCTTCTTAGAGTTTCAACTACGTGGACCTCACTAGTCCCTACTTCTTTGGCACACATGTGTTCATTCTGTGAATCCCAATGGAAGCCCAACCATGGGTTGGCGTTATTCTAAGTTTCTAGGAACGGAGCTCTTAATAAGACCTACAAGCTCCCTGCTTATTTTAAGGACCTTATAGCTTTAGAGAAGGGGGATAGACAGTAAACAAGTAAATGAATGAGCAAGGTCATTTCATGTTCTAAAGGAAGAAGTAGGGCTCAAACAGTGGGGAGTGGTGAGAGGCGATGAGGGAAAGAAAGCTGGTCAGGAAAGAGCTGAGGAAGAGGGAAGAGCAGATGCAAAGCCTCCTAAGGCAGAAATGAGCAAAAAGGCAGCCAGGGAGGCCGGACCACAGGGAAGGAAAAGTAACGCGAAACGGGATTAAAGAGGCAGGGAGGAGCCACGGTGCAACCCACGGAGAGGCATTTGGGTTTCATTCTGAATGCCATGGGGGCTTAAAACACAGGACGACTTGACCTGGCTTATGTATTAAAAAGATTCCTCTGCATTCTGGAAAAAGCAAAACGATAGGGACAGAAATCACATCACTGGTTTCTAGGGATGGTAGGAGAGAGAGATTGACTACAAAGGGGTAACAAGGGAACTTTTGGAGGTGATAGAAAATATTCTGTCTCTTAATTGGTGGTTACACAACTATATATGTTTATCAAAACTCATCAAGCTGTATACCCAAAAAGAGTGAATTTACTGTAAGTAAATTATACTTCAGTAAATCTGACTTGTAAAGTGTCCATTTTTTAGGAGTTCCCTGGTGGTCCAGTGGTTAGGAATCTGCACTTCCACTGCAAGAGGCACAGGTTCGATCCGTGGTCAGGGAACTAAGATTCTGCATGCCACGCAGCACGGCCAAAAAAAAAAAAAAAAGTACATTTTTTAATTAAGAAAAAAAATTGCAGTATGCCTTAACAAAATACCTCTGGCTGTGTTGCTACGTAGCTGGTGGACGAAAGAGCCAGCCTTGCACAGCCCAAGCAGTACACCCACTGCTGGTCTGACAGTTGAGCCTGTGTTGTGTGCTCTTCCTAAAGGCTTCCTTAAATCAGTTTATTGATGTGTGTTCCTAGTTTTCCTGTTCACATAGCTTTCCTTTACAATTGGCTTGAAAGCTCAATGTGGGTAGAAACCATCTGCTTGTTTTGTGTGGGCCCATGGTAGATGCTTATTACATATTATTTTCCTTACCTTTGAATGGTGCTCTAGAGTTTACAGGCTGCTTCTACATTCGTTAATTTCATTGGAGCTTTACTTACAACAGCCTTGTCAGGCCACACAGACATTCCTGTATCCCCATTTTATAGATGAAAAACTGAGGTGAAAATCAGTGTAGTACTATCAGGAAAGCATGAATTTTGGAGATCTTGGCTTTGCCATTTGTTGGCTGTCATGTGCTTTGGGAAAAATCACTTCATCGCTCTGAACCTCGGTTTCCTAATCATTAAAAAGAGATTGAAAAAAAATTAAACTCATTGCAGATACACTGTGAGGATTAAATGTGGTAACACAGCTAAAAGCACTTAGCATAATGTTGAATTTCCCTAAACGGTAGCTATTTGTAGTATTTTTACTATCAGTGAAAAAAGTGATGTATTTAAGGCAATATGGCCAGTACATGATGGAACCAGAGCCTAGTTTTTCTGACTCCAGGTGGGTCTCTCCTTCCATAACATCACTTAGTACGTTCTGCTGGTTGTCAGTTGATTGGTCTGGAGCTAATTACTTTTTTACCAACGCAGATCCTTCAGTGCAGTCGTTGATTAATTTATATTTGTTGAGCACTCACCATGTGCTCAACACTGTGTAGACACAGGATACAATGGTGAGCCAAGACAGCTCCATGGCTGCCCTTGAGGGCAGAGATGCCCTTAAGTTAATAGGCATTACAGCCAGCTGAGAGGTGGAGGATGCCGAGGGAGCATCTACCTAGGTTTGGGGTATAGAAAGACTTCTGGAAGAGGTAACATTGAAACTTTTTTTTTTGTAGCAAAAAAGCATTTTTGTGACATAGATTAATGCATATGCAAAATGTGCATTAATCTTACATGTTTAGCACGTGTTTAAAAAGCATGCACTCATGTAAAGAAGGTCCCTAAATATCCCTTCTTGATCGTAGCTCTTTCCCTCACTCCCTACTACCTTGATTTTCATGGTGTTTCCTTGCTTTTCTTTAGAGTTTGTCACCTATACATGCATCTTCTTATCAAACAGTTTATTCTTACCTGGTCTTGACCTAATTGGAATCATACTGTTATGTATTAAGTTGCATCTTTCCTTCAACATTGTATTTGTAATATTTATTCAAGTTGTTGTACATAGCTGTAGTTCATTTTTATTGCTATATAGTATTTTATAGCATTCTCTTCTGAATATTTATAATTTTTCTATGGAGCATTCACAAATATTTGTGTATACTCATGAATTTGCCATACATTATTCAGTTCACTGCTATATAGCTATATAGCATTATATACCAGCTCTGACTACCCTGCAATTTATTTATCCATTCTACTGTTGATGTGCCTTTGGGTTATTTTGAGTTTGGGACAATTATGAAGGATGCTGCTATGAATACCCATGTAGATTTATATCCTGAGGCACATACATTTGTAAATGGTTCTTTGGAGTAGAATTGCTGGGAATCTTCAATTATATTAGATAATGCCACATTGTTTTCCACAGTGGTTTTTCCATGTTACACTCTGCACTAGCAGAGAGAATTCCTGGGTTGTTCTAAATCCTTGCCGATATTTGGTGTTGTGAAACTTTTAAATTTTTGCCAAATTGATGGTGTATCTCATTGTGGTTTTACTTTACATGCTCTGCTAATGAGGCTGAACAGCTTTTCATATATTGATTGGACATTTTGGATTTCCTTTTCTGTGAGGCACCTGTTCTTTTGTTACTTTTTTACAATTAGGGATTTTTCCCTCATTAATTTGTAGGAGTTCTTTATATGTTCTGGACAATAGTCCTTTTCCAGTTTTATTCATTATAAATATTACCGTCCTTTGTCCTTTCACTTTGTTAATGATACACTGTGATTTTAAAAAGTTCTTATTTTTATGTTAGATTTTTCAGTCTTCCCCTTCTTGGTTAGTGTTTTTTGTGTCCTGTTTAAGAGATCTGTGTTTTACTTTGAGATGGCAAAGGTTATCCTTTTTTTCCTTCTTCAAAAAGCTTTGAAGCTTTTCCCTTTCATATTTAGGTGCTTAATTCACCTGCAGTTGATTCTTGTATATGGTGTTAAGATAGGGTTCCAGTTTCATTTTTTTTCCTAAATGGATACCCATTTGTCCCAGCACCACTTGTTGAAAAAGAGATTTTTTTTCGGTCACTGTTCTGTAGAACCACCTCTGTCATAAATCAAATGTTTATATACACAGGGACCTGTCTTTTGACTCTGTGTTCCATTCCATCGGACTCTTGACTCCTAGCTGATTGCCACACTATCTTGATTACTGTAGCTTTATAACAGGTCTGGATATTTGGTTTAGTAAATCCCCCCCACCTGGGGCATCTTGGCATCTTCATGAGTGTTTTGGCTGTTCTCAGTCCTTTGTGTTTGCATGTAAATGTAAAAATCAGTTTGTGTCACACACACACACACACACACACACACACACACACACACACACACACTGCTATTGGGATTTTGAGTAGTATTTCTTTCTTTCTAATCTGTTTGGGTAGAATTGATATCTTTACATCTTGAGTCCTCCTGATCTATGAGCATGTTACGTTTCACCACCTATTTAGGTTATCATAATTTTTCCTAAAAATATTTATAATGTTTCCCATAGAGGGCTTATATACTTTCTGTTTAATTTATAGCTGGATACTTGATATTTACAATGGTCTTATAGTTGCTCCTTTTAATGAATAGCATTTTTAAAATTTTTATTTTTTGTTGACACTAATAGTTTATTTTTTTAATTGTGGGACAGTTGACTTTAACATTATATTAGTTTCAGGTGTACAACATAATAATTTGATCTTTGTATACATTGTGAAATGATCACCACAATAAGTCTAGTTAACATTCGTCACCATACATAGTTGCAAAAATTTTTTTTCTTGTGATGAGATCTTTTAAGATCTACTCTCAGTAACTTTCAAATATGCAATAATGAAGTATTACTAACTATAGCCACCATTCTGTACTATATGTCCCTATAAAATAAATGTCCCCATGACTTATTTATTTTATGATTGGAAGTTTGTACCTTTTGACCCTCTTCACCCATTTTGCCCCCCTGCCCCTGGCGGCCACCAGTCTGTTTTCTGTGTCTGTGAGCTGGGTTGGGGTTTTGTTTTTAGAGAGTCCATGTGTAAGTGAGATCGTATGGTATTTGTCACAACATTTCAGATACTAATTTAACTGTTCTACCGTTGTTGGTATTTCTTGGTCTTGATATTAGATTACTCTTCTAATTTAGACAGATACTCAATTTTAGTGTTATCATCTAAATTGACTTGTGCTAAAAACAGAACGCTCTGAAGGGTGTTCTCATTAAACATTGCCAGCACCCAGAATCTGTACGGTGTACAGAAGATCTAGCTTGTTTGCCTCCTCCCTCCCTCCCTTCCTTTGACATAGAACTATTCTCTTTATCCTCTTCCCTTTCCTGAATCCCAAACTCCCCCTACTCTGCCCCACTCCAGGCAGGAATACAGCTCAACTGACATGCTTTTAGCAGCAACTATAGCAATTCAGGTCTTTTGACTGGAAAGCCTTCCTAAGGTGATGGTATAAGCATTTGAATTGCATTTTGTATCTGTTGCTGGTATATAGAAATACAGTTGATTTTGTGTATTGATTTTGTATTCATCAACCTTATTTAATTTTTATATAAATTCTAATGGTTAATTGTAGATTGTGAGGCCTAGAGAAGGGGGTGAACTGTCCAGGTTCCCATGGCTAGCTAGTACCAGAGCAAGAATGAATGTGCTCCTATTTCTCCCTTGACTTCTCAAGGGAGAATGTTCAGGAAGGGCTGGGGGAAGCCAGTTGGGGAGAAGGAAATAACATTTATTGAACACTTATTATTTAAAAATGTTTAATATACATGATCAGCTTAACTCTTACTGGTGGCAGGTTACTGGTTATCCCCATTTTAGAGATGAAGAAAGTGAGACTCAGGTTATCTGAAAGACTTGTTCAGCGTCACACCTTGGTTCATCGCTGAGTGGACATTCCAGAGTTGGAGGAGTCCTGTTGCTCTGTCATACATATACCAGTCAGCACACCTTCTGCATTCAGGTTTTGAACTCTGTGGGAACTCCTGTCCCCGCCATGCTGTCTCCCAGGGCCCCAGCCCTTGCAGATCTGGGCTGCCGCTAATAAAGCTGTCCTAGCATTTTGGACTCAGGAAGGCCTGCTTATTGTCAGCTCTTGGGTTACGTTCACCCAAAGTCCCAAGATCAGTTTCTACCCCTGCCCCCCTACATAGTTCCCTCTCCACCGAGAAAATGAGTTCACAACGTGTTGGGTTCTAGGAACCAAATTAGGTGTTGCCCTGGGCCTCTCGTTTCAGTCCTGACTTGAAAATATGGTTGCGGTTTTACCACCCTGCTTTGTTTTACAATGAATTAGAGCGAATTTATGGTTGCCGTCCTTCCCGGCACCCCTTTCCCCCAATCTCTCTGATTGTCAGGAGCTGCCTGCACTCAAGGAGGAGGTTTGCTGTTGCTGGCTGTGCAGAGGAGTTGTGCAATGCTCTGTTTGTGAATGCAGCCCAGCAGTGTTCTATTCAGTGTGACAGCTTCCTACTCTGGAACACACGGCCCTTCGCAGGGTGACTGTAAATTATGCAACCCCAGAGCTAAACAATGAGGAGTAGGGGGGAAAAGGAAGGGACAAGCTGGATTTTAGCCTGGATCTGAAATGTGAGTGTGCGGACTTAGGCTACTTGGCGATTGATGGGAGGAAGGTCTTTGGCAGTTGAGAAAAGCCAGGAAGTCCTGTCACAGTGCTACTTGTGAAAGTGGGTTTTACTTTTTTAAAAATGTAAATGTTCTTTTCAAACTCTGTTTATCAATTCAAGGAGACTTTTAGAAACTAGGAGAGATGTTTACAAAAGAAAGTAGTCATATGGTGTTACCAAAAGTAATTGAGTGCTGAACACAGTATTTAACCTTTGTCCTGGTGACCCCAAGTCATCATTTTTTGTTATTGCTTTGATGCTAAAAATCAGCAGTTCCCCAAAGGGTAATTGATGTGCAGACTGTTTCTGCCCTAGCCCCCCCCGCCCCCCAGTGGTCCTGGAATGCAATTCATTCTGCTTTGATATGCTTTATGTAACTTCCCGGTCTCTTCACTTGCTGTCATCTGTCACATCTTGCTCTTTCAGTGTTCCTACCTCATACGTTATTCCCCTTCTCTTCTTCTACTCTGAATCTGCAGTGGCCTGGAAAACAAAATGACTGGCTTTGTCACAATAGTGTGTAGGGCAAGAATAAATAGGATATAAGCGAGGACCTGAGGAACTCTTGTAAAGTAGAGTACTTGTGCTTTGGGGCCTGTACCTGGACTTTCTGCGTTTCTGCTTACTTATGACATGGGATTAAGTATGTAAAAATGAATTGGCAACCGTGAAATGCTCTATAAATGTAAGTGATGGTGACAAGGTTGCTCTTGTTGTGCAATCTGCTGCTCAGAGTTCTTCGTTGTCCTTCATGACTCCTGGCAAGGTTTCGATTCACAGAAATTGCTGGACATGTGGCTTCCAGATAAGAGTGATGTACTGTCATTTGTTACAAATGTTGTTGGCCTGACTTTAGCAGCAAGGAGGCTGGTATGAAGAATCTCTGTAGCAGAAGGGCTCTGCTTGGCCCTTTCTGTAAAATGGCATGGGTGTACCACACATGGTCAGGCTGCATGACAGGGTTCCTGGGGAGCCCTCCCCAATGGTGGGCACCAAGGATGTCTGCTCACCTGCACATGAACTTAAGGTCACTCAGCAAAGCCAGGCTGGATGCACTTGCTACTTTTTGGTCAAGACCTGCACTAGCAATTCTTCCAGGGAAGAGGGAATGTGAATTTGGCTATTTTCAGATGTTTATAGTCTTTGCACTGAAGTGTTTGAAACCCTTTGGTTAAAAAGCTTTCCACCAACATTATTGTTCATTCATTTTTTCACTCTTCAGGTATTTATTGAGGTCCTACCGTGTAGGAAAGGGGGATTAAAGAATGCAGAGGGGATGCTACAGTTTTTCAAAGTGGTCAGGGAAGGCCACACCAGAAGATGAAATTGGAGCAAAGACTTGATGGAGGTGAAGGAGCCAGCTGTGTACAGTGGGGAAAGAGTCTTGTAGGCAGAGGGAACAGAAAGCATGAAGGCGCGAAGTCCTGCTCCCGTGAGCCTAGCAGAGCATGCTGCGCGTGGGCTGTTTACAGAGAAGCAGCTTGGGCTGGAGGGTGCCACGCCTGCCTTGGTGTCAGCCCTGCCTGGTTGGAATCCTGGCTGTGCCACCTTCCAGTGAGTAGGTTTGAGGAATGTATGAAGCAGAGTAGAAAATAGTTGGCCCAGCACTAGGCACGTAATAATAATTATGGTTGTTATTCTTTACCAGTTGGCAAACATTTGATATGTGTAGGACTTGTTTCCTCATCTAGGCTGTAACCCTCCTGTGGAGGGAATCCCAATTCCTATTCTGTTCTACCCCACAAGCCAAATAGGTCCATGGTACACAGTGATAATGCAGGGCAAACTTACACCATAAGTAGAGCAAACCATTTACACTGTCATGGGTTTACTCATAAATTGACTGTTGGGTGGGGAAGAAGTTTTCGCAGGGCTTATGTGAAACTCCACTATACGTATTTGATATGTATTATTTGTGTATGTGGGTCCCCAGTGGATTAAGAATGGCTGAGCGTATGAAACCACAGCTTTTTATTGAGCGCTGTTGAGAGGGAAGGGCCTTGCTGCCCGTGCTCCTGTGCGGGAGACTTCCATCTCTGGTTGTCCCACCTCCTCTCTCCATAGCCTAGGCCTGTCCCTCTTCTCCCTTTTCCTACAGATCTTGGAATTTTCAATTCCTTCCCACGGGTGCTAGGGCCAGGTCCAAGCAGTAGAGGAGTTCGCGGCAGGGCTGCAGTGCTAAGCCCTTCCTTCCTACACTAGGGGCAAAAAATCTAAGAGAAATAACATCTTGATCTAGGCAGCGGTTACACAGGTTATACATCTATAAAAATCTATTGAGCTATACACCTAAGATTTATATGTCTTACTATGTGTAAGTTATATTTCAGTTTCTTAAAAGGTAATAATAGTGTGTTTTGTTAAGCAAAGGAAGGTCCAGAAAATTAAGCAACGCTCCTCTGAGTCTATGAGCCTCAGGAGAGTCTGATTCTGTGGGGAGCAGGGAACAGTGATCCGTGGGGAGATATTCGAGTCCTCAGAAGAGAAAGGCATGCCCCACACAGCCTAGTTTTCCCTACTTAGCTGCTAGCATCAGCCATCTGTGAACCTCCCTCATCCCCCACATTTGCAGCTGGGGGTGCAGGACTGGCAGGAGATGCCCCAGCACCCACTTTAGATGCCCTGAACTGCCAGCATGTGAGTTCACAGCCACAGTCCTCTCGCCTGCACAAACCTGCCTGCCATTGTGAAGTGCAGGCGCTCAAGTCCTATCTCTGCTGCTTGCCAGGTGAGGAATCAGCAAGTCCTAACCTTCTCTGAGCCTCACGGGGGATGGCGGGTTATCCCCTGTAAAATGGTGATAAGACCTGTGTTATCAGTCTCATATGGTTGCCAGGAGTAGCAGATGAGATCATGGAAGTGAAAGTCTCATATAAACTATCAACAAAGTGGACTCCCAAGCCCAGCTTCTTCCCCCGGGTTTTGAGGGCAGTAAAGCCCAGTGGTTCAGTGTGCAGGCGCTAGAGGCAGACTGGCCTGCCTGGCCCTGCCACTTACTAGCTGCATGACCTTGGCAAGCTGTTTACCCTCCTGTTGCCTCAGTTTCCTCAGTTGCGAAATGGGAATGATGGCAGCACTTGCCCCACAGCTTTGAACTAGGGATTGGATGAGGAAGTCCAGGTAAAAGCACTTGGCTCAGGGCTCAGTTATGCAGCTTGTGTTACCATGGGCAAGGCTCTCTGCTAAACCTTGAGAGGACATCTTTACTGGACAGAAACCGGAAAAAAACAAAAGCAAAAACAGAACAGGTCTTATTTGAATATAACTGCTTCATGAACTAGCTATATTTTCCATGACTGGGGGCTTGAGATTGATTATTTGCTGTATTTGGGAAGTTTTCCATCCTGAAACCTTTAATCTTTCGAGTTTACCTAATACATAGGGATCCCCTGTGACATGTCCTTGCCTTTAGGAGTTTTTCTGCAGCATCAATTGTGAGCTCTCTGATTTACGATTCAGCGAAAAAGTGACAGACTGGATATTCTTGTTCAATTCAAAGTGATTGCTGCATAGTCATTTTTAACAGGACACCAGATTTAGCTAAACACTTGCAGTAAGGTAGTATGAATATTCAGTTCAGTATGCTGCCTATACAGGCTTGAGCCTCTGTGGCTTTTTGTCGTGAGCCCGGATTCTAAAAACTCATACACAGCTGACATAATGGCTTCTGTGTCGCCTGAGGGGCAAGAGACCTCTGTCATTAGAGTCAAGCATTGACCCTTCCTTCACCCAGTTTTGAAGTGAGTATTTGTAAAGCCCCGGGCTGGAAACTGTAGGAAAATGCAGAGAAGGAGTAAGAAGGCCGATTCATTGAAGGCCTGCCAAGTGCCAGGTGTTTTATATGCATTAAGATTATTTAGTCATCAGACATTACACCGGGAGTTAGGTATTATGACTCCCTTTTTACAGACAAAAAAACTAAAGCAAGGTTAAGTCAGCTGTCCAAGGTCACTGTCTTGGGGTGTAGCCAGGAGATGATCTCGAGAGCTTTCCTAGGACCCTTGGTTGCACTGTTCTAGGGGTGCCATTCCCATTGTGTTATGTATGACTGACACCCCAGGATCTTATTCCTGAGTAGCTTAAAAATCAAGTAGGAGAGATACAACATACAAGGAAGTTAACAACACATGATGAAGTTCGATAAGGAGCAGAGAACGAGCTCTGTATGTTCCGTGGAGGGAAGAGGCCCTTACTGAGGTGGAGGCAGGGTGGGTGCCAAAAAACTCGTAATCTGAAATCAGTTCTGTTGTGCTTTGCGTTTTGTTCAGGTGTGTATTTCTGATATTTTCGGAATTGCCAAAAACAATTATCAAGCTGTGCCTGGCCCCAGGTGGGCTAGGAAGTCCTCTCAAATGTTCCACCCCTTCATTTCCTCCCTGCCTTTTGCCGGAGATGGAAGATGCCCCGCTGGACTGAGTAGAGCCGCTCTCCCCTGAAACTGGATGCCCGACTGGCACACACTTTCTTGAGCAAGGAGGTGATTTGTATGTGGGCCTCAAATGTCTTTCCTGGTTGGTGGGGATGGACCATCACCCACCCTTTGGGTTCTTCCAGGGCTGTGAGTGGTAGGGAAGGGTAGGAAATGAGGTACCAACGTCAGTGGAGAAATCAAAAGCAGAGCATTAATGTTCTACGGCAGTTAAGTTTGGCAAGAAAGGTCCCAGCATAAAACTGCACAAAATGAGAGATGATGAGACCTGATGGTGACCTAGGGGCCCAGCCATGCTATCCACCGTGATAACTGGATCCATGAGCCAGCTTAAGAAGGGCATTTGCTTTGCTCCCAAGACAGCTCAGCAGTGACTTGCCGACTCCCTGTGGCCTGATTCCCTAGGACAGCCTCCAGGTTCTGCATGATCTGGCCCCTGCCTACCCCTCCAGGCTCTTCCCTTGCCGGTCACCTTGCCTCCTTCTGTGCTTGAACCACACTGATCTTTCTTCAGTTTCTGAAACAGACTCTGTGTGCTCTCTTTTATCTCCAGGACTTTGTCCATGCTGGGCCCTATTCATGGAGCCCTTTTTACCCCACTCTTTGCCTGCCCAAATCCCACTCACCATCCAGGCCTCAGCAGAGATGTCACTTCACAGAAGCCTTCTCTGAACCCTAGGCCACTGGCATTTCCATTGCACATTGAACAGACCGACCCACTGCTCCTTCTGTTGTCTTTCCATGGTTGGTGTGCACCCACACCATTTTTAATATGTGAAAGACACCGCTTTGAGGGAATGTGCAGAGTTGGAGCCATTCCCTGCGTCCATCCCCAGCCACGCCTCTGAGCTGACCCACTCCAGAGAGCAGTCACTCAACCCTTGGGTCACTGTGGGCCATGACCACCTAATGTCAAGGCCTCAGTTGCTGGTGGAGATGTGGTGGACTCGGGGAGGGTACTGGTGCCCGATCACCACAGCGTTCCCATCCCATGGGATCTTGAGTTGAAACACCACACTGGGTTAAGATCTGCTATGATTTATCCTTCCTATTCCTCTGCCTTCCTGGAGCTCCAGAGACCTTCTGGCAGTGACTTCTCACCTAACCTTCCCCTCCCTGGCAAGACCCCAACTTAGGGAGGAGGCTCTTGTGTGGTTCAGAAGCCAGTCAGTCTTGGAAAGCTGAGGTGCCCCATCGCATCTCTGTTCTTGCTTCCACTTTCTCACAGCAAAAGGCTTCCTGAGGGGCCCTTGAGTTGGTCAGAGCATCATGACTGCAGTTGCCTTCCAGAAAACCAGAGGTCTTTAAAGACTTTTTTGTGTGTCAGATAATAAGAGATCTTTCCTTCTCCCACCCTATGCCCCATCCCCCATCCCCCAGATAAAGATACTAATACACAAAGAGGAAACTTAACTTTTCCTAGGTCAAGGAACATACCACAAGCTAAGACTTGAACCAACATCTCTTGACCATTGATGCAGGCCCTTGTCCATTGCCATGTTCTGCTTTTTGTGTGGCTCTGTCATGGCTCTGACTTCCTCTGTTCTCTGGAAGAATCCTGAAGCCCCCAGCCTGTGAAATAGCCCCTGAGAGAGAAACATCTGGAGGTGTGTACCAAAGGACCCAGAGCAGCAGGAAAACCTACCGCATGGCTCCTGTCAGTAGGGTAGGCCTTGGTGCCTTGGGCCCTCCAAGGCCTGAGAATTTGAGTTTCTGGAACTAGAGGAGGACCAGGTCAGTCCAGATATCCAATAGAACACAGGAAACGTTTATGTCATCCTGACGCTGAGAAACAATAGGACTGGAATGGTAGTCCCAGAAACACAACAGGAAAGGCAGAAGATGACAAAGCTCCCCATAGCTCCTTGGACAGCCATGCAGGACAAATGGCTCTGGCCTCTTTTTGCCGGTAAACTGAAGTTGGAGGCAGACCTGGGACCAGAACTGTAGGCCTCCTAGCCTGGGGGTCTGCCGTCATATCCACCTGCCTGCAAAAATTCACCCTCACCTCCCCCAGGCACCCTTTCCTCCCCCCATGAAGAAATCACCTCGTAGGGTGCTTTCAAAATCATTCTTTTAAAAATCATTTACTGGGACTTCCCTGGTGGCGCAGTGGTTAAGAATCTGCCTGCCAATGCAGGGGACACAGGTTCAGTCTCTGGTCCGGGAAGATCCCGCATGCTGCGGAGAAACTAAGCCCGTGCACCACAACTACTGAGCCCTCGTGCCACAACTGCTGAAGCCTGCGCACCTAGAGCCCGTGCTCCGCGACAAGAGAAGCCACCGCAATGAGAAGCCCGCGCACCGCAACAAAGAGTAGCCCCCGCTCGCCGCAACTAAAGAAAGCTCGTGTGCAGCAACGAAGACCCAGTGCAGCCAAAACTAAATAAATAAAATAAATAAATTTATTAAAAAAAAAATCATTTACTAAGAGCCTACTGTGGCCAGGTTCCATGACAGTTCCAGGCTACCAGAACAGAATGATACTTGAACTTTGTCCTGTAAGTGTTCATCAGAGCCTCCTGGAGGAGTGTAGTTCCTAAAACCAGCATTCTTAATGTCTTTTGGGTCACAGACTCCTTTGAGAAACTGATGGAAGCTATGAAGAGTCTCCTCAGAAAAATGCTCCTGCATTTTTTTGCATTTGTAAAAACAGTATTTGTATATGGGGGTTAATAGTCTCCCAAAGGCAGTCCGTGGATCCGCCACACCTGGGCTTGATGGCAGATTAAGAAGGTCCGGACCAGATAATGAGATTATAGCCATGTTCTTTGAGAACAGTTGTTAATTCTCCAAAGGCAGCTTGTCATAGTGAACAGAGGATGGAAGCACGGGTCTGACTTTGTGGTCATTGTTATTATTTTGGCAAAGGTGTACATGCGCCAGTGTCCTGTGGTCTTTAATTTTTCATCCCGCCCAGGGTGTGAGAGGAAACCAAGGCAGAGGGAAGGGTGACCAGCACCAGAGGCAGCGATGATGCTCAGAGAGAATGTAGCCATTGGACCCAAGCCTCTGCTTCTGGGGGTGGGGAGAAGTAGGCCAGGTGGGGTGTGGGAGAAACTTAGGAAAAAAGCCAGGAGTCAAGCACAGAAGTTTTGCAATGGGATTTAACAGGGTTTTAAAGAGAGCTCAACTTTGAGATGAACAGGAGGTTTAGAAAGCCTTTATAAGGTCTTCCTAAGTGATGCTGACAGCTAAGAGTGGCATGCCCCTGAGAGTCTATGATTATCTCGAAGGAGAGATCTTTCGGGGAGCCTTATTAAGAACAGAGCATGTCAGTGGGAGGGAGCAGCAACGTGTTCACAGCTCTGGAGGGCAAGTGAGGCAGCCTCCTCTATTTGCAACAAGCTTTGCAGTCCTTTTCCATTATTTCTGCAACAGACCATGGGGTTGGTAGAGGACCCCCTTGCTCCCTAGAAATTGTAGAACACTAGGGTTGTTAGCGCAGGACGTAGTAGGCTGCCCGTCTAAAGGTATCCTTAAAATAAACCCTTAAAAAATAATAAAATAAAATAAGCCCTTAATTGGGCCTGGGGTTTGCCCCTCTACAGCCAGGGTGATGTGACAATCTAGATTAGAATGCGCCCTCCCCCACCCCCCATCCCCCACCAAACTCTGGAGCCCTGGAATTCCCTGGATTGGTGGCCTCCAAAAGAGCATGAAAGCCGTTGCCCCTGTGAGATCTTATTCCTTTCATGTGTGCTCACCAGGTTCAGGGAATTCTGTCAGCCCCGCTGAAGGCTTGAGGCTCACCCTGGAGCCTGGCAACCTGTGCTTCCATCTTAGGTGGAAATGCAGAAATGGAGTGAGCAGAGGATAAACCCAGAAGAGCCAGGTCCGGGAGAGCAAGAGAGCGTGTAGTCCAGTCCCTTCATTTGATACATGGGGAAACAGTGCAACATAGCTTTGCTGCTAGATTGTAACAGCTGATGAGGAGGGTGACAATAGTAGTACCATATTTTGAGCACTTGCTGTGCACCAGGCGTCGTGAGAGTTATCTCAGGCACTCTCCATGAGATGAGCATCACAGCATGGTTGAGTGTCCATGTTATGCACAAAGGTCCTACATAGAATGTGGGCCCTGGAGCCCCAGCACCCAGCTCCAACACCTGGGTGTATAGAAACTATATTAGTTTTCTCTTGCTGCTGTTCCATATTACCACAAGTTTCATGGCTTAAAACAATACACATTTATTCTCTTAGCGTGCTTTAGGTCAGAAGTCTGGTACAGGTCTCATCAGACTAAAATCAAGGTATTGGCAGTCTGTGTTCCTTTCTGGAGTCCGTAGGGAGAATTTGTTTCTTAATCTTAGGGATTGTTGGTGGAATTCAGTTCCTTGCAGTTGTAGGAGTCCCCCTCTTCTTCTTGGTTGTAAACCGAGGGCTGTCCCCAACTTCTGGAGGCCACCACATTCCTTGGCTTGTGGCCCCTTTCCTCCATCTTAGTGCCAGAAATGGTGAGTCGAGTCCTGCTTCATCACGCCTCTCTGATCCCTCTTCTAGATTTGCATCTCTCTCTGACCCAATTGGGAGAGGTCCTCTGCTTTTAAGGACTCGTGTGATTAGATTGGGCCTATCTGGATAATCCAGGATAATCTCCTCTTCTCAGTGTCCATAACCTTGATGGTATCTGCAAAGCCTCTTTTGCAAGGTTCCAGGGATTAGGGTGTGGCCATCTTTGGGAAGGGCATTATTCTGCCTATCACAGTGACCTAGGGAAAAGTGCTTGAATTTTTGGTTTTGTTAAGTGAGGAAGACGATGGTACCCGCCTTTGGGTTATGAGGATCAGTCCTGGCACATTGGTAAATGCTTATTTGGTGTTAGCTGTGGGAATTGTTACCAAACCTGTTTTATTTTGAGGAAACTGAGACTTGGAGATGTTAAGTAACTTGACAAGGGATAAGATTCAAAACTCCTTGAGGGAAAGGACTGCATTTTATCCATCTCTTTCATCCCCCGTAGTACCTAATACAGTGCCTGGCCCAGAAAAGATGCTCAGGGAATGTATGTTGGATGAATGACTGAGGACCAGAAAGAATGAATGAATTGTATGAGCACCATTAGAGATGGAGGGACTCTGAGAGGTCACCAGTCCCAGCCCCTCGTTTCACAGCTGAGAATCTGAGGCTCAGTGGGGAAGGACGCTGCCTCCGGTGATGCCTCAGGGAATGGTAGAGCCCAAAATGTAGCCTGTGACTCCCTGACTAGTACGTCTTCCTCTGCATCAAGCTGTATTCACTTCTGTCGGGCTTTCTAGACCCTGTGGTCTCAGCTAAGCTGGAGGCCAGTCCCATGGGATAGAGGTGTTGAACCTGACCCTGGCCCAGCCTTGGAGAGAGGAACTAACAGACAAGTGAGAGCTCCCATTCTTTCTTCCTGGAGGTGGCCTTTGGCAAGGCCTTTCTGTAGTTTGTTCCTCAGGCTTCTGTAGATTTCCGGCGGCAGCGACCCAGTAGGACAGCAAGCAGATGCCTGACTCACTCTTGCCCACATCAGTGCCCCTCTGCTTTGACATAAGGCTGCATGGCATAGTCAGGGGACCTGGGGGTAGTCTGCTCACTTACACTTACAGTGTGATGGAACCAGGGACCATTTGGCTCCTTGGGACTCGGTTGCCCCATCTCTAACCCATCTGGACACCTCCAGGGTCCCAAGTGAACCCTGCATTTCAAGACCCTTTCAGAGAGATGCCTGGAAAACATTCACATCACACTCAGGGACAGAGATGCACTGTCGTCTCCAGGGCTCCCTGGCTCTGCTTAGGCTGAGTGCAGCTCGGCAGCCAATGAGATCTTTCTGGGCAGCTGGTAGTGTCCCCTCTCTTCACAAGAGCCGGCTAAAGCGGGATGGGGTGGTGCCCCATATCTCTGGGCCCTCCGCTGTGCCAGGCTGTCCCTGACACGAGGCAGCCACAGGGAAAGCGTTATATCACTGTAGAGCAGAATGTAGCATTTATGCTGTCTCATTGGAATGAGGGCTTTGTCGTTGTATCTGGTTGTTTGAGGAGAGTTGAGCAAAGTCACAATTGTTCTTTTCTGGGCAAGAAATGTCAGGTGTTACAATGTCAGGGGTACCAGGTAACTCATGGAGGAATGGAAGGTATGGTGGGTGGTACCATGAAAAGGATACTAATGTGTTCCTACTGTATGCCAGGCCTGGGCTCGGCACTTACTTTGATTCACAGTAATCCCTTGAGGCAGGTATGATTTTGCTAGCTTTACAGATGAGGAAATGAAGGTTTGGAAGTGCTGACTCCCTGGTCACCTGGAGGGTACTAACAGGAATTATTTGGCCTGTAACTAGTTGAATCTGAGCTTTACTTGGTTGTCAGGTTAGCACCGAGGTATGTGCTTTCTGATGGGGCCGGAGCATCTTCCCTGCCTTCTAATGGGAGGATGGAGTCCACTCTAGCAGAGAGGGAATGGGTTAATCAGTGGCCTAATAATCATAGCCCCATTTGTCAGTAATGACATGTCTGCTGTGTGTACTGTTCTAGCACTGGTAATGTGGCTGTAAAAGGAAGAGCCGGAGTCTTTGCCCTCAGGGAGCTGCCATTCTAGTTTCAGGAAGACCTACAAACACACAAATAATAAACTGCAGGTACTGAAGGCCATCCAGAGAGTAAAAGAGGGAAGTGTGATGGAGGCTAGCTGGGGGGCTGCTTTAGCTAAGGTGGTCAGGGGACATCTTCCTTAAGGAATGAAATCTGAGCGTAGACTCCAGTGGTGAGAAAGGGGCAGCCATGCAGAGACCTGGGGAAAGAACTTTCCAAACAGAAGGAACAGGATAGTGGTGAGCATGTGATAACCCGGAGACAGGCTGCCAGGGTGGCTGAAGCCAGGCGAGTGAGGGAGAAGGGGGAGGGGAGGGAGCTCTGGGAGGGGCCGGTAGGGCCTCAGGAAGTCTTTCTGAGCGTGTTGAGAAGCCCTTGGAGGGAGTTAGTTAGAAGAAAGCTATGCTCTGATTTTTACTTGGAAAGTTCACTCTGGCTGCTCTGGGGAGGATGGCAGTGGAGGGGCAAGAAAGGAAGCAGGGTGACAGGAAGAAGGCCATCGTGGTCTTCCAGGTGGGTGACAGGTAGTGGCAACTGGGACCTGGTAGTGGACTGTGAGAAATTACTGGAATCAGGCTATTTTGGAGGTAGAGTCAATAGGGCTTACATATAATTAGGACAGTGGGATGCTGGTAAGCTAGCCAGGGTGTAGTGTGCCAGTTTCTGTGGTGTAATATCCCCACCATGGCTGATTCCAGGCTACCAGCCTCGCAGTGGATGACGCAGTTAGCTCTTGTGAGCACGACTGAGCCAGCTCCAGTGCACTCCCCGGTTCGGCTGTGGGATCCCTGGGTCTTTGGTCTGCGCATCTGGGTGGTAGTGATGCTGTCCACTGAGGTGGGAAAGATCAGAGGTCGAGAGAAAGAGGCTGGGGCTGGGGAAAACAGTTCTGTTCTGGCCATGTTAAATTTTAGATGCATGTATTAAACAGCCTTTTCTGTAAGTTCTGGGCAATTGCATGCTTTACCTCATTTTAATGCTAGTCCCTCCGATACCTATCTATGAGTTTGGTGGTTTCTCCATTTATGGAACAATAAAAGAGGCCAAGAAATTGAACTGAAGTTGTACAGCCAGTGAATGGCAGAGCTGAGTTTGAACTTAGTTGGTTTGATGTCACCCCAAGAGTCTAACCACTGCACACACTGCCCTCCAGAAACCACCCCATCCTCAGCGCCACGCTACTGTTCTTAGGATGTTAAAAGTGGGTCTTTAGAAAGTTTTGGAACAGTCTTCAGACCAGAGATTACGGTATGGTTACCCACAGACCTCACCCACCCTCAGCTGTGTTGTATGGGGTGGGCTTTTTCGATGAGGGGGACCTTTTCTTGTTGGAATCATTTTGTTTTATTGGCCTGTACAGTGTTAAAAAAAAATAGAAGGAGAAGAAAGACAGACATGTAATTCATCTCGCCTTAGACGAGAGTGTATTCTCTGGCTGCCACCCTCAGGCTCCTCCATTCCCTCCTGTCTCACCACCTTCCCGCTTTACACGCGTGTTACTTGCTCGGCCCAGGAAGCATTGAGGTTTCCCTTGCTCGGGAGGAACGCAGCTGTGGTGGCCTCCGCAGGCTAGCTCTCGGCTTGGTCCTCGCACATCAGGGAGTGAGCTGTGAGGCTCCTGTCCCGACTCCCAGGCCTGAGCCTGGCCTGGGGCTTGAGGAGTGTTTGATCTGCACCCTCAGCTGCTCCCTTCTTGGCCAGCACCATCCACTGGAGGCACCACTGTACTTGAGCGGCGAGAACTGTGATTGTTCTGACTCAGTAAATACTGAACCTATCCCACCTCTTTCCCTGGCTGTATTACTATTAATTTGCTAACAAAATGAGACATGGGGGCATTGTTTGTCTCCATCAGCAGCCTTTTGACCTTTCTCGCTGGTGATACAATGAAATGGTACACTTCAGCATCGCCAGGCGTGGCTGGAGCTGAGTGAAATCTGCGGTCAGGGAGGCCGAGGGGAGTGCACAGCCCGCTGTGGTGGCTGCATCTGCCTGGCTCCCCTGGACCAAGAGGGCCGTGCTGGGCTGTGTTACCCGAAGCAGCATAGCAGGATTGGCTGGAAGGTGTCACCCAGAGTTGGCATGACCAGTCGGCCCTGAGCACTGCTCTGGAGCTGATGGCACTTTCCTGAGCCAGGGAGGGAGGCCAGCCTTCCTGCTTCTGGGCAGGTTCTCGCATTCCAAGTGCAACTGGCGAGGAGAGTTCCCCCCGGGCTTGGTCAGGGCCCCTGCCAGGCTGGAATAGGGTAGGTAGAGACTCACCTAGGGAGCAGCAGGGCTTTGCAGGCATTTCGGACTTTGCACGTCTTTAGTAAAAGATATTTAAGTCTGTAACCCCAATACATGTATTTTTATATTATGTATATTAAAATGCATAAGGACAAAAAGAAAAATAGAAAAGTTAACTAAAAATTATAACTGGAAATAACACTTTCTCCCATGCGCCCATGGGTCACGGCGGTGTCCTCCCTCCCTTCTGCTGGCCTAGGGCTAGTGCAGTGGGAAGAGCACCAGGGGCTCAGAAACCTGGGTGCCGAGTCCCAGGTCTGCTTATTAATCTGCTGCACGCTGTCTCCTCGCCTCACCGCCTTGCTTCCTTCAGGTCTGTGTAAATGTCACTTTCTTAGGTCTTTTCACCCCACCCCACCCTATGTAAATTAATATCCCAGCCCACTCCCTTACCGTGCTTTGTGTTTCCTGAAAGTACTTACTGCTACCTGGTGTGTTTATATATTTTTGTTTGTTTGTTGTCTGTCTTCCCCCATGTATGCTCCAGGGGAGCAGGAGTTTTCTGTTCTCTGTGGTATGCCTGGCACAGAGTAGGAACTCAATAAATATTTGTTGGTTGAACGAATTAACCTTCTCTGTATAAGGTAATGCTGCTCAGTGAACTTTTGTGTTGGAGGAGAAATGACAAATGACTTTAGTGGTTGAAAGGAGGATTTAGAGGGTAGAAGTGGAATTGTTTTAAGGGATGTCTGCTTTGTTGGAAGACATCACTGTTGCCTTTACCCATGGTTGGGGGACAGGAGCTACAAGTAATTGGATCTCTGCTGACTACCAGGAGTTCTAGGAGATGTTCTAGGAGTTCTATGTCCATGTTCTAGGAGATGATAGCTAGGTAGGTAGGTAGGTAGATAAAAAGAAAGAATTTACTCTTCACAATAACCCAATGAGGTAAATTCATTATCTCCATTTTACAGATTTAAACAAAACAAACCAAACAAACAAACAAACAAAAACAAACTTGAGGCCCAGAAACTCAAGTGCATCTAACCCCAAAGTGCCTAAAACCATGGCTGGCACAGGTCAGACACCCAGTGAGTATGTGTGGAATGAAAGAAAGCCCAAGTATATATACCCCTAAAGCTTCTCAAGCTTTTGTACTAAGTAGCCCTTGTGGAAGAGGCTGGTAAGTGTGCGCCCAGGAAGGTCAAAGGGCATCACCTGAAGCAGCCCACCTCAAGCTCAGAGATTCTTTGATATCTGGCTTTTTATTTTAAAAATTAATGTGAATTTTTGCATTTCCTTTATATTATAAAACAAACCCCTCTTTATACTATAAAAACGACGCTTTCGATTATTTAGCAACTTACATAATTTCTTCAAACACTCCAATTGAAACTGCTGCTCTGCGTTTAGCTCGTGGGTGGTATGCTCCTGGTGTGAGTTTTATACACCCAGGAGTCGTTCAGCCCAGTGTGCAGGGGCCCCAGTGGAGCCTGGTGTGGGACCTGGTCTCTTCCACGGCCCTCAGCAGGATCTCATGCTGCTTGTCCCTGTGTAAACATGGCTTGAGAGGAAACGGGATGTTCGCTTCCAAGCCTGGGCCATCTGTTGTTTCAGACCTGGATGGTGGCTGCACCTGGGCAAACGGGGCCTTCAGCAAACAGTGCCTTGCCGGCCCCCTGATAAGGGGTTGCCTCCCAAGCAGATTTTATAGCTCTGCCCTTCATCCCCAGTCAGAGAGCGGGCAGGGAGAGTATAAGATATCCCTGAAACTGTCGGAATAATCTTTATGGTCTGTTTTATATAAACCAGAGGTCCAGTGTGGTGTGTGAAATGGACCACTGAGACTCGGCCCACAAGACTTTGGTGTCAGAGAGCCAAGGGCCTCCCAGAAGGACCTCTTTTTGGGCTAACGCTTCAGCGACTGCGTTTGCAGTTATTCTCTCCAGTGTGGGAGTGAAGGTGTTTCACTTCACTCCCACAGAAACCATAAGGTTTCTTCACTCTCTGTGTCTTTGTTTGCCTCTTCCCGGAAACCCAGTTTGTGCCAGTCCAGAGTCATACAGTGGTTTAGAACTGGAAGGGCTCTTAGAGACCATCCAGCCCTCGCATTTCACAGATGGGAAACTGAGGCCCAGAGATAGAAAGGGAGGCCCAGCCCCACCGTAATTTGCCAGTCTGCACCCTCACAGTCCAGGGCTGTGGAGTTGGGGCCCTGGATGTCTGTCTCTGTAGGGAAACAGCTGATGCTTTGTTCACTTTCCTTGTCTTGTTAGCCTCCACCCCACGGATACATCACAAAGCCAGGTCCCAAAGACAGCAAGAGGTGAGAAGAATGAGGGTGTTCAGGTCCACAAAGAGATGCTGCCGTGACCTGGGCAGTTTGGCTTACTCTCTCTGTGAAGGGCTTGGCTGGTTCCTGCTCAGACCCAGCTCCATGTTCAGGTCCTGACACTCTGAAACCCAGGGTGGCTGGCTTTGAGAGCCATTTGGAATGGGCTCAGAGCAGACTCACCCTTACCCAGGGAAGGGACTCCCTTCGTTCAGGTCTCTGCCCAAGTGCCACCTCCTCCAAGAGGCCTTCCACGATTCCCTGCCTTTTAAAATAGCATTCCTCATCACTCACTGTTCCCATACTCTGCTTTAATTCTTCACTTATGACCACCTCTCGTGTGCTTTTTTGTTCATTTTCTGTTTTCCCTTTCTAGAATATACATCCCCTGAGAGCCCAGTCCAGGTCTGTTTTGTTCACTGCCGTATCCCCAGAACATAGAAGAGCACCTGACATGTTTTGTGTGCTTAATAAATACTTGTTGACTGAATAAAAGGAGGACTGGGGGCTCATGGGGAATAGGAAGAACTGAGTACAATGTGAGGATACTGGGAAGACGTGGAACGGACAGGAAGGAAGTGTGTGGGCCTAGGGGCCTTGCAGGACACGGAGCACCTGGAGGTGCTTATGGACTAGGGAGCACGGAGAACTGGGAAGGAGAGGCAGTGACGGGAGTGGGGATTGGGACTGGATCAGGGAAGAGAGTGGACACAGCCTACCCTCTGAACCACCTAAACAAACCTGAACACAGACTGTGCACAGAGCTGCTTCAGGGGGCTCATCTGTGATTCTTTCCAAAGTCACCAGGCTTGATACTAGGTACTGGCATCTGAGGTCAAGTGTTTTTGATTCCTTGGTGGCCCAACCTATATTTCTGCAGGGTCCTCTGCTCCTTTGAGGCTTGATACCCTTCCCGTTCTGCAGGGCAGGGCCCCTGGCAAGGTGGCACCTGGTCTCAGAAGACAGATGTGTCTCAGTTACAGTGTCGTCCCCAGGGCTGCCCATCAGCACTTCCCCCATTTAGGTGGCAGGGCAGAGTGAGAAATACAATGTGGGAGCTGGAGGGGCCCCCAGACCATTTGGTCCATTCCCATCTATTGCAGAAGGGTGAGTGTGGACCGGACTGATGCCCAGAGAGGGTAAAGGACCTACCTAAGGGCACACAGCAAGACAGTGGAAGAACCCAGTCTAGAACCTTCTTTTTTTGTTCTTACTTTACTATTGCTTATCTTTTGGTGGTCCTCCTTTCTACAGCCTCCCCTAAAAAAAAAAAAAAAAAAAAATCCCTGAAACCCTGACGGAAGGACCTCCTGATGCCTACTCTAACATGCTTGACCCTCTGAAGCCTCGTAACTCTGAGGTGTTGCTGGAGAAATTCATGCATCTTCAAAAATGTGCCCAGTAAGAAAAACGGTGCTTCTGGCAGAGCAAGTGGTTCCAGTGAGTCAGGCGTTTCCCAGGTTCATATTCCTTGGATTTCTGGTTTCACGAGCTTTTAATATTTGTTCTACATCTCCCCCTAAAATCGTTGTACGGTCAAGTAAGAAAATGCTACCTCCTGTATCCCCATCTTGGAGAGACACAATGGTCTTTAGTGTATTAAATGCTCTGAGAAGTTCTGTAGTTAAAAAAAACAACAACAAACCCAGCAGCTCTTTTTACATAATTCAGAGTTTCCCACACTGGTTTGACCTCAGAACTCATGAAAAACTGTTGGCCTCTCACAGAGCTGGTCTTGCCCCAGCCACAGACCAACTAGATCGCTCACGCAAGGTAATACCCAACTTTTACTCTTTATTTGATACACTCCTGTTTTTTTAAAACTTTAATCATAAAATATATTTTAAAAAATAGGTCATAAAGGACTTTACAAAAGGGGTGAGGGTGGAGTGCCCTCCCACCAGCTTCTTCTAACTAGAAGGACAGAAGAAAGTTTCACAAGGATTATCTCCTCTTCTTTATATCCTCGCGATTCTGTTTTTATTGTCCTCAGAAAGCCTACCGGCACTTGCCATTTTGTGAGTAAAACACGTCCTCTACAGAAATGGCTTTCAAGACAGGCCAAAAAGAATTCCCCATCAGGAAATGGTATCAGTGACTGTCGCATAGCTCGGGAGGCAGAGTATCAGAGTGTTTAAGTGGGTTTGAATCCTGCCATCACCATGAAATGTTACTTCCTCTGTCTTTCTGTTTCCTCCTCTCTTACGTGGGGTGCTCATAGAAGGGCCTGTGAGCCTAAGGTTGTCTTGAGGATTACACAAGATCCATGTTGAGCATTTACAGTGGTGTCCGGTGCAAAGCCAGTGCTTACTGAGAGCTCACCTATTAATATCACTATCACCGCAGTGAGAGCTGTGTGTAGGCAACAACTTTGTTTTGTTTGCTTCTGTACCCCTGGTGTCTAGAACAGGGGCTGGCACATAGTTGATGCTTAGTAAAGACTGATTGAATGACTGAGAAAATGAATGGATGGCCTTCCCTGTATGGAGAGCAAAGCACATTTCTGAGAGTCAGATTCCAGCAGAGTAGGTGCCAGGGTAAAAGTGAGCGGCTTTCCGCAGGGCGAGGCTGTTGTTTCCTCTGCCTTGTCCTCCCTGCACGTGAATGAGGAGCCAGCACCCGAGAGGATGCAAGTCTCGGCGTGGAACTCAGAAGTAGAGCGTGAGGTGATCTCCTGGAAGGTGACAGTGTCATCTGAACATTTCGGGCCTTGAGGTTCCAAGCCTTGTGGATTTCTGTTCCTGGTTACTGTGCAAGGTCTGTGTTTGTCCCAGCCAGAGAGTGGCCAGCAGAACTGCTTACCTTGGGAGTGCCACAGGAAATTTGCTGCCTGGGGAGCTGCTTTGGAAGGGGAAGTGCCCCCGGCTGTTCAAGGGGGACTGAGAGTCCCTTGGCCACCTTGACACCCTTGCCCCGCAAACGCTCCACATTCCCTCCTCTGCGAGTTGGCACCACAAAATGGCATGCGAACCCTTGGCCTGCTGATGTTGACTTTACCCTCTCTTGAGAAAACAAGACCAAGGCACTGGACCAAAATAAGCAGCCCAGACACTGTGCTAACCCGGCTCTGCAGGGAAGCCTGATATTGATTTGCCCCTGGCCTCTCTTTGCCTTCAGTAACCTAAGGTCTGCTAAGCTGGGAGGTTGACTCCACTACATTCCCTCCAGACACCCACACCCGCATTGTTTTTATTCTTGAAGGAGTCCGGGGTTACCTAGAGTTAGGGACTTTTAAGGACTGTGAGTGGCCCAACCCACCTGGTCTCTGGCTGGAGGTGAGCGGTCACACCCCTGTCCTACCCTCTCTGGCTGGAGGACTCAATAGCAACCAGTCTAGGGAGCAGCAAAGGCCTGAGCAGAACTTTTGTGACCAATCAGGTTCATGACCTTGGCCCCCTGGCCCAGAATGTCCTTAGGCTGGGGATACTTATGGCTGGGGAGGGGGGCAGATCTCTGGGGAGGGGTGGCCTGCCGCTGAATGCTGTCTTTCAGGAAGTATGGCTGGAAAGAGAGGTTACTGTGATTCAGCCAGGCCTGCAGTTCCTCAGGCTCTCCCATGGGGTTCTGATAGCCAGTTTGGGGAGATCTCACCAAAGGCAAAAGCCTGGATGAGCCTGTGAGCTGTTTCAAAGCTGAAGTAGTTCTCAGTTCTGCAGCTCCCATTTTCCCCACTCCCGGGCTCGTTTGCTATACCCAGAGGGTGTTCCGTGAGGGGATAGGAGTTCTTGAGGTCCAAATAGGACCAGCACTCCCTTCTACCCTCCCTGCAACGCGCCTGGTCTAATGACCACAGTGGGTGTGCAGGGGGCCCCTTCTAACTCAAAGATTCTCCAGGAGAGCACATTTTAGCCCTAGGAATTGAGGAAACCAGTCTGCCTCTCTCCCCATGGTCATCTGTCTGTGTCAGAAACCTGTTTGCCTTGGAGTGGCAAGCACACGGCCATCTGCAGCTGCCCTGCACCTGGCTAGTTAATGTTCAGCCACCTGCTTGCCCGGAAAATGTTATCCATGTCTCTGTCCCCACCGACTCATCAGAGAGTTTAAATGTAGCTCCAGTGCTTGAGTTCTAGAAATGACCCTCTTCTCTGACTGGGCAGACATACTTAGCCACAGCTTACAGCTCTCAGGGTGCTGTTGGAGGTGGGGGAAAGGGTGTTAAGGTCATGCTCTCTTGAGGGCTAATGACTGAGGTGCAATATTTCCTCTAGCATTTGGCTCCCTCAAAGAAATTCAGTACTTCCCTCTGATTGCAGGGGGCTTTAGGATATTAATAAAAGGCTCAGTCCATACAGATCATCCGACGACTTGATAGAGATTTAGACTCTTAGAGAAGACGGGAGCTTAGAAGAGCATGCAGCCCGGCACATTTACAGATGAGGAAGCTGATGCCTGCAGAGACCACAAGGACGTAGAGAGTGCTAGTGCACCTGGAGGGCAGCCCAGGTGAGCATCCTCCACTCCCGCAGCCTCTGCCCATCCACCGTTTCCCCTTGGCTCCTTTAGAGCACACACCAATCTAAAACTTGTTTCCAAAGGTGGTGCTTATGGTGGAATGCTTGCTAAGAGAGAACCTTCCATTTTCCATGGGATTTTGATGGATTTGTGGAGTATGCCTAGCCCTCCTCTGGCCTCCCTGGCTGTCCTGCTGTGTAGACTGCAGTCTCTTTGTCCTTCACCGTCTGCCCCCATCACCCAGCTCTCTGCTGGGGCTAAGAAAGAGTAACCCCACCTTGTAGCTAGCCACTTGCCTGTTGGAGTAAGATGAATGTGCATTGATTCTGGCGGGAGGTAAGATATTTATCTTCATCATTTGACCTGTGTGGATCTCATGACCATGTGTAAAATAGGAGGAGAAATGGAGTGGCACTTTATGTACATGACTTGGGTGAGTCTCTGTCATTGGAAATCATCACAAAGGGGGATCAAGCCTGCCCTGTTTTTACCTGAGATGGTGACTCTTTTGAGTCAGTGCATTTTGACACAAGGAAGCTAAGCATCAGTCTTTTTTTTTAATTAAAAAAAATTTACTTATTTTTGGCTGCGTTGGGTCTTTGTTGCTGTGCGCAGGCTTTCTCTAGTTGCGGTGAGCGGGGGCTACTCTTCGTTGCGGTGCGCTGGCTTCTCATTGCAGCGGCTTCTCTTGTTGTGGAGCACGGGCTCTAGGCACGCGGGCTCCAGTAGTTGCAGCACGCGGGCTCAGTAGTTGCGGTGCGCGGGCTCTAGGGTATGCGGGCTTCAGTAGTTGTGGCACACAGGCTTAGTTGCTCCAGGGCATGTGGGATCTTCCTGGACCAGGGATCGAACCCGTGTCCCCTGCATTGGCAGGCAGATTCTTAACCAGTGCACCACCAGGGAAGTCTCAGCATCAGTCTTAAGATAAAGACTTCGTCAGCCCAGGTCTCCCTTTGATTTCAGGCATGATTCTTGATTCTACTTCTTATTAGTTAAAACGAAAACAGTGTTCTCCCATCATTGCTTCCTAGATCTTTCCTGAAGCTGCCGAACTGGTTGACCTTTGATGGCAAATCAACATTGATCTACTTTAAGGAGAAGAAATTAATGGTATGGGCGATACTCACTGTAGTTTAATTCAAAGAATCTAACCTTAGGTAAGACTTGCAAAATAGATCATGTTGGAGAAAAGGGAGCCTTTGGTAAATTGTATCTTTTCTATTCCCCCCCCCCCTCCCCGCCCCACACACACTCAGAATTTACTGTCTGAGGTAAATTGGAAGAAAGGAAGGGCAAGTAGAGGTGCCCTTCTTAGGGACTTTAGAGATTCCCAGTGACGACTTCCAAATAGGTGTGAACTGCATTGGTTCAGGCCAGCCCAGTCACTTTAATTGGCCAAGGTCAGAGAAGTGAAGTACCAGTCTTTGTTTATCCTGCAAACAAACCTCTTAACTTCCAGTCAAGGGCTGTGTTTCACTATAGTGTGCTACTTCTCTCCTGGAGTGACCTTTCCAAGCTGGTCCGTGATTCACCAGAGCAAACTGGTCTCATGGCATTGTAGTCACACCAGCAGCTTTGTTCCCAAACTCAGTGATCCTCTGTGATCATCACACATCTTATGGCTTTGAATGACTTTTATTTCACAAAGTCAGTGTCATCAATAGCGAATCAAGTTTTACCACCATTAAATATTTTCAGATTTTGAACACATTCTGGAAAAGGCAGTGAGAAGTGCTTTAACCAGTGGCAGTGTTAGTGGAGTGTGTGGGTTTGTGCATTTGGGTGTCTGTGTCTAGTTCCATCACTTACTGCTGGGTGATCTTGGGTAAGTTTATGTAATTTATCTGGGCCTCAGTTACTTCGTCTAAAAGATGGGAATAATAATAGGACCTAATTTATAAAGTTGTTGTGAGGATTAAGTGGCATGCTGTACATAAAGTGCTTATTAGCTTATTGCTGGCACATAACAAGCACTCACGGAATATTTGCTATCATCATCATCGTCATTTTATTCTTCTCTCTCATTTGTGTTTGGATTGGTCTCTCGTATAGCTGTAGATGTTATCACCCAATGCAGATAAATATAAAGAATCAAAGAACTAAAGAGTAGTGACATTAGGTTAGTGGGATTTGTGCAGCCTTTCAACAGACATTTATTAAGCACTTACTGTATGCAAGACATAGAGCTGCGCATTGGGGTGAATAAGACAGATGTGGTCCTACTTTCATGAATCCTGTCCTCTTGGAGGGGAGACAGGCATTTAACGGTTACTTACCAGTGTGCAGAGTGTTACAACATGGATGCCCTCTGTCTGACAGAGGAGGGAGAGAGGAGAAATCATACATCCTGGTGGCTACCCCGCTCTTCCAACCAGAAGAATGCCAAGATCTCCCTGGAAATCCATCTGTGTAAATTTAACTCTAGGGGGGAAAACACAGCCGTTCCATTTCCAAACTGGAATTCTCCCCCATGTGTTTTTGGGAAGCACAGATGCCTTGGCGTTTCCCTCTAACGATAACAGAGATTGTTCACAATTATGAATGGTATTGGTTGACTTCAGCTCCAACAAAACCATGAATCATTTCATAACTTCTGAAATTGCAAAGAAATAACAAACACTCTGGCTCTAGAAAAAAAATGGACAAGTTATGGAGCACAAATTCGTCTAATTAAAACGTGAATTCTTTTTTGTTTGTTTATTTAACAGCTGCACATTGCAAGTCCAGCTGGCAATGGATAAAAAGGCCAGTTTAGTGTCTAGGTACCTGGGGTACCCCTTGAACAGTCTCATCTGTGTAATCTGTAACTGGCTATCCATAACTTCCTTTCTCCATCTTTCTCAAAGCTTTGAGCCAGAAGCATTATTTCATACATTTTACCACGTTCTAAGGAAGTGAGGGTAAAAGGAGATACATGGGCTGAGGCTTATGTGACAAACAATCTCCATCATGGATCCCCGTCACAGATACCCATATGCACATACACCCTTAGGTGGGACCACTCTTTCCAGCACACTTGTTGGATCCTCCTGATACCTGGCCACAAGATGAAGTTTTCTAAAGGTGGGATTATGAGGGTCAGGCTTTCCCAATGTGTGATAGCCTATGAGGTGCCAACAGGGCCTGGTATTTGAGATACAGGCTGATAGCTCCTCCTCTTCCCTCTTAATCGAGAAAGGTGCATCCCTTCTTAAAAAAAAGATGCATTTTGGCCATCGACACCCGGATGCCTTTGCCCATGCATACATTCAGAGGCACAGCTGGGTTCTAATATCTCAGAGCTGAGACCAGATGGAGAGTGGGGACAAAAACGTGATGTGTCACAGTATCTGAATCTTGCCTCCCATTGTATTGACATTCTTTTTTAAGTTAGTAATGTTACATGCTGTAAAAATTTGTTGAAAAGGTACTTCTTTTGGAAAACAGGCTCAGGGAAGCCAACTCTGCTTCCACTCCTGGTCTTTTTCCACCCTGGAGGGTACAAAACAGACAGCAGGAGACTCAGACGCATTGGCATAGCATGCCCTAACACACACACATTTATTCTTAATAACCTTTTTGTTACACAATTAATACTTGTTTATCATAGATAAAGTATACAGACATTTATTTTTAAATATTTATTTATTTGGCTGCATCGGGTCTTAGTTGTGGCACGTGGGATCTTTCACTGTGGCACGCGGGCTTCTCTAGTTGCAGCATGCTGGCTTCTCTAGCTAGTTGTGGCGCACAAGATCTCTAGTTGTGGTTTGCAGGCTCTAGAGCACATGGGCTCAGTAGTTGCGGCACGTGGGCTTAGTCGCCCCGCGGCATGTGGGATCTTAGTTCCGCAACCAGGGATCAAACCAGTGTCCCCTGCATTGGAAGGCAGATTCTTAACCACTGGACCACCAGGGAAGTCCCAAGTATACATACTTTAAAATGGAAGAAAATAAATATAACCTGTATTCTCACTACTCAAGAAAGCCACAGTTGGCATTTTGGTGTATGTATTTCCAGACTTCTTTCAATGTATGGGTACATGTTTTTAAACAAAAATTAGTGTCAGGGCTTCCCAGGTGGCGCAGTGGTTAAGAATCTGCCTGCCAATGCAGGGGACACGGGTTCGAGCCCTGGTCCGGGAAGATCCCACATGCCGCGGAGCAACTAAGCTTGTGTGCCACGACTACTGAACCTGCGTGCCTAGAGCCTGCGCACCGCAACAAGAGAAGCCACGGCAATGAGAAGCCCGTGCACTGCAATGAAGAGTAGCCCCTGCTCGCCACAACTAGAGAAAGCCCACGTGCAGCAACAAAGACCCAACACAGCCAAAAATAAAATAAATAAGTAAATAAATTTATTTAAAAAAAAATTAGTGTCAAACTGAACACCTGACTTTTTTACCCCTCCTCACACTCAATATACACTCTGAACATTTACCCATATCAACAAATATGATTGCATATCACTTTGTATGCTCTGCTTATGTCTTGGAAGATCTTTCCTTTCGTTTCTGTCTTCTTGCTATCAGAGACAGAGACAATAGAAAATGCACTTTACCATTGTATCACAGACTCACATCTTGGGCACCTCTGAAAGTTTTGCACTGGTCCATCACAAATACTCCACCTAAGACCCTTCCCACTCCGAGTTGTGATTATAAGTATACCCACCATTGCCAGGGTGAAGGCCAGCTCTGTAAAATGCACCACCAGCTTTGGCACCATGGGGGCTGTGGGAAGTTGCCTTAGAAGCACTAAGTAGGTTTTCTTCGCGAAGAAAAAGGGACAACATTTTATTTATTTATTTATTTAGGCTATGTTGGGTCTTCGTTGCTGTGCGTGGGCTTTCTCTAGTTGCGGCAAGCAGGGGCTACTCTTGGTGGCGGTGCGCAGGCTTCTCATTGCAGTGGCTTCTCTTGTTGCAGAACATGGGCTCTAGGCGCGCGGGCTTCAGTAGTTGCAGCACACAGGCTTAGTAGTTGTGGCTCACGGGCCCTAGAGCACTGGCTCAGTAGTTGTGGCACACGGACTTAGTTGCTCCGTGGCATGTGGGATCTTCCTGGACCAGGGATCGAACCCGTGTCCCCTGCATTGGCAGGTGGATTCTTAATCACTGAGCCACCAGGGAAGTCTGGGACTAAATTTTAATAGAACTCTCTTTGGTAATTAGATACTTATAAAAAGGAGCCAAGTCAGCATTCCCCTCCCCAGCCTAGGCTTCCTGCAGCTGAAAACACCTTCCATGGACAGAGTGGGTCCTAGGGACACACTGGACAGGCCATTCTTAGCTGCTGAGCCCACAGGGACTGGTAAGGCACCACCAGATAAAAATATCTTGTCACCTTTTGGAGCCTAAATCCAGAGGTGCTGAGGCATCACATCCTTCAGGTTTTGTTTTTGGTTTTTTTTTGCGGTACGCGGGCCTCTCACTGTTATGGCCTCTCCCGTTGCGGAGCACAGGCTCCGGACGCGCAGGCTCAGCGGCCATGGCTCACGGGCCCAGCCACTCCGCTGCATGTGGGATCTTCCCGGACCGGGGCACGAACCCGTGTCCCCTGCATCGGCAGGCGGACTCTCAACCACTGTGCCACCAGGGAAGCCCCATTCTTCAGCTTTTAATGAAGAATTGTTTCAGTGATGAGTTCTACAGATGACTGCTGAGGGTTTGTTACTCTGGGGGGAAAAAAGTTAAGAACTTCAGTATTTAGAGCAGATTGGCTAATGTGGGAACAACTACAAATAATCCAGGTGGGGGACCCTTGTAAATGTCATTGTTAATTATCACTGGAGCCTTCAGCTCTGGATCTCTTTCCCAAAGTGGATAAATAAGATTGCCATTTGTTCACTGAAGGATAGAAACAGCATCTTAGGGTAGGCGACTCAGCAGAGGCTATGGTAGTACCGTTGAGGGGTGAGGGGGTCTCAGTAACTGTCCTTGAGCCATTCAGAAAAGGAGTCCTGTCTCCACAAAGGTGCTCACAGGTCAAGCTTTTAAATCAGAAGAACAACTTGTCATTGTCCCCTGGGACCGCAGAAGGTGAATAGGTGGGTGGTTCTAGAAAGCACAGCAGGAGGCTTCATACAGTACAGCATGGATTCAGGGCACGGGCTTGGCCAGCCCCTGGTGTCTGAGGAAGGGATGGGGACTTTTCTTCAAGTGCGTCTGAAAGCCACCTCAGTAGCCCCTGGGGAAGTGTCCTCTCATTGGTTTCAGCTCAGTCTCTGCAGGCCTCAAGAGTAGCAAGAGGCAAGGTTGGAGACGCCTCCTTGTGGACACCATTCCCTGGGTCCTGTTTGTCGTCGAGTTATGGAAGGCGTTGTGCTGCCCCCCATATCCAAATTCGGTTTAGCAAATCGTCTTTGGGTGCCCCCTCTGTGGCCTCGTCTCCAGGTTGCTACAGATGCGAACCCCTGTAACTTCACTCCCCGGGGCAGTATCAGTTTTCAGCCACTTCCTTGAAGTGTCCCATCAATCCATCATGGCTCTGTATAATGCTTTTACGGGGTGGTGGGTCCCATATGTGTATACATTTGAGCGTGTCAGTTTGGTGACATTTTTTCTGTTGTCCTGAACTTTTATCTGAATCTCATATCAGAATCTAATTTTTCCCATTTCTGTAGACTTCCTGTTTCCTCCATGGAATCCCTATGCAGGGTCCTAAATGGAGCTCCATGACTTGATCTTGGTTTAATTGGTTGGTCTTAGATTGTGATTTCCTCTCTCTCCAGGCTCAGGGCTACTCATGGCCAGGTGCTAAGGTTGACACAGTTGTGAGCTGTGAAGCAAGCCAGGGTGTTCTCCTGAAGTGGGGTCGTCCTTCACAACCCAGGTGTTAGAGAGGTATTTGGAAACTGTAATAGGACAAGTTCTCTGTGGTCTCTAGTTTGATTCATCTCAGCTCAGGAAGGCCACCCTTTTGCAGAGGAAGAAGGTAGGTGACAGCCAAGGCCGTGGTGCCTCCAGGGCCTGAGTGCTCCTTCCAGGGGGTGGCATTGTTATCATCCAGCTCTCTCTAGGGTTCCGTGCTCTGTGTGTTTGGTGGCTTCATGGAGCAGGGGCAGACCTTGAGAACCAAGCAGTCTCGTGGCTACATCCCGACGAGCCATGCAGGACTCTGCTCTGACCCTACAGTGCTCTGATGCTGCTCCTATGGAATTTTTCACGATGAGTTCAAAGCACTTTGGGTGGGTGACATTGCCCAGAGCCTTTGATGTGATTCCCGCCATCAGAGAATGCCAGTATGGTTGAGCAGTAGAGCTGGGGGTTGAAGCATCATTTCTCAAGCCCCTTCCTCAGCCTAGTGTGCAGCATTGGGGTGCAAGGGTAACTATACATAGCACACCCCTCCATCACTAAGTGGAGGGAAGTGAGTCCCTTTTCTGTTCTCTTTCAGTCCTTCTGATCAAGTCAAGGAGAGAGTTTCAGTTGGGCACTAGGATGTCTTTAAATCCCTCTAAGCCTTGCTAATCTTCCTTTTTTAACAAAGAGCATTTTATTATATGGTCTTACTGTAAGGTTCTGTTTCTATTGTATTTGCTTTCATGGTTATCTCCTACTTAAAGCATGTGATAAGGGTTTTTCATTTAAGGCAGTAATATAAAATTTCTTTTTTAAATAATAAGATATATTTGTTCCTAGCATGTGGAATTAAATTAAACTACTAAACTAATCAAGAAGCGTGGTACGTATTATGGCCAAAAATCATGAGGGTGGTCCTTGAGTGACTAAGGTTTGAGAAGTGCTAAATCAAACTTGCTCTTTTCCTTACCACGCCATCCAACGTCCCTTCTTGCCAAGGCAGCTGAGGAGGTGTTTTGATTTGAGTGTGTGTGGTTTATGTCACTCACGGGAGCTCCTGATTACAGGCCTGTGGGACTGAACATGAGTAGAGGTTGTGCTGTCCGCTGGCAGAGACTTTGACCTTGACCCTCAGTAGGAAACCATGCTTGGGATAAAGAAAAGTCCTTGACTTGGGAGTTCCTGTAGCATACCTGACAACAGCCTGCATTCCAGTGTGGTCACCACCAGAGTTAGGGGGTACTGTGAAGGTCACTCAGCCCACTCTCCTGCCAGTCTAGGACAGCCTCTGGAGCCCAGCCAAAAATACTAATAGTAAACGTGTATTGAACTCTTACTACATGCTGGCCCTTCACATGGGTTACCTTATTTACTTATCATAATGCTTAAAAGGTAATAGTTATAGTGGTAGTAATAAGAAGAGGAGGAGGAAGAAAAAGATGGAAAAAAGGCTAATATTTATTGAGAACTCTTCCCAAAATGATCAACAGATTCAGTGCAGGCCTTTCAGAATCTCAGATGCCTTCTTTGTAGAAATGAACAAGCTGATTCTAAAATTCATGTAGAATTTCAAGGGACCCAGGATAGCCAAAACAATCTGGAAAAAAGAAAAATAGAGTATGGCCTATACCTCCCAATTTCAAAACTAACTACAAAGCAACAGTAATCAAGACAGCATAGTACTGGCACAGGACAGACATACAGATCAATGGAATAGAATCGAGAGTCCAGAAATAAACACATGCATATGTGGTCAGCTGATTTTTACAAGGGTGTCAAAACCATTCAATGAGGAAAGAATAGTCTTTTCAGCAAATGGTGCTGGGACAACTGAATAGCCACATGCAAAAGAATGAAGTTGGACCCTTATCTCACACCATATATAAAAATTATCTCAAAATGAATCAAAGACCTAAATGTAAAAGCAAAAACCATAAAACATAGGGATAAATCTTCATGAGTTTGGTAAAGGGTTCTTAGATATGACACCAAAACATGAGGAATGAAATAAAAAAATAGATTGGACTTCAAAAAAATTTAAACTTTTGTGCTTCAAAGGACATCAACAAGAAAGTGCAAAGACAACCTAAAGAGTGGGAGAGCATACTTGCAACTCATAAATCCAATAAGGGATTTGTATCCAGAGTATATAAAGAACTCTTAAAACTCAGTCATGAAAAGACAGATACCCCAATTTTAAAAAATGGGCAAAGGATCTGAATAGACACTTCTCCAAAGATGATATACAAGCCAATAAGCACATGAAAAGATGCTTAACATCATTAGCCACCAGGGAAATGCAAACCTGAACACGCAGTACGATGGCAAGAATCAAAAAGTCAGATGACAACTAGTTTTAGTCAAGGTTGTGGAGAAATCGGAACCCTCCTACACTACTGGTGGGAATGTAAAGTGATGCAGCTGCTTTGGAAAACAATCTGGCAGTTCCTGCAACGATTCAACATAGAGTTACCTCATGGCTCTGTGGTCTGACTTTATGATTTCATGGTTGGAAAACAACCCAAATAGACAACTGGATAATCAAAATGTGGTATATCCATACAATGGACTATTATTCGACTATAAAAAGGAATGAGGTACTTACACATGGTATGATGTGGATGAACCTTGAAAGCATTATGCTAAGTGAAAAAGCCAGTCATAAAAGACCATGTACTATATGATTCCATTCATATGAAAGTCCAGAATAGAGAAATTGATAGAGACAGAAGGTAGGTTACTGGTTGCTTAGGTGTGGGAAGGGGTGCAGGGGAGAGGGGAAGAGAGGTGATAACTAAAGGCTTCAGGGTTTCTCTTTTTTTTTTTTTAATTTATTTATTTTGGGGGCCGTGTTGGGTCTTCATTGCTGCGCGTGGGCTTTCTCTAGTTGCGGAGAGCAGGGGCTACTTTGTTGCGGTGCGTGGGCTTCTCACTGCGGTGGCTTCTCTTGTTGCGGAGCATGGGCTCTAGGTGCACAGGCTTCAGTAGTGGTGGCACGTGGGCTCAGTAGTTGTGGCTCGCGGGCTCTAGAGCGCAGGCTCAGTAGTTGTGGTGCACGGGTTTAGTTGCTCCGCGGCATGTGGGATCTTCCCGGACCAGGGCTCGAACCCGTGTCCCCTGCATTGGCAGGCGGATTCTTAACCACTGTACCACCAGGGAAGTCCCCAGGATTTCTTTTTGAAGTAATAAAAATGTTCCAAAATTGACTGTGGTGATGGTTGCACATATCTGTGAACATACCAACAATCCTTGAATTGCACTTTAAATAGGTGAATTGTATGGTACGTTAATTACATCTCAATACAGCTGTTAAAAATATTTATTAAGTACTTACTAAGTGCCAAGCAGAGTTCTGAGCATTTTTACCTATATTAACTCAGTTTATTTTCACAGTTACCCAGTGAGGTAAGCCCTATTATATGTATTTATCCCCCATTTTGCAGCTGAAGAAACTGAGGCAGAGTTGCCCAAGGTACTCTTCTCACCTTAGCACATGAGGAAGCCAGGGCACAGAGTTTAAGTGCTGCATCTCCAGTGATGCAGGGAGTACACAATGGAGGCAGAATCGCAGTCTGGTACCAGACCCCTGCTCTCAGCCACTTACCGCGCTGTACTAGAGGTAAAGGAGGGGTCCCTGTCCCGGTGGAGTTACCATCTACTTGAACACGTGTTCATAAGAGAGAAAGAAGCCCCAGAAACTCTGTCTGAATGACCATCCACACTAATTCACTCTGGGACTTTAGTTACGGACAGCATTACTGGGCCTCCGTTCCCTCATGCTTTCAACCATGTCTTAGGCTAGATGCAAGAGGGCCCCATTCCGGGGTTCTTGAAGGTAGTAATGCGGGTCTGTGGATGACCTTTAGCATTAAAAAGAAAAAAATCTAGCAGGATCCTATCTGTTATCAGGCCTTGCAGGCTAACGAGACCGCAGAGCGTCTTTGCTCTTGGCTGGAATTACATCCAACCAGGGCAGTAACCCTGGTTACCTCAGGCTGATGAGAAGCTCTGATTAGCAATTACGTATCTGACTCTGCTTAGCAAGAATAAGAAATTGAATCCTTCACTGCTTGAGAAGTGCTGTGTGGTAGGATAAACCTTCATAGCCTGTTTTTGGGCCACTGGGTAGGGAAGGCCAACTGCAAGTCTGGGGGCTTCCACCCCTCTGTCAGACTATGATTCTCTGAGGTCATTTGACCCCCACAGGATTTACCCTGCCCTGGAACCCCGTCTTTCTGGTCACTCAGATCCCAGCTAAGGAAGCTTTCTCTTACTACCCAGGGGTTCCCTGTTGAAGGCTGGAGCCCAGGTGGGCAGTGGGTGGGTGGTGGCCACCACAGCCAGGCTGGGCAAGCACTGTGTACTGTCAGAAAAAAAGGCAGGGCCCTCTGTGCTCTGAGCCATCAGTTTTTCTCTTTCTATAGGCAGGAGGCAAGGCCTGGGTCCCGCTCATCAGCACCGTCCTCAGTTGTGCCTGGAGAGCTCTGAAAATAAGGCAGATTAGGAATAATGGCCCCTCGGGTCTACTCCAGCACTAGTATTCTCTGGCACTAATTTTCAAAGCACGTTCTACTAAAATGTGTTCCATTGAGCAAAATAGTGCCTCTAGGATCAGCCTGTGCTAGAGTCTTAGGACAACTGAGCCGGAAGAAGCTGTCAAACAACATTTATTTTATAGGTGAGAAAACCCTGTTGGTTTGTCCAAGGAGCTGTCTCGGCTGCCCCTGTTGGTCCAGAGAGCGGTGGTCTGCCGTCAGCTGTGCTGCTGTTCTGATCATCAGGATCATTTATCCATTCGCACAAGTCCGTGACGGCTGCTTCTGTTCTATGCTAAATTCAGTTTGTGTGGATTTGCCTTGGGGTCACAGCCTCAGTGTTCCACTTGATTCAGCTTGGCTGGGGCAATGCTCAGGTCTTTTGTAGACGAGTCCATGGCCCTGGCCAGTTAAAGGGTGGCCTGCCCTACAGCGGCCAGAAAATCTTGCTCACTGACATCATTCGTTAACTCATGAACATAGGAGGCATTGCCCCAGGAATTGGGGAAGTGTGAAAGCATTTGATGCGGATATGTTCCTGACCCAGAAGGAGCTGACGGGTGTACGGAGGAAGATAAATCTGTGTACTAATCAGGGCAGAAAATATTTGGACCAGTTGGAGGGCTGGGGCACTTGAATAGTAGAGGCCCACAGGAGGTTTTCTGGAGGAGATAGCATTTGAGCTGCCCCTGAGGAATAAGTAAGATTTGGGAACTGATATGATGTACTTTCTCTGTCAAAACATGGCCCACTGGGAACAAAAAACAAAGCAGTTGAGACATTCCCAGTACCGAGTCTGGAGGCTGGAGCTGGGCGGTGGCGGGGAGGAGGGGGGTCCTTGAAAATCACCAGGGTAGTCACTTCCCCTCTTCCCCTCTCTGTCCTGGGTTTCCCATCCTCGAAATGGTGGGGTTGGTAAGATAGATGATCAGCCGCTTTCTGCTCTGACTTCTGAAAATCTAGTCCAAGCTCTCCTCATTTTTTAGAAGTACTAATGTGCAGCTATATCCATTAGGTGCTGAGCATGACCACACACTGTGCTGAGTGCTTTGTTTGTACCAGAAACACCCAGTGACGCTTAGAGGTCAAGCCACTTGCTCACCAGGTCCATCCGTTCACGTAGCAAATAGTGGATACGTCTGTGTGCCAGCTACTGCCCTGGGCATAAAATGATAAGCAGTGCAAACACAGCCTGTGCCCTCGTGGGGCCTATAAAGTTTCGTGGAGGAGAGGGACACTAAACGCACATAATATGAATCTTACTATAAACTGCGGAACATGCAGGCATCTTAGGAGAGAGACCAACGGGAGGTATGTAATTTAGATTTGGCATGTTCTGGTAAGGGGCAGCGGGATTCAAACCCAGGTCGTACCATGTTCAGAGCCCCTTCCATAAGGACTGCCCAGCCTCTTCCCAGCTGAGATCTCTGCAGGGCCCCTGGGTTTTCAGGGACAGGAGTCAGGTCTCCCAACCCCTTGGGTCCGCCTTCTTTCCTCACAGGCTACCTTCCACTCAGGTTACTACCTCAGGGCATGTGCCTGTCTGCATGGCTGATGGGAAAACACAGCTGACTCCTGCAGTGCCCTCGTTGAGGGGAGGTCAGGGTCAGCCCTAACACCCAAACTCTCCTTTCCATCCACCTTTTTGGGGCTCACAAGTCTCAGGTCCTCCTAAAACAGTTGGTAAGCTTTCCTCAAAGGTCATGTTATGGACAACCCCTGCTTAAATCTGCCAGCTGCAATCACAAAGGGCATCAATGAGAAAACCTCTTCCGGAGAGTGTCTGTGTTCATGGTAACGTGCCGAGGTCACAGTGTGACATTGGAGCCCTGTACACAGAAGCAAGGATCTTGTTGCAGGCGTTCCGGGGCCCTGCACTAGAGGATGCTGGATGTTCAAGTTCAGTGTCTCTGGCCAATAGCAGCTCCAGGACTCTTCCCAGCTGGGGGCTGAGGAGGACAGGGGGCCGATGTGTTCATGAACCAAAGGTCCTTTTCTCTGCCAGGATTGTCCTCAGGGGAGAGCTCTCGGCACCACAGCCCCCCAGCATCCTGCCACGGACCTTGTTCTCTGTGCTTCCGTGTTCTCCCTCATGTGCCCTCCCCACACGACAGTACTTCTGTGGCCAGTAGGCTGTCCTTTCTCCCCTGCTTGCCCTCCTTTCCTGGCCCACGGCCCTTTCGCCTAGTTACAGCCCTCACATCTCTCTTCCCTGACATCAGCCTCTTCAAAAAGGTTTTTTAAAGAGCAAAACTGTAATTTATGTTTGTTAACTAAATGAATTAATCAAATAGGCCTTTTTATTATGTAATATTCTGTCCATAAAAAGAATATATGACATCAATATGAGGTGTGAATAAAATGCCCATTTTGCCGAGTTAAATCTCCTTGCGCCCCACCCCTAGAGTAACAACCTCTGACTGGCCATTTTTCCTGTTTTCTCCCCAGTCTAATCCAAGGTCCACATGCCTGCTGAAGCAGTCTTTGCCCAGCTCAGCTCCCTGCAGTCACCATCCCTCCCTCCCCCCCTCCCTCCCTCTCTCTCTCTCTCCCTCTCTCCCTCTCTCCCTCTCTCCCTCTCTCCATCTCTCCCTCTCTCCTTCTCTCCCTCTCTCCCTCTTTCCCTCTCTCTCTCTCTCACACACACACACCCCCCTGACTGCGCTGCCCAGAGCACACAGGCTGGGACTGGCCGTCCTGAGCAGATCGGAACCACCTGCGCCCTGCACCCTGCAGCCTCCCTGCCTTGGGTGCATGGTTTCCCTTACCTGGAATAACCCCCACCCACACGTCCCACATCTCTGCCTGTCACGCCCACCTTTCCTTCTAGGCCACAGAGTGTCATGGTTTTCCCGAAGCCGCACCTGATTCCTCCAGTCAGCTGTGCTTCCTCCTCCTCTGAACCCCTTTAGAACATGGGTGGTTTTTCTTTTCTCTTCAGGCATCTGACATTTTGCTGCTTTTTATTAAGGTTAGTTTTTTCCAGATCTTATCTCACATAGTGGATTATAAGCTTCTTGTGGACAGCCCTGTGTCTGAATTTGCAGGGCCTGGTAGAGCACCTTGCGCATAATAGATACTTAGTGCATAACTGGACAATAGTGACTTGAACAGTGCTCCTCCAAAGCCCGACTCACATCCTCTTCCCTGAAATCCTATAAAAATAGGTACCCCTTTGTCTCCCTAGGGAAATAGGGGCTCCTTGAGCAGGGATGTGGTTAGTTCTTGAAAAGTACTGGCTGGATGTATGAATATTTGCAAACATTCTGCCCGAGATGGAGGATTAGACTCAGTGCTTTCTAAGGCAAAAATTGTTTAACCTGTATTGCTTCTTGATAATTAACCCCCATGAAATGATACTTGGAATTGGAAATTAAATATCACATAAAGACAGAGCAATTGTGATATCGACTGTGCATTTTCACAAATACCTCTTGAAGATTGTGGCTCTCAGAAAGTCATTCATAAAGGTTTTTTTTCTTTTTCTTTTTTTTTATTGAAGTATAGTTGATTTACAATGTTGTGTTAACTACTGCTCTACAGAAAAGTGATTCAGTTATATATACATTTAAAAAATATTCTTTTCCATTATGGTTTATCATAAGATATTGAATATCGTTCTCTGCGCTGTACAGTAGAACCTTGTTTATCCAGTCTGTGTATAAAAGCTTACATCTGCTAAACCCAGCATCCCACTCCATCCCTCCCCCAAGCCCCTCCCCCTTGGCAACCACCAGCCTGCTCTCTACGTCTGTTTCCGTTTCATAGATAGGATCATTTGTGTCATATTTTAGATTCCACAATTAAGTGATATCATATGGTATTTGTCTTTCTCTTTCTGACTTCACTTAGTATGATAATCTCTAGTTGCATCCATGTTTCTGCAAATGGCATTATTTCACTATTTTTATGGCTGAGTAGTATTCCATTGTATATATATATATACCATACCTTCTTTATCCATTCATCTGTCAATGGGCGTTTAGGTTGTTTCCATGTCTTGGCTATTGTGTATAGCACTGCTATGAATACAGGGGTGCATGTGTCTTTTTGAATTATAGTTTTGTCTGGATATATGCCCAGGAATGGGATTGCTGGATCATATGGTAACTCTATTTTTAGTTTTATGAGGAGCCTCCATACTGTTTTCCTTAGTGGCTGCACCAACTTACATTCCCACCAACAGTGTAGGAGGGTTCCCGTTCATAAAGGTTTGAAGTCTCTCTGTAGATGTCTCTGGGGATAAGGGGTTCTGAGGGAGATTTTGTCTGCATGTCTCACTTTTCAGTGCCTTTAACAAAACACAGACTGCTTTACTTTAACCGACACTGCTAAGAAGAACATGTACAATTCTTTGAAATGGTTCTTAGATAGTATAACATACCTGTGCCTTTTAATTGTAATGTCATTACAATGTTTAGAGAATATAGCTTACAAAAGTTTCCACCCTTAACTGCTATTTGTTTCTCTGTGCTACTTTCCAGTCCTTGTCCATATGTAGCAAGGAAACTTCCATTTCTGCCGGAAATGAAATTGAAGTGCTGCCGTGATCATATTATAGACAGACTTTGTGAGCACCTAGTATGTACAAAATCCTGTGCCGAGAGCGGTGGAGGATGCAAAAAAGAGTTTGTCCACTGAAGAGATGTTTACTAGGTGCCTGTTCTGTGCCTGGAGCTGCCCTGGGTCTCGAGGTGCATTAGCAAATAGGGCAGAGCCCCAGCTCTCTGGGATAGGGAAGCAGACACCTAAAGAGATTTAAAAAAAAATGTACCAGGGCAGATGGGCTATGAAGAAAGATAAAGCCGAGTAAGAGGGATAGAAGGAGCTGCTATTCTAGGTGGGTGGTCAGGGACATCCCCTCCAAGGTAACTTTGAAGCAGAGATTTGAAAGAAGTCTGGGAATGAGGAAAGAGTTTTTTGGGAGAAAGGACATCTTTTTCTGCATTTCCTTTCACACTGAATGTGAGTGTGAGAGAAAGAGGAGTCGAGGGCGAATTCCAGGTTTTTGGCCTGAGTAACTGATAAGATGGAGATGCTGCTGAGCCCTAGAAGAGCACAGGAGGAACAGGTTTGGGCAGCAAAATCAGGAGTTTCGTTTGGTCGCATGAAGCTGGATAAGCCGCCTCCTAAGTTCGTGGCAGACACCGCCACGACGCTGTTCCCTGCTCAACCCAAATGTGGCCTCAACATCTCCTCAACACTTCAGAAACCCACACTTCGGAAGAAAGCTTTCACTTTCCTGCTATTGACAGAGAATCCAGTGAGTGTGCACTGGGGAGGGCAGTGCTGCGGAGGTGGCATGATCTGGGAAAGCTGCAAGGAGGAGAGGGAAGCTTGAAGTGAGCTTCCTGTCAGTTAGGGGGCTCTTGGTTGCAAGTGCCAGAAAACCCAAATCAAAATGGCTTAAACCATACAGGAAATTAGCAGCTCACATGTCAAGAAGGTATCAAGGAGATTAAGCAGTCCCGAGGTTGCCCAGTACAGCTGTCAGGGACCCAGGTCTTTCTGTCTTTTTTTTCCCACCAGCCTCAGCACTTAGCTGGCTCCTCGCTGTCGCAGCTCCAGGCATCCTGGCTTCACACACCTAAGTCCAAGGGCATCCCAAGGAAGGAATTCTTGAAGAACTCAGAGGCCTGGGCAGTTAGAATAGGAAAGGCCACTGCTAATATTCCCCTGAGCAGTTGCACTTGTGCAGAAGTTAGACTGCCCTCAGCATAAGCCCTGTGTGGAGGCCAGGTGTAGCTGATGGCTCTTGGGTAGAAAGCAGAGCACAGAGGACAGTGTCTTCCCTTGGGAAACAAAACCGGAAACTGATCCTGATTCTTTGTCATTCCCACCTTCATTCAGGTTGTGTATTAGACCCTGTCGGCTGCAAATGATAGAAATCTTGCCCATATCGGCTTTAATAAAAAAGAAACTTGGCAGTACCCAGCACTGAAAAGTGTGGATCCAGAGGCTCCAAAGATACCCTCAGCACTTGCGTCTCTCTTCTCTGCCTTCCCCTCTCTTAACTTTGCTCTCAGATGGGCTCGCCTGTCAGGCCCACGAGATGTAGCCTCAGCCTCAGGCCATACATGCCTCAGCTTTGAATCCCCGTGGAAAGTGTGAGTTTCCTTACTGGATATCCCAGGAGAGGGCTTACTGATTCTCATTGCTTCTGACCGGCTTGCATTCCCATCCCTGAAACAATCACTGTGGCTCTGGGGAGTCCAGTGTGCCCAGACCCCACCTTAATGACACTGAACAAGAGTCGAGGTGAGGGGGTGCGCCCAACTGCTGATGCTGGCAGAGAGGTGAAAGAACAGTTGGTAGTCCCAAGTCACGGATGTCCAACCCAAGGTTCTACCTCCAAGTCCAAGAACTATCCAACATATTTTGCTTTTGTTTCAACATCCCCTTATGTGTTTTACAGTCTACAACAGGCTATCACAGACATCTCACTCAGTCCTCACAATAACTCTGTAAAGGTGTCTGGGTGGGGATTATTCCACTTCACAGATGAGAGTCAGAGAAATTAAATGACTTATTCTGGATCCTCCAGGTAGTAGATAGCAGGTCTGGCCTTTGAACCCAGGTCTTCTGACCCCAAGTCCGATGTTCTAGCCTACTCAGCCAGCAAAATTGCCTGTTACATTTAAGACTCGCTGTGAATCTGCATGCGTATCTGACGAAAGAAGTTCTTAAAACTGCACAAATGAAATCAAGTTGAAGAGTCAGCTCAAGGAGTTACCATCAGTTGAAGGATTGTGATATGTAAATGAAAAAATAAAGAATGTCATTAAGTTCAAGGGCATGTTTTAATAATAGTTAATTAACTTTTACAGAATAGCAAATATATTCCCCTTCTGCTGAGATGGGTCCTAGGAAGAAGGATTGTAATACCCCCAGGTGGTCAAGTACCAGTAGGATTTTCCTCACAGCCTCCTTCGTAAAGAAGAGCTTGCTGTGGATGAGTCTCCTCGCCCTCCCCAGCCTCGCCCTCCCCTGGCCAACACGCAACCATTGTCAGCTGAGGGTCCTGCAGATCATGTGGCAGAATTCAGTCTGCCCCCAAGGTTGGCACACCAAGCTTTCCCCTGCAGGAGCCGATTCTGTACCAAGTGGGATTATCTGCCCACCCCCACCTCTCCCTGAACTCCAACTCCAGTCTGTCAGTCAGGCCGCCTTTTTCTCTGATGAACAGTTGGCTCCAGGGTGGATTCTGAAGCATCTTGTTAGATTTCGGGGTGTTTGGAAGTACTTTTTCTGGGGTCTTCGATGGAACTAGAAGGCTTCAGGCTGGAAGGCATCAGCTACAGTCTCCAGTTCTCTGAGGCCCTGTTGTACAGACAAGTTAGACTTGTTCCCTACAGAAGGAGCAGTGGGCAGATAAATTACAAGGAGGGCAAGAAATCATCTTCCCACCAGCAAAGTAGGGCCACGCTCAGAAGCATAGAGGGAATTCTCACCTCCGATGAGCTTATCAGGCCAGAAATGTGTTTATGATTCATTGAGAACATAAGTGAAGGTACAAGGTAATTATAGGCACTCTACCGTCTCCCCATTGGTTATTAGTCTCTGGATGACAGAGCAGTAGCAGGGCTGGTTGGGTACAGCCTCTGTGAACCCAGGTCTTCTGACTCCACGTCCCCCAGGTTGGCCCCAGATGCCAGGCTGCTGGAAGGACCCCCTCATATTGAGGTTCAGGGGAAGCAGTGAGTCCTGGGCTGTACTGGCAGCCTCAGCAGGCCGCTAGGCACAGGGAGAGCAGGGCCAGCCCAGGAGGGAGTCAGGGTGAGCTGGGTCTCGGAGCACCTTGGTAAGAGCACAAGCTGTGGAGTTAAACAGAAGCCCACACCTGCCACCTACTACCTGTGTAACCTTGAGCTAGCAAGTTCATCCCTCTAAGCCTCTACTTCCTCCTCTGTGACATGGAGATAACAATAGTACCTTCTTCAGAGAGTTGTTGTGAGGATGAAATGAGATGGTATGTGTAAAGCACTGAGCACGATGTTGACGCAGAGTAATTCCTCAGTGTGTTTGGGTAGTGAGGCCGTTGACCTCTTCCAACCCATGTCTGAGGTCTGAGTCCTACCCTGGGTCTCGGGGGTGTTGTCTCGGTACCAGCCCATTCCGAGGACCCGTGGCCTCACCGAGCCATCAGACCAGGAGCAGCTCATCCACATGCCGTCATCAGGGATACTCAGGCAGACTCCCAGATGCCCTCCCCACTTTTCTCCTGGCCCCATCATGCTGTACCTTCTCAGGAGCAGCTGGGTGGGCCCTGTGTTCACAGGGAGGGAGACACCCCACGGCTTTGCTGAGCTGCCCTCCCGCAGCTCACAGGGCCCATCTGGTGGGGGGAGCCCCTGTGGCCCCTGAAGAGGTGCTGTGCCAGAGCCGGGTTCTGAGGCTGCAGTGGGGCTTCTGGTGATGGGCTCACCTGCTTGCCTCACTTGCCTCATTCCAGGAGTTCAGCGGGGGAGTTGCTCTTGACTGACCTCTGAGTGTCCGACGAGATAGCAGCAGCAGCAGCTGTGTCTGGAGCCAAGTGTTGGAGCAGGGAACAGCGTCACCCCCCTTGGGGCCCCTCTAGCCTGGCCCAGATTTTGGCCAGCTCTCCCGAAAGACTCCCTCGAGGACCCTGGGTCTGGTGCCAGGACCCATCACCCCCACCCTCCCTCCATCTCACCCGCAGCAGTGTGTGACTCGTCTTATCACAGAGATTAGCGGGGAGGAAGCCTGCAAGTGGAGGCAGAAGGCCGAAGGTGAGCCCCAGCACTGGCCGCTTGCCCACTGGTAACCTTGAGCAAGTCACATGTCTTTTCCAAACTTGCTTCATTGCCTGGAAGAAGAGGGGTAGAAGAGAACAGCTCCTTTCTCCTTAATAGGGGATGCATGAATGTCACCTAAGCTAACCATAAGGCAATGCTTAGCTGCTTGAGAAGATTTTAAAGAAAGTCAGAGGTGAATTTGAGAAATGAAGAGATTCTTTCTTTCCAGCCCAGTGGAGCAGATATTGGCCACTCTTTTCATCTATTTAGAGTGAAAGCAGGCACTCTCACTGGACCACCCTGCTAGTTTCAAGGCTGAAACTACAATTGTTGGGTCCCACTCAGGTTCGACCCCCAGCAGGAGGTCTGCACAGACATGGAAGGTCTCGGAGGCCTGGCTCTGACCTCGTGGGCTACATGCTTCTGTTCTCTTGTGGCAGCAGAGCTGAGGCATGCATAGGCGGCTGAGTGTGATGGGGGATCCAGCATTGAGCCTCTACCTCCTCCCCAGCCTGGGGGTGGGAGGGAGACGTCAAGTCTTCCTGGGATTGAGCTTCCAATTAAAAACGCAAAACAAAACAACCTTGTTGAAATTCTAACTAAAATTTGTATTGAATTCCATTATACAAAGGGGGAGATTTTAAAAATAATACTGTGTTCTCATTCGAGAACATGTATCTTTTCTTCAAATCTGGTTTTATATCCTTCAGTAAATTTTTTTTTTAAAATATAACATACCTAGTAAAAATACACAAATCCTAATGTACAGCTCGATGAATTTTCACAACATGAACACACCTGGATACTCAACATGGCCTGCACTGATCTCTTTTTGTCATCACCCCTACTCTCCTGACTTCCAACAGCATAGATCCGTTTTGCCCATTTTTGTATTTTCTACAAATGGAGTCATTCAGTATGTACTCTTTTGTTTTTGTCTTTTACCTGACATTCAGGTTTATCCACACCGTTGGGTATAGATGTCGTTGTTTCTTTTCACTGCTGTATAGTATTACATTGCGTGACTAACCTCAGTTCTATTCATTTCTATTCACTTCTTCTCCAAGTGATGGGGGTGACTTCTGGCTTTGAGCTATCAGCAGTAGTGCTGCTAGGATCAGTTGTGTTCATAGCTTTTGGTGAACTTAAGCACACATTTCTCTTGGGTATGTACCTAGGAATAGAACTGGTGGGCAGTAAGATTTTTATAGTTTTCTTCACATAGGTTCTGTAAGTTTCTTGTATAATTTATCCCTAGATATTTATAATTTTGTTGTGGATAGGCTATTTTTTAATTTTCTCTTTTAGGTGTTTATTACTAGAAAAAATATTAATTTTTGAATATTTATCTTGGATCCAGCTACCTTACCAATTCTCTTATTAATTATAGTAGACTTTTTTTTTTCTTTTTTACAGTGGTCTCTTAGGTTTTCTGGATATCCAAATATCATCAAAAAGGTTATTTTCGCTCTTATTTTACAACACTGATACCGTTTTCTTGCTTTGCTACATTAGGTAGTAGTAGTAGGTCGTGATAAATAATAATGGTGATTACACTCATCCTTATCTCGTTCTAGATTTTAGTGAAAATGATTTTAGAATGTCCCTGTTTAAAATCATATTTGCTATTCAGTTTTGGTAAATAGTTTCTATTTTGTATAAGCGATTAGCTTCTATTCCTGGTTTTTAATGAGAAATGATCTAAATTTTACCAGGGACCTTTCCGGCATCTGTTAATGTGAGCATATGACCTTCCCATCTTTGTAGTTGTTATGGATAATGATGTTGAACTACTTCACATTTCTAGGATGAACAGGTTTAGTTGTAACATGTTTTTTTCTTTTGATACTTAGCTAGATTCAATTATGCAAATAATTTTTGCATCAATTTTAATAAATGAGAATGGTTTATAGTTTTCTTGTGCTATCTTCTTCATGTTTTAATAATTAAAGTTATAGTGGCTTCATAGCATTAATTGGGGAACTCTCCATCTTTTAGTATGATCTAGAATCCTTGAAGTGATGTTGGAATTATCTGTCGTTTAAAGGTTGGATAAAATTCATTGAATCTATCTGGCACTAAACACCTAGTGCCATTTTCGATAGTAGATCTTTGATCATCTTTGCAATTTTTCTATGGTAATTTGTTTTTGCAAATGTTCCTCTACCTCTTGGATCAATTTTAGTAATTTATGTTTGTCTATGGAATTATCAGGTTTTCAGGTTTGTGACCATAGGGCTGCATGTGGTGTTCTTTTATGATTTTGCTTTTCTCTTCTGCAGCTGTGGTTGGGTCTTCTTTCTCATTTCTGATCTTTGTAAATTTGCTCTTTTCCTCTTAGTCTCATTAAAGTCTTATTTTACTTATTTTCAGTTTTTGTATTTATACTCTCCACTCTTCTACTATTTTTTAATCTTATTAATTCCAGCTTTTAACTTTATTAATTTGCAGTCATGTTCCTTTCATTTTGGTTTGTTCTTTTTGTAATCTTTTGGTAATCTCTTAAGAAGAGGGCTAAGTTTCTTTATTTTTCATATTCCTTCTTTAATCATAGAGCCTTTGAATTTCCTCTGAGCATGACTTTTGCTCTGCCCCATGGGAATTGGTATGAAGTAGTCTCTTTAACTGCCTTCTAGCTAGTTTGTCATTTCCCTTTTGATTTCCTCTTCAATCCTAGATTTATCTAGGAGCGGGCTTCTTAATTTCTAAGTCAATATTTTTCTTCTCACTTTTTTTAATTTCTGATTTTATTAATTGTGATTAGATATTGTGGTATATAAAAGCTCTCCTTTGTAAAATTTGTTAAGGTTTTATCTCTGCAACCCAACATGTAATCAGTTTATGTAAAAGATCCAGTCCCTAAAAATAGTTTATTTTGTGTTCAAGGAATGTAAGGTCCTGCATATTTCTAGAAATTCAAATTATATTATTCATTTTCTCTGTTATCTTAATTAATACTTGCCTGTAAGATTTGTCCATTTCTGAAATAGCCATCTTTGAAATTTCACATCAATATTTTATTTATTCCATTTCTAATACTTGCTTTGTATATTTAGCTTCTCTGGTGTCTAATGTGTACAAGTTTCTGATGGTTGTAACTTTTTCATTAAGTGTTCCTCTAATCATTACAAATATCTTCATCCTCTGCAGTAGTTTTCAACTAAAATTCTCCTTTGTCTAATTAATTTTGGCACTCATGCTTTCCTTCTGTTTGCATTTGCCTGGTATCTATTTGTCTATGCATTTATTTTCAACATTTCTACATACCTTTATTTTAGTTAGATTCTAAAAAACATTGTGTACATGGGTTTTGTTTTCTGTTCTAATTGTTAATCCCAATCTGACATCTTCTTCATTAACTGATGTACTTGACTTTATTCCTTCCATATTATGGTATGTTTTTAATTTCCTTCCATCACTATTTTCATGTTTTTCTTTCCTCTTGTTTGTGCTGGTTTGATGTAGTTGCTTTGCATTTCCCTTGTCAGTTTGGAAGTTCTCTACTTTTCCATCTTATTAAAGGTTACATTCTTTCCCCCTTAATTCATAATCAAATACATATTGCTCTCTGATTATTTGAAAGCAAGATAACCCAAAATAACTGTTTCTCCCTCCAAGTTGCTCTGTTTCCTCTATACTTTTCTTTACTTCAGTGGGATGAGACCTTTAGAATTATTTTCCTGTCCCCTATTTAAGATGAGACCTTGGAAGAATTTTACTCCCTTCCTTTTCAACTCCTTGATTTTGTTAGGATAATTTAATATTTTTAGCTTTGGACTGTGGTTGGACTTTCCCTGATAATATGTCCTTTCTATTTTCAGAGTCCTTATTTATCAGTTCTGTTCCCAGAGAGTCCACCTTTCTCTGTTTAGATTTAGGAGAAAGGGGAGGGAGCAAGTGTGTGACATCCATATTTATCGTGCTTTCCTGACCGGTTCGGTCCCCGCGCCCTTCCCCGCCCCCCCCCCCCCCCCCCCCCGCCTATGTTGAAGTCTCTGTTCTGGTGCATTTGTTGTTTGTTGCGTTAAGTATTTTCCATAGATAGGACATGTGGGTGGTAAAACTGTGGATTCTTGCATATTGGCAAATATCTTTTCCCCTGATGGGCAAAAACGATGGGCAAAATACAAAGTATCAGTATTTGAGGGATTCGGTTCTCTTTTATGAGTGGTCTGTAGATGGTATTCTCCTCTCTTTTAGCCTGTAGTATTTCAGATGAGAAGTCCAGTATCAGTCTTTTTTTTTTCTTTCTTTATAGGTTCTTTCTGTCTAGAAGCTTTTAGAGTTTTGTGTTCATCCTCAAAGTTGAGGAATTTTACCAGGATAACCTGTGTATATGTCCTTGCCACCCTTCCTGGAACTTTGTGGGCCCTTTCAATCTGCAGACTCGGGTCTTTTTTTGGAATTATCTTCTATTAGCTACTTGGAATTATCTTCTATTTGTTACTTAATTACTGGCTCTCCTCCATCAGTTCCCTTTCCTTCTTCTAGAACAACCAACATTCTCAAGTTAGATCCCCCTAGCCCTAGGTCTTTCCTCCAGGTCTTTTGTCTTTTCCCTCATGAATTCTGTCTCTCTATACTTTTGCTCTATACTTGGAGATGATTTTTCCTTTTGGTCTTCCAGACCACTAATTCACATTTCAACAGGGACTCACCTACTATAGTTGGGAAGACTTTTTTTTGATATGCAGAAAGTCTTTTATGTCTTTCCTGACTTGCTTTAGGGCCCATGTGATTTTCTGTTTGACTTGTCATTTGTTTCCTAGAACATGTGCACTGTTTATACTGACTGATCTTCTTCTGCTGGGACTTTGAAGCATGTTGTGAGTTTTTCGTTGCTTCTGGTTGTGGAGTCCAGAGTGGCAGGTCTCCACTGTGGAGTGGAGCTGCCCTCGCCCTCTGGGCCAGTGGTGTCAAGGTAGGTGAGCCACTGGTTTGCTCCTGGGATGTCTAGGAGGAGTTTTTTTCTCCCTGGCTTCCCCTTTCTCCTTCAGTCCCAGGGGCAGGGGAAATGCAGCCCACTTGTTCAGCTCCTTCTTGGCCTCCTGAGGTCCAGGGAGACCAAGGCCAACCAGGCAAAGCCAATTTCAAACTCCCCATCCCTCCTCCCCAGATTCCCACACACACACTGGGGTCCACAGGTCTCTCTTGGCCAGTCTCTTCCGGGTATCCGCAGCTTTTGATTCTTGCTCCAGAGCTCTCTGAAGCTGCTCTTCAAGTAAAAGGGAGAAATCCTCACACTAGTGTTTCACTCTTATCTCGCATATGTACCCCCGTCTACCCAGAGGCCTCGGCAACTCTCTGATTCAGGATGGGCAGATGGATTAGAGGTGCTAATCTCTTTCAGGTTGCTGTGTTCCCAGAATTCTTGTCATCCGCTCTCAGTTTCCAGTGGATCTGCTGAGACTGGATAACCCCCTACCCTTCCCTTCCTCTGGGCAGGCTATTATCGTGACTGGCACCCGGGACCCTAACATCCCCCCATGCCCTAAAGCCCCCTCCACTCTTTCATCTGCTTGAATCAGATTAGACACTGGACTGGATTCCAGAATCATGTGCTCCAGGGTCCCTTGCTGTGTGGGCTGGGCACTGCTGATGACCCCCAAGATGATTTGTGATGGTAACAAGGACCCGGAATTCTATAACATTGAATCCCATGATGGGAAAGTTCTTTTTTCAGTTCTCTTTCAGTTCCTCTTGAGTTTGGTGTTACTATGTCTTTGACACCTCTTTAACACTTATGAATCTCCCTTTTAGCAAAAAAGAGAGCAGGTATCACACTCAGAGTCTTCGGTAGGCAACAGTATTTGCCTTTAGCCGGGACAGGAAGGCTGACCGAGGAGGAGGTTTGGTGGGAAAATCAGTAGTTCAGTGACCAACCCATTTAGTCTGTAATGCCTAGTGCATATCTAAGTGGAGATGTTGAGTAGGCAATCCAAGGTCTGAGCCTGGGTCACTCCAGTGTTTAGAGATTGGATTCCTTCCTCCTTGCCAACCCATGCATAGGTACCTTTCCTGCTGGTTGGCTAAGTGCCTTTGCATTGGCTAGCTCAAGAGGTTTGCTTCCCATCACTTCTGGGCCACTTCTTGGCAGCCGAGGCCACGTGATTGTCATTAGTGTTCCCTGTGTCTGACCAAGCAGCACTTAAGTGCAGACGTGGCCTGTGGCCAAACTTCCAGCTGTGCAGAGACTTTTGGTTGGCTGTGCTTCTTGTCAGATCCACGGGGTGTGTCACATCCTCCAATGAGGCTGCATTAAAAGATGGAAGCAAACTGGATCTGTTTCATAAGTTAGAACATGGTTCCCACTAAATACTCCAGTTTCATTGGACCTGTCAAATTCCTGGCCATATTTGTTACTATTATTCCCACCCATATTTATTAGAATAACAAAAACAAGAATAAAAATCTGCCATTAGTTTAGCACTTTTCCTTCCTACCAACATGCTGGAAACATTTAGTCTAACGGGAACATGGCTAATGCCACTAACTGGCTCTTTGAAGGGGTCACAGTGCCAACAGGGCCAGCAGGCAGTAGACTGAGGGCTGCAGATCAGTGGGGCCAGTGGATCACTGGAGAGCACTGGCCTGCCCATAGCAGGCAGCCAAACTCAGGTCCTACCTGAGAAGGCAGATTAGAATGTCTGATTTTTTCAGGAGAAGCCAGAAATTAGTATCCCTTTGTGAGAATTCTCCTGATTTATAAATGTTTGCTCCAATGAAAAAAAAGCTAAACAAAAACGAAACCGCTGCAGGCCAAACAAAACACATCTCTCTCTGGCCCAACTCCAGGCTGCAGATGGCTAGTATGAAGCCTGTGCTCTGGGACGGTGGGCCAGACAGTCGCTTTGATTCTCATACCTCCCCCATTACTGTGAAACGGGGCCACTACCAGGGCTGTTGGGATGGAGGTTATGAGGGGACCCTGCTTCCACCTGCAGTTCTGCTGCTAACCGGCTCTGAGACTTTAGCCAAGCAGTATGTTAACCTCCCTAAGCCTCAGTTTCCTTATGTATAAAATGGGGATAACTGTGTTCCTTATCCCTGAGATCTTGTTGTGAGGATTAAATGAGATAATATACAGAGATGCCTAGCACAAAGTTAGTGTTTAATCAGTAGGAACTGTTATTATTGTTCAAGTAATATCTGTGAAAATGCTTGGAAAACCCAAAAGGGAGTGTTGGGTACTTGTCACTGTTCTGGGTAGTGGCACACTAGCCGGCTCAGAAAGCCCCTTGCCGTGTCTCTACAGCAGAGGGAGGCAGCAGGGCCAGCCTGAGAATGGCCTTGTCCAGCCCCCTCCCTTTTATTTTGCTCAGGGACATGATGGTAATGATAATATTCCTGAAGTCCTGAGACTTGCTGTCTAGGAAGGCCCAGCTCCACATCCCCACAGCTTCCCTGGAACTGGTGTCAGAGGCTCGCTGCCCTCCACACTCTGGCCCTGACACACTCGTAGCCTCTGAGCAGCCCCTCCTGCCATAGGGTCAGGGGGTGCTGAGGACACAGAGGGAGAATTTCTGTCATCTCTTTTGGGAGAAATGAGGGATAGGGGCAGGATGTGGTGAAGGTTTAGTCTGAAGCTGCGCAGAGGAGCCCTGTGCAGCCCTGGACTCCACAGCCCTGTTGGCGCTTCTCCTTTGGATGTGGACATCGCAGTCTAGGCCGCTCCTGCACAGGGCACTTTGTTCTTTGTGAAAAGTGCCACCAGGCACACATGCTTGGCTTCAGATGGTCCATGATCTGAGCCTCAGAGCACAGTGACGGTGACGGGCTTGAAACAACAGACCCCACACTGGGAAGCAGGATATTTGCTTACACATTCTTGCATGATCAGCCAAAGAGCCCCAGGGACGTTTTGTGATCCGTGTGAGCTGGCCAGTCCGTGTTGGAGCTGGGGATGGTGGAGCCGGTGCAAGAGGAACAGCCTGGCTTCCGAGGGCGCGGGCAGCACCACCCTCGGGCACTGCAGCCATCGCACCAAAATAGGACTTGGTACGCCGTCAGCCTCACACATGGTGGGAATGCTGCCTCCTTGTAGCAGGGCGTGATCTGCTTCAAAGAGGCAAAGGCTGTGCCTTGCACTGAGTAGATGTTGGCGAAGTGTTCATTGAACTGAAGTCCATTCTTGGGAGCCCCTGTTTGTGTCCACATTCGATGCTGGAAAACCATGTGTGTTCTCTTCCCCTTCCCACCATCCTTCCCGGGCTCTAGCCATCCCTGCACCTAGACCACGCTGATCATCCTGCATGTTGGAGCTTAAAGCGCATTTGATGTGGAAGTGTCTTAGAACAGCTGTCTCAGCAGTTGGCAATGGTGCTAATAAGCAAAAGTGAATTTGGTGGGGACACACAGTGTCGGGGTCTTCCAGGACAGGCCCCATTCATTCATTCATTGTTTACTCCTTCAGCAGCCATGGGTTTGGCTCTGGGGCAGGAGGAGGAATCTGAACTGGATTCTGCCTTCAAGGGGCTTTCCGTCCAGCGAGAGGGCTGAGACGCATCCTGAGGAATAGGAATATCAGGTAGAGAGCGGTGAGTGGAGCAGAGGCAGTGCTGTGAAGGTCAGCAGAAGGGGCAGAGCAGGGCATTCATTTGATGAGGATTAAGCTGTGACACTGGAAAGGTATTAAAGACTTACCGATTAAGGGGCCGGTGTGGTAATAGCAACCTCCCGATTGTTGGGACCGCTTCCTAATGCCTTTCCCCTCCTTTGCAGTTGGTCAGAAGTCTTGCCCCTCGCCAGCCCGGTCTCCTTCCTCCAAATGTGCTTGATATCATCAGTATTCCTTGGAAATTGTGGTCTGCGCACTGTCCGTACAGTAGTTAGGAGCTTGGGCTCTTGGGAATACCCGTGTTTACTTGCTGCCTGACCTTGAGAAAGTGCATTAAAACCTCTCTGTGAGCCAGTTTCCTCATCTTTAAGATGGAGCTGGCACTCACACTCACATAGCTGCGCTGAGCTGGATGCCAGGAGCTGAGGTCCCAGGGGCGTTGGGAGGATTGAATGCATGAATGTCCAGCCCTGGGCACAGTGCTGGCAACTATGGGGTCAACAGGTGCTGGCCATCCTTACTCTTCCCTAGGACCCAGCTCTCCTTGCTCCTCGTGTGGCTGAGCGGTATGCATTCGAGCAGACTTGGATGATAGGCATTTTGTGTTTTTCTTTTGTCTTTACCTGAAATCCCAATGAGGAGAGCCTGACCAAGTGGACAGATTCTCAGGGTGGCAGCTGGAGAGGCGCCTCCGTGAACTGCTTGATTTCCATGTGAGCCGATTTCAGACTTGATTCACATTTGAAATCCCTCCGCTGCCAGCCACTGGACCAGGAGCAGGTCTGCTCCTCAGCAGCGGCTCGGAGTTCATGATGAGGGACCAGACTCTACTTAGCCTCCTGCTGGCCTCACAGACGAGCAGCAGAACCACCAACTGAGCCCCGATTCCATGACCCGCCAGCCCCGGCCATCACAAAGACAGGCCGAGAGGCCGCAGCTGGGCTGTCAGCGGCCTCCGCACCACCTTCAGCCCTAGTGGATGCTCTTGGCCTCAAGAGCAGGACACGCTACCCCAACTCCAACATCCCTGGAGAGGAGAGTGGATGTGGAAGCCCGCAAAGTGATTTTTGTGGACTCTCTGTTTTGGGTCGTGATCATACTTATAGTGGTTATGAATGAGGAGCTTGCATCTGCCTGAGAAAGTCTGGGATGGGAAACCCGGGAGGCCACGGCGGGGCTATTTAAATCCACCACACGGAGACTGGCATCCTTTCTGGGCCACATGCACTGCCGGGGAAGGAAGGCTGGCTGGGCTGGACTCTGCTGCATGTTTCTGTGACTGTATTTCTCTCAGTCTGGCAAGACGTGCCCTCACCTGGAATTCTCCCTCACTTTCTTTCAAAGACTCAACAAACGGGTGACACGGGGAACCAGAAGAATGCGGCTTACATGGTACCGTCGGAGAGGTTCAGGGGCCTGAGTGCAGACGTGGCCCCTTTGTCTGGCAGAGCTGGCGTGGCAACTGACCACTGCCATTCAGTCTGGGGGAGACGAGCGTTACTCTGGAGAGGAATGTGGATGCAGACTTGCTTTTGGCAGACTTCATCACAAGCATTTCCCCGGAGGGCATGAGAAATGTGATTTCCCCAAGGAACCCTGCCCTGTCTCAGTGACCTGTACCTTTTGCCTTGAACTCTGTCCTCGGCAGGACAGAGTTTGAGAACAAATGTTTGAGAACAAATGTTCACCTAGAACGGTCCACCATCTGGGGCAGTGCTTGGGAGGCTCTGTGGGAAATCCTGAAGCTGCCCCCTGCGTGCGTGCCCAGCAGCCTAAACCAGGGAACGGGGGATTCTTTTCATGCCCCTTTGTCTCTGCCAGTTGGTGGTGGTGTTTTGGTGTCCTTCCTGCTCAATCACTGGTAAGAAGGGAAAGCAAAACAAGTCCTCATTTTAAAAGAACAGGAAGAGACAAACCAAGAGCCTGTGATAAGTGTTTTCCAGGCTGCCCGCATCTGTAATCGAGAAGGGAAGCAAGGAGAGTGAAGTTCCTGATTTGGGGGGCGGGGAGGGGTGTTGAGGGGCAGCAGAGAGTGCTTTGGGAGTCGCTGGTCCCTGGAACGTGTATAAGAGAAAGTGATCTCCAGCTTGACTTGGTCACTGTGAAGTAGGGCTGGAGCAGGGGCTTTCCTGAAGTACTGTAGCCCTCGAGCCCTCAGGAGTTACACAGTACCAGTTGTGTGCAGTAACTGCACCGTCTTTCACATCAGCAAGTCTTTGTGGCTAGTCCAGTGTCCTGCTGCCATCCTTCCAAACAAAATCCCAAGGGCTGTGCAGTGTATCTGTAGTCATTAAAATTCCTGGTTGCTGAGAACAGAAACCTGCCTCAGAGTGACTGAAGCACAGAAGGAAACACGTTGGCTCATGTAACTGAGTAGCCTAGGAATATACTAGCATCAGGCATAGCTGGATCCAGGTGTGTGCTGCACTGACTGGCCAGGTGTGGATCAGGGACTCACCTCTGGAACTTAGGCTAGGGATAGGGAGATGCCCCAAAGTGGGAGGGAAGGATGGTTCTCCAAAGGAAGGGAGAATAGGAACTGGGCAAGCAAAAACAGCAGATACTACTCCAGCCCTCATTTGCTGTTTACAAAGCTCATCATCCCTCATAGGCGTATTCCGCAGTGAGTCACCACTGCACCCCGCAGAGAGTGGTGAGGGAGCCAGGAAGAACCCAGAGAGGAGCCCTCCCACAAACTGTCTGAGTCCCACCTTGTCTGCTTAGGCGACAGAGCCTTTTGGACTTGTCAATCTGGGGTCAGAAAGGGAGATGTTTTAGGTGGCTCACGTTGGTGACTTTCTGTTCTGTCAGCTGTCTGCCAGCAATAGCAGGCTCTAGTGGTCTTTGCTCTGTTTCCTGGGGTTCATGAGAACATACCCAGGGGCTAATGAGCAGGGTCATAAATAATGAACAAACATACTGGAGGCAGGAAGCGTTGTTTTCCCAAGGATTGAACAAGAGGAGCAAAGCGCTGCGGGCTCACTCATGCTTTCTCCACAAAATAGAATCAAAAAGCTGTGCAAACTGCCCCCTGGTGTATAATATTATCCATATATTAAACATAACGCACTAATAAGAATACTTCATTTCATTATGTCAGTGGAGGAAGAAAGGGCAATCTAGCAGCTGCCCTAATCGGGCAGATGGGAAACCAGAAATGTTACTTAGATTCAGTCAGGAAAATCGACATTGAACCAATTTGCCTCACCGGCTTTTACTGTGTTTAACGAAAGCTCACGTCTTTACATAAGGCATCGTAAAACGGGCTCGGGAGCCATAAAGCTCTCTGTCGTGTCTTTGCAACACAACCAATGACTTTAACAGTTGGATTTCAAAAAACAGCTTTGGATTTTCCCAGAAGTGACATGGAGTGGGCAATATGAGGTGTCTGCACGTCCTCACCCTTCGAAAACCTACGAGAAGCAGGATGTTAGGGTTAAGGGGGAGGGGGTTTGCGGGTGGACCGGTGCTGGTAAGGTGGGGGGGATCCTGGTAAACCCCTAAGGAAAAGGCCACAGATCCTGGGACTTCAGGCAGGAGGCTGTTCAGCGCCCTTGGTGGACGTGGGATCAGCAGCCAGGGATGTGACGTGCTGTCGGGCCGGGGAGGGACCCATGTTTCCAGGCTCACAATTTAAAAGCTGCCTACCTTTGCAGAAGCGAGTCATGTGTGGAACCACCGTTTTAGAGCTGATGAGATCCTGAGCAATCACCTGTTTTGTTCAGCTGTTCAACCAGCATTTATTGATCCTTCACTGTGTGCCCGGCACTGCTTAGGGTGCTGTGGTCAGTGAGACAGACGGGGGGGCCCTGCCCTCACGGAGCTCATCGGTATGTGGGGAAACAGATAAGATACACGTAACTCTATATTTATATTAGGTGGTGATAACTGTTTTGAAGGAAAAACAGTATACAAGTAAATACATATATTTATGTCAGGCGGTGATAACTCTTTTGAAGGAAAATAAAGCAAGATAAAGACAGGGGATGATGGAGGGCCTCTTTTAGCCAGAGTGGTCTGAGGAGGTGACATCTGAGCAGACCTTGAATTCAGTGAGGGATGCAGGCCTCTATTTCAGATCTCCTCAATCCTTGGTCCGCCAAGAGCTCCTTTGATTGCTTGCCCCCGTGTTTTGTGATGTGTTATACCCCAAAAAGACGTAAAGATGACCACAGAGCTTGGTTAAGCTGAGTGAAGCAGGGTGACCACAGGGAGCTGACACAGCCCAGGCCCGAAGCTGGCACCTGATCCGTCCAAGAGGCTGGGCAAAACACACAGGAAATGAATCCAAAGTCCCAGTGACTCACTGCAGCTCCTCGGTGGCAGAGACAAGGCCAGACCCCAGGTCTCCTGAGTGACAAAACGGGTAGAAGCTGCCACAGGAAATGCCAGTATTTTTCTCAAAACACTAGCATGGGAAGAGCCAGTGGCTGAAATCTGAGGGTGGATTAGGAGGCCGAGGGTATCCTCACAGAAGGCTGGCAGAGCTGCCTCGAAGTATTTCCTCAAACCCCAAGGTGGAGCCCCAGGCCAGGGCCAGTGCTACTGACCTAAGAAGGGCTGGCCAGAGGCCCCGGCTCTCGGGGACCTTTTCCTGCCCACTTCACTTGGGATTCCAATGCTTGTCAATGGCCAAACTGCATAAGAACCTAGGTCTTCTGTCTCCAAGTCCAAGGCATGATGTCTCTAATCCAAGGCTGGGGTCCCAGGGATCAGACCACGCACCCTACTGAGAAGAGAAAAAGGAACAGAGCCTGAGAAGGCAGTGCTCAGAGCATCATGCCCCTGTGGAATGAGAGCCGGCGTGCGCCCACCCCCCAGCACTGGGAGTCTTGAGAAAGGGCAAGGTCCACATTGTTTTCCAGATAATGGCAGCAGAGGCTGTGTACTGGAATCACAACAAGTCCTGGCCTTGCCCCTGGCTCCATCTGGTGACAGTTGGCAGCTGACATCTTTGCTTCTGGCCTGAGTTTCCCCTCATTAAAAATGGCATCTTTATAACAGATTTCTGCAAGTCACTGTCAATAGGACATACCCCTTGTTTTGTACCAGTCATTCCCCTGGGGGATTGGTCTGCCTGACACTATTCTTTTTAAATACCCTCCTGTTCTATATTATTCTACATCAGAATATCAGGTTCTAAATATAGTATGAATCACTAAGGGATCTTATTTTTTAAATTACTTTTCTCATACCATACAACTTCACCCCACAATTAAACAGCTGGGTTTCAAATCGAGTCTTTCATGTCTTCTTTTCAAATAGCCGAAAGATCCCATTTGTGCCCATGTGCTTCACTCTAGCCCGGCCTGTGAGGCAGGAGAGTCGTCCAGCTTCTGGCTTGTTCTGTGCAGGTTTCGTAGCTTTTTGCCTTCACTGGGTGGAGTAGGCTCTTAGTTGAAGCTGGGAAGAGCTCCCATCCACAAGCAACCCAAACGTCCACTGGTGGGGGTTTGGCTGCATGACTCAGGGCCCATTCAGATGATGGGACCCCGAACAGCTGGTGACAACTCCTGGGTGACACAGAGCCACACAGTGTGATTCCGTCTCTGGAGAAACAATATGGACTCGCAGGTGAAAGAACTGAAATTTACACCAGCATGAGGATGGTGCTTCCCTCTAGGTGACAGGATGATGGCTGATTTTTTTTTCTTCTTCTTTTTCTTTTTTCCTTAGCTGTGTGAGTTGGAATCTATGAGTGTTCCAAGAATAGTCCTTTCAGGCAGGGCTGGAGAAATCAGGGAAAGAGGAGGGAAAGCTGCTATTTTAGAGTGATCCGTGCTTAGAGCAGAACTGTTGGAAGTCAAGATGGTTCAGGGTGGTACACAGATGAACATTTTTTTTATTTTAATAGGTGACTGTATAATGTGTATTAAGAAAAAATATAAGTAGTGCACTAGTCCTATGTGGTCAAGTCCCCGCTGCTCTCTCTGACCTCATCCCCTCCACTCTCCTGGTTATTTACTCCATTCCAGCCCAGCTGGCTTCTCACCATCCTTCTCACACACAAGGTGCCCCAGGACCTTTGCACGAGCTGTTCTTTGTGCCTGAAATGCTCTTCCTCACATATAGCCAAGATCCACTCCATCTCATCATTCAGGTCTCAGCTTCACATGTCACCTGCTTTTCAGGCTCCTAACTCTACACCCCCTTTTTGTGTTTATTACTGTATGATTATTTGCTTGTTTGTTTACTAGACTGTGCATCCCTTGAAATCAGGGCTATGTCTGTTCTGTTCCCCACTGCCTCCTGGGTGCTATATGAATGGCACCTGGCATGTAGTGGTCATCTTCGTGGGTGAGAGGAGGAGGAAGCCATCGATGGGGATTGGAGGCAGTAATCTTGAGGATGGCTCCAGCTCTGCCAGTCAAGGAAACAGCCTTTATGCCTAGAAAAGAGCAAAGCTTCTGACCTCTCAACAGGGGTCTCCAGGTCTCAGTCCCTCTGCTCGCTTGGGACTCTGGGAAATCAGAAACAAGGGCCCAGCATGATTACTTAGTAAGACACCTGCAGCTGGTGGTCTCTGAGCCAGCCATTCAAAACATAGGTGCCCTCTGGCCCCCAGCCTCTCACTCATTTAGGTCAAGGCACTGCTGCACTGGGTGCGCGGGGGACCTGTGGCCTGGGAGACAAGGCGAGTGGTCTAGCCCGGCTTTGGCACTGATTAGTCTGTGATTAGTCTGTGACTTTAATACTAGGGACTGGCAGTTATCGGGCCCAGCTGTGTGCCAGGCCCTCCCCACTCATTCTTTAATACTGCAGAGAGCCCTGTGAGGGACCATCATTATCCTTGTTTTCTAGAGGAGAGACCTGGGCCCAGGAAGGTTAACGTGGCCGTGGTCCACACGGTTAGTGAGTAGGATAGTCAGGGTGTATCTGGCTCCTAATAGGTATTCAGTGTCCGTTTGTAGAATGAACTAAGTGGATGAATAGCGTCCCCTAGGGGATTTGGGCTGCTGCGGGGGTGGCAGTGCCCACCTCTCACCAACCCCCTGTCCCTGCCCACACAGTGCCCTCTGGACCACTGTTGACTGCCCTGCTTGTCTTCACCCTTGGTGGCATCCAGCAAACCAGGGACCGGGGTCTCTCCTGCAGGTCAAACCCCACTGCGCACAAGACCTCATCAAGTGAGAATATGTACAAGAACAGAGTCAGCGGGGCTCCAACAGGGAGAGGAGGGGGGGTTTCACCAGGGCCAGTCCCCGCCGCCACGCACACGTTATCCTCAGGTGCCTCCCCTTTGCTGTGCCCGCCTCAAGCTGGTCTGCTGTTCTGCCAGCTCCCGTAGCCTGGCTGGTGTTTGTGATGCTTCCCCCATTGAATTAACTCACTATTTGTACTTCTCCACGAGACTCAGTGGAATCCTCTCTCTGGAGGGAACATCACACCTGCACCAGCACCAGATCCAGAGCAGCCTCCCTGACTGGGCTCTCTGGCTTCCAGTCCCACGTGCCAGCCTGTGAAGTGCCTTCTGTTCATTTAGCACACGTTTCCCGGCACCCCGTGTGCCAGCTGGGGGCTCTGGAAGACACGCAGAGACCACGCAGGCTCTCGACAGTGCCCTCGGCCCGCCCCCCAGTCTGGAGTCCTGTCTTCCTCCCTGTCTCTCTGGCCTGCACCCACTCCACTTGGAATGCTGCCTCCTGAGAGGTGGGCCCTGTACCCACCCTGCACCCCTGCTGTAGGTCCTTCTCTTATAGCTCTTTCTGGTTGGGTTTTTCTTCTTGGGTAGCACCTACTCCACATACAATTTAACCATTTGTAAAAGTACTTCTTTTATATCTATCTTCATATTCAAGCTCCTTGAGGGCAGGGCTCGTATCTGTCAGTTCACTCTTATATCCCCAGCACTTAACTGGTACATGGTCAGTACCTGAACAATATATGAAGACTGAATTAGGGGCTGAATGAAGGAGCTTACAGAATACCCTCAGAGAAGCCCCCCAAGTTATTGGGAACTAGAGCTTTTAAGACAGAAGTGGAAAAAAATTTTTTCTGTTTTGCAATTGTTAGATGTTTTTCTTACCTGGTATCACCCATCACCCCCCCATCTCAGGGGTGCACTAAGGTAGGTGAGAGGCCTATGACACAGTGGAAGGGCCTCTGGAAATTTTGTCCCTGCTCTGCCACAAGCTAACCATGTGACTGTAGGCAAGTCTGTCCTCTCTAAGTCACAGTTACCTACCCAGGCAGGGGGCATCATGGTAGGAGCGTGACCTTTGTCATCAGATAGTATCACGGCTGATTTGGCAGTTGCACAGTGTCACTAGGAATGCCCTATACCCCTTTGACCTGCCGTCCTTAGGGTGGTAGCCTTTAACCTCTTGGTCACAACATGGCTGCCATGGCTCCAGTATCTACTTCGTCATGCAACCACATGTTAAGGCAAGAAGCCAAGGAACGGCTGGCGGAGGGACAGCCAGGGACATGGGGGCAGTGGAGAAATGAGGGGACCGGAAAGCTGTTCTCAAAGGTCTGTCACTGGAACAAGAAGAGAAAGTCTTTCTCAGAGGCATTTCTAGCCAACTCCCCTTCAGTCTTTACTTGCTTGAGCTGGATCACATGGTCACTCTTAGCTGCAAGGGAGACAGGGAAGGGAACGCACCATGGTGAGAATGGCTGTTGGGCGGCAGCCAGCATGTCTGACGCACATACCCTTCAGTTGGCCCTTGGCAGCTGCCACTTTATACTGTTAACTCTCATGTTCTCAGCACTAGCTTTCTCACCTGGAACAAGAGCCCTGGGAAGGCAGGGACCAGGCTGAACCCAAGTGAAACATGTCAGGAAATTCCTGTTGATTGGCGGCTTTACCCCTTGTTACTCAATTCTTCTCTCACGGCCAGAATGGTCCTCCTGTTAATAAGCACCAGCGTCTGTCTCCCATTGAACATGATTTATTGTCCTTTCAAATAACAAATGCGAGTTTTTTTTTAAATGAAACAAAACAAACATGATAAGAGAGTAAAAAAAAAAAAATCACTGAATGCTACCATCCAAAAGTGATCTTGATGATATTTTGTTAAGCATCCTCCCACGTCATCTTTCCTCTCTCCCACCTTCTCCCTCCACACCCCCACCTCTTACCAACACCATCACACACAAATCTAGTTTTATACAAATGGCTGCGCGGGGCACACGTTGTACTCTAACCGGTGTTTTCATTTTACAATCCTGTCCGGGTCCGTTGCTCTGGCAGGTTCTGTGGAGCCCCTAATTGCTGGTACGTGGCTCATTAACTCACTGGTATCTCACTGTTGCCTGTTTGATTAAAACTGTGTTCTCTGAAGCCAGGGTGGTGTTTTTCCCCCGCTGGGGAGGGCTGTGGCTCTAGGGCCAGAGCCACGTTGCTGATCAGGTCTCCCCGACGACTGGAAACTGTTGTCAGTGGTCCCGCGAGTGAAGCCCTGAGCACTGACGCTAACCCAGGCAGCCCACAGGTGATGACAAACACATTTTATAACCTCATTAAGCGGCTCCCAAATCAGGAAATTTAGCTTTTCGACCCGCTGCTGCTCCTGTGATGTTCATTAGGTAAATTCGCAGATCCTGTGCTCCAGTCTGGACCGTGCGCCCTCTTGCTGTCCTGTCTTCCTTCCTGTGGCTGTGAGCCCTGCTTCTCCTCCTGCGGGGGGCGGAAGGGGTCTTCCCATGGTGTCCGGCCTCCCTGCTGCCCCTTGGCCCCGGGTCACTTCCTGTCCTCAAGAGGACAGACCCCGGACACCCAGCACCCTGTACTTTCTCCCCCAGCTCCACTTAGCAAATGCAATAATGTCAATAACAGTCATCATAACAGCTGAGCTGATTGAGTGCTTCCTGTGCCAGGCCCTCTTCTTTACATGCCGTGGCCCAGTGAGGGTAGCCACTGTTAATTACTAGGCCCATCTCCATGGAAAGTTGAGGAAACTGAAGCATCAAGCAGTTAAGGAAATTGCCCAGTCACACGTCTCAAGTCTGGCTCCAAAAGCACCCCTTTAATCTGAACTCTTAAAGGGATTATTGTGGAGGATGGAGAGATGGTCCTGGTGCCGGGGAAAGGGTGCTGATAAAAGGAAGCAGAGGAGGGGCATTTAATCCACCGTGGAGATGGAGTGAAAAATCATGTGTTCCAGCAGCTTAGAGTCTGTGCGTTTGTGAACCTCCAGAAATGGGGGGTAAAACTGTGTGTGTGTTGGTGCGTTTGTCACAGTGTCAGAAGCATCTGTGATTCAGAGAGGGAGAATGGCTGCTGGGCCGGATGATCCTCCAGGGTCCCTTCCAGCTCCTAAGCCTGTGGTTCTGTGACCATATAAGGCCACTGTGCCTGGGGAGCCTCACTGCAGCAGAGTGCAGTCCTGCACTGAGAGGGGGAAGCAGAGAGCAAAGGGAGCCCCAGCCCAGGCCCCCTGCAGGGTCTCCAAGGCAGCAGAGAGAGGAGCTGGGATAGGAGAGGTGGTGGTGGTGGGGCGGGGAGTGGGGTTCCTCCTTGATCGCCTCTTCCCAGAAAGCTCAGACCTGCTCCAGCCGGCTCGGCTGCTACCCTCCCTCTCTCTCCCCATTTCCACTTGGGATCTTCTCCCTCAATTGTGTTGCCAGGTTTCCAGAGTCCAGCTGGTGGCTCCTGTCCAAAATCAAACACAAGGCTGCAGAATCAGCCCTTGCTTGCTCCCCAGGTTTCTTCTGGTTTGGTAGCTTGGAAAACCCCACACCCCTCAGAGTCCCTGAGTTTGGGATGGGCACCAACACAGCATCTAGCTTGACCCTCCTTTGCTACCCTGGCTCTGAAGACATAGGAAATCTGGTGAGTTCTCACCCCAACACACACACACACACACACACACACACACACACACACACACACACACACACACACACACACACACACACACACACACACACACACACACACACACACACACACACACACACACACACACACACACACACGTCTGCCTCCTTTAGTGAGCTCCTTGGAGAGGGGTGGGTCTTGTGCATCAGTGTAGACCTGGTTCATGTAGTTGTGTCCCACTTCCCCTGAGTACTATCAGAGCCTAGCCCTGTGCCAGTTGTTATGGAGAGGAGGAACTGAGATGGATGAGATGTGGTACCTGACCTCCAGGGACTGACAGGCTGGTGGTAAAGACAGAAAGTTAATAAACAAGTGCACTAGGAAATGGTCTCCCAAGGTACGAAACATGTTTTAGTCATGACTGTATTGGTTGTAAGTGACAGAAACCCAAATCAGATTAGCTTATGCAGAAATAAGAGGGAGTGGTTTGACTCATATCACTCAGAAGTGTAGGGATAGGGTTAGCTTTAGGAATAGCTGGATCCAGTGGCTCAAATGATGTCTCTGGGACTTGATTCTGTACTCTGTCACTCAACTATGTAGATGAAGTTTGGTTTGTCTGGGGCTGCTGCAGTGTGAGATGTCAGAGGTGCCACATGCAGCCTCACTCCTGCTTTCCAAATCCTGGCCTGGTCTCCTCCAGGGCTCAAACCTGGGCTGTCACAAGAAACCAGAAACCAGACTCCCCTGGGCTGCCTCTCCAACCCCTAACCAAACACCTCCTTTCCTTGCCCCATACTCCTTGGGCTGATATTATAGGAGATGTTTTGATGCTCACTTTGTATGGGAAATCTCTGGGTTCTCTGGGAACTTAGATACAGGGATCCCAAAAGAAGCAGCAGTCCTGCCTGTCAGCATCCACCTGGTGGGCACAAGCACAGCCTCGAATGCCATTGTCACACTTACCAGCTGCGTGACCTCGCGTAACTGGGTTAACCTCTTTGAGCCTCAGTTTCCTCTGTCAAGAGAAGATAAAATTATCTCCTAGGTTTGTTTTGAAGATTAGACGAGATAGTGCATGTAAAGCACTTAACACAAAGACTTAACCCTCAAACATTAGCGGCTGTTATGATTCTGCTTCTTTGGTACCACCAGTGAAGGAAATTCTATTTGGGGGATTTTGACTTTAGAATGAAGATATTATCACTAACAGCTACTATATATTATATACTTACCATACAATAGGCACTTTACATTTATTCCTCACAGCAGTTCCCTGCAGCTGAGGAAACCAAGGCCTGAGGGGTTAAATCCTTTGCCAGGAACGCACAGCTCATCAGTGATGGAGCTGGCGACCCCATCTTTCTGACTCCTAAGCTCTGACCACTCTCCGGAATGAGATGGGAAATAGAAAATAAAGGGGCCTTAAGTGATACTTTTAAGGATATGTGACTGAAGTCAATGCTGGGGCGAGGGGGTAGGGAGCAGAGAAGAATGGGGCGTGAAAGAAATACTGAAGGACTTACACTAAAAAAATCCAGCCTTTTTCTCTGAATGGTAGAATTATGAACATTTATTTATTTTTGGTGTTGTTCTGTATGGTGCAACTTTTCTATGTTTGAGTACTTACTACTTTGTAGTCAGAGGGAAGGGAAGGTGTAAAATTCTACCCTGAAGCAGGAAGCCCAATTTTAAGCTAATATAAGCCAGTTTGAACAAGTTTTGCAACCAATAATCATGATTTGAGCAATTTTTGGCCAAACTGCTTCATTTTTGTAAATCCCGAATGAAGCTTCTCTATCTTGGGCCACCCCAGGCACCAGTGAGACCTTCCAGGCAGTATTCTGCCTAGTCCAGTCTGAGGCCTGAGGGGTGGCAGAAAGGACTGTGTACCCAGAGACCCGGGTTCTGCTCCTGCCTGTGACTCTCACCCTGCCTGCGGCTCTCACCCTGCCTGCTGAGAGCCATTAGGCCAGTTACTCAATCTCACTCAGTCTCCTTTTCTAGAGATGGGTATAATGAAATCCTACCCTCCCTACCTTGTTAGGTGGTGTAAAGAATTAATGCTAACAGGTGTGAAAAATGACAGTCCCATCCCCTAGTGGAAGGAAGTCCTGTAGGCAGCTGAGGGTCTAGAGAGTATTCCCAGGAGAGTGGCAAGGCCTGCTGGTCCAGAACGAAGCATGAGAAACTCATTGCACTGGCTTCTTGGGAGGGTGTGTCATGGGGACCAGTAAATCCAGACTGCACCTCTCAGGTGACCCAGAGGTCACCCTCTGAGGGGAGTCTGGTCTCGGAGACTTTTTTAGTGATGGTTCTAGAGTTTACAATATGTATCTTAACTTATGCTTTACTTTAAAGTAATATTATGCTACTTCATGTGTAATACAAGAATTTTTCAACAGTATTTTTCCATTTTACCCCTCCCATCCTTTGTGCTATTATATAAATTTTACTTCTATGTAATAAATTTTCAGCCTTTTTCCTCTCTTTGCTTCAGTTTGGATGGTTTCTATATTGGTGTATTCAAGTTCACTAATCTTCTGTGTGTCTAAATCTGCTGTTAATCCCCTACAGTGAAATTTTTGTCTCGGATATTGTATTTTCATCTTTAGATACTTCGTTTTGTTCTTTTTTATCTTCCATTTCTTTCCTCATTATACTCATGTTTTCCTTTAATTTCTTGAAAATATTTTAAATAGGTGTTTTTGAGGTCTTATTTGTTAATCCCATCATCTCTGTCACTTCTGGGTCTGCTTCTGTTGACTGATTTTTCTCCTGGTTATGGGTCACACTTTCCTCCTCCTTTGCATATCCAGAATTTTTTTATTGGATGCTGGATATTATTAAGTGTCTGGGTTTTGTTGTCCTCATTTAAAGAGTGTTAGATTTCATTCTGTCATGCAGTTAAGTTACTTGTGGGTCAGTTTGGTTTTCTGAGGCCCATTTTTCAGTTTTGTCAGGGCAGGTCTAATGTAGCCTTTACTCTAGGGCTAGTTTAGCCCTACTGCCATGGCATGAGTCTTCTGGGGTTTCTGCCAAATGCCCTAGGTGTCAGCTCTCCACTCTGGTTAGTCAGAACTTGAGCATCTCCCAGCCTTGGGCCAGCTCTGGGAGGTGTCCACCTTATAAGCTCCCTGACACTTGTTTCTTGAGCTCGTAGAGTCTCACTCTATTCAGCCAAAGACTCAAGGAGACCCCTGTTCAGATATCTGGAGCTTTCCCTCTCTCTGCACTTTTCTCTCTGGTACTCTGCCCTTCAATTCCCAGTCCCCACAGCTTTCCTGAACTTTTATCTTTATCCCATCAGCTCAGTAAGACCCCTGTGCTCTGCTTGGGTCCTCCCTCCCTGCACTGAGGTCTGGTAGACGCCTCCAGGCAGAAAGCCAAGGCAATCATAGGACTCACCACGCTTTGCTTCCTTTCTGTTCCAGATCATGGTCCTGTGCTGCCTGTTCTCCAGTGTCTGAAACCACTTGTTTAATGTATTTTGTCCAGTTTTCTGGCTGTTTACAGTGGAAACTAACAATTCCCTTTGAGATCCCCCTGGGGTTGTGCACCAATGCCTCAGACTGGGTATACACTCAAGAAACTTGTGCAAAAACGGAGTTAGGGCTAATAAAAGCCAGTGAAAAGGCAATAGGGTCATTTTGATCTGCTTCTTAGAGAAACTCAGGATAAAGACACACAACCCAGCACCAAGTCACATTTTATAACAGGAATCATTAGTGTCCATTAGCTGACGAATGGATAAGTAAAACGTGGTATATCTGCACATGGAATCTAGTTTGGCAATAAAAAGAAAGGGAGTACTGATGCATGCTACAACAGGGATGAACATGCCAAGTGAAAGAAACTAGTCACAAAAGACGACACCTCGTGTGATTGCCTTTACGTGAAATGTCCAGAATAGGCAAATTTATAAAAACAGAAGGCAGATCAGATGAGTGGTTGCTTACTGCTGGGGTAGGGGATGGGGAGGGACTGCTAATGGGTACAGGATTTCTTTTGGAGAGGACAGAAATGGTCTAAAATTAGCCTGTGGTGACCATTGCCCAACCTTGTGAATATACTAAGAAGTACTGAATCACACGCTTTCCATGGGTGGATTGTATGGTCTGTGAACTATATCTCAGTAAAACTGTTTATACAAAGAAAGAAAACTTGTTAGCAGTTTTCTCCTGTACTGAAGGATGTGAAGGGCTGGAGAGGGGCTGTGGAGGTGGAAATGGAGGTCTGAGCTACTATACAGTTGGATGTACATGTTACAGGTAGCATTGAGTCTTGGACTGAAAAACATGACCACAGGAGAGTTTGCACGGGGCATGACTAATGTTGGATGTTAGTCTTGAAATCCATATGTCCTTTCTTATTTACCTCAACCATGAGAGGATTCTTGCAAAGCCTTGGCTTTACCCCCTCTCTAGTTCTCTCTCCTCCCCAGACCCTTGTCGGCAGTGGGCGTTCACTGAGCGGCCGCCATCTGCAGGGAACAGGGACCTCAGGGCATGTCCAGCCTCAGCCCTGACCCCAGAGGAACCTGAGAACAGGAGGGCAGGGAGTGTCGCATGGCCTCTGAGAACTGCAGTGTCGCCTTCGTGTCCTCCATGTCATGTTCAGAGTCATCAGAATAAGGGTGACACAGTGGTCACATCCCAGCTGAGGATGGGGGAGTAGGCAACTCCTTCTGTTGGCTTTTCTCTTGTCAAAGAGGAAGGTTTTAAGTGAGTGCTCTTCCCTTCATTAAAAGCAGTGTAAGTTTTCTGTGAAAGAAAAAATGTATTCTTCGTGTGCAGGCTTCTCGCAGGGGTCTTCAACAGTATACTCCTAAGTGGATATTTAAGTTAAAACCCTGAGCTTTGCTTAAAAATACTAATGGTGAACATTTATCGAGTGCTTAGTGTGTGTTCTAAGTGCTTTCAAGTATTGTCAACCCCTTGACTGATCTTTCTTTCACTGTACATAGGGAATGTAAAAAGACTGCATTTCTTTTTTCCACTGTTCTGTTTTTCAGATTAATTGTCAGTAATTTAGGTCGATTTTTCCTTCAGATTTTGTGGTTTTATCACAGCAGCTCAGTAATTCAGCATCCGAGCTGGGCCCGGCCCTCAGCCGGGAGGTTGGCTGGGGTGGGGCTTCACATGCCCGGCACGCTCGGTGCCAGGTGTGGACAGCGCACTCATCAGGCATGCTGTGTGTGGTTTTGCTCTAGGATCATCCACGAAGATGGCTTCTCTGGAGAAGACGTGAAACAGTACAAGCCCGTCGTCTACAGCAACACCATCCAGTCCCTGGCAGCCATCGTCCGGGCCATGGACACTTTGGGCATCGAATACGGTGACAAGGAGAGAAAGGTAGGCTGCTGCGCCCATGCGCATGGGGAGGAGAGGGCCGTCTCTGGAACCCGCTGCGTCCTCTTTATCAGGCCAGGCTGCCGTGCAGGGACGGACGAGACTGTGCTGTGTCACCCGCCAGTGTACCAGTCGACCTGGCCAATACAGTTAAACAGGGGCTCTGGTGACAAGCAGACCGCCACAGCACAATCGCCAGGGAAGGAGACAGCAGCCACAGAATTCCAGGGTTTATTTTGCAGATGAGAAAGGGTTGGTGACTGCCCTAAACTGGGACTCTCACAACATTGTCCAAGTACATGCCCTTGGGCAATTAACCTGAACAGAAAAAATATTTCTTAGACAAAACAAGCCCCACCTAGCCACCATCTTCCCTCCTTAGGAGAGCTTTCCTTACCTTGTTGGGGGTGGGGCAGCCATTTGAATTCAGTCTCTTCCCTCCTTTGCCCCATGGGTTGTGTTTTCTGCCCCTCCGAGGTGTGTCTGAGGACCGAAGAGGCTCTCCTTCCTGTAGGAGGTCGACATCCTAGAACAGGGACAGTTTTTGAGTTGAGTTTCCAGGCATCTGATAAGTGGTGAATGGAATAAGTTGTAAAAGCCTCTTTTTTGCAAACATTTGCGTTAACTGTAAGACTCAACCTTACACAGCTATACTGGCAAAGCCAAATAAAAGGTGGCGGGGAGGGAGGGAAAACAGCCTCAGATAAGTCTATCTAAAAGTGACTCTTCGTCTCCTGGTGGGACCCTGAATCCCAGCGATCCCCCTCCTGTGACCTGGAGTGTGAGGAGGGGAGCAGGTGGAGGTCTCCGAGCGCCTGGGCCCCTCCTTGGAGGCTCTGGACGGAGAGCGTTAATCTCCGATTACTGCGTGGTTTGGTTATACATAGTGTATATATCCTGTCTTGGCTAAAAAATCACCTCCCTTACAGAGGAAAACTATCTTCACCTTCTCTGGGTCTGATAAATCATCTGCGACAGATAGCTTTAAATGTAAAATTCAATATTTTATGCACAAAATCCTAATTCCATGCGACAGAGTCATCCCAGCTCAGGCATTGCCTCCTCCCAGAAGATGGGAACTGGGTGACTGAGAGTGTGTCCAAGACCAGCCTGGGGTGGGGAAGCCGGGCGCTGCCCCTCTGCAAGGCTGAGTCTGGAAGCTGGCTCTGCAGAGGAAGTACTTCTCCCCAGGGACTAGCTTTGGATTTGGTCATAGAGCCAGGGCCTGCGGAACCAGGGGCACTGAGTTCTTCAGTCTTGTTTCCACTAAGTATTCACTGAGAGTACAGTGTACCAGGCCTTGCTGGGGATACAGGAACGAGCACAGTAGGAGTGGAGCTGGAGAAACCAGTCAGCAAAGAGCAGCTCAGATCATCAGAAGTAGCCAAGACAGGTTGCAATAGCCAGACAAGTTACAGGGCTTCATTCATTGTTAATGATAATGGCCACAGTGCTTATACAAATAGCTCTCTTGTACTGAGCACCTCCTAGCTGCCAGGCACTGTGCTAAGCACCTTACAAGTATTAACTCACTTTAGTCAACTCAGTCATTAAAGCCCAGAGCAGGAAGTGCCTGGTATGATCTTCAGACATGGGACAGGCCACAGGCCTTTGGTCTTCCTGTCTGCCTTTTGGCCAAAGAGAGAGCCTGGAGCCTGAATCTCAGTTAACCAGACGCCAGGCCCAGTGCAAAAGCTCACGTGTCCACAGCTCACACCTTACACAAACACCCACACAAACACACATGCACGCAGGCACACACAACCACAGCCTGCGAGATCTTCCAAGAGTATGCGTGTTCACCGCCATGCCCACCTCCCAACCAGTCTTCTTTCCCCAAAACCTCCTGCCCGGATTATAACCCAGACAGTCAGTGTGACTTCAGAATGCTTTTCTCCTTCAGTTTTGGAAAACGTTTGTTGTTCACGGGGGGATTTTTCTTTCCCCCCATTTTATTATCCTGAATAGAGAGATGATTGCTTGGGAATTGCTAGGAAGATGATATATTAAGGACTATACTGTGGGACCCCTTGGCTTCTGTGGCTGTTCCTCTTCTGTGGGATTCCTGGTTGAGACAACCCTCAAGTAGGAGATCAGGAAAGGCTCCTCTGGGAAGGGAGACCAAGAGCAGAGTGGGGACTCCCTGGAGAGTTCACTGGACACAGAGAGGAGCTGGAGCCCAGTCCTCTTCCGGCAGGTGGCACCGTGGCAGACGCCTGACCGGTCTGCGGGGCAGCACAGGTTTGTCAGGCACAGTCCTTCTGGCTGGCAAAGGCCTCCAGACCCTGGGGCACCTCCTCCTGTGTTATTTCACCTTAGGCTAAAGTGAGCCAGGCAGCTGGAGAAGGTGTTTCCTGGGAGTGGGCTGCTCTGGATTTGCTGTTTGGGCAGCAGGGTGCAAGGATCCCCCGCCTGCCTGCATATCAGTTGTCAGGGGCTTGAGGTGGAAGGGGGCAGCCACTTCAGACTGGGTGGCCAGGGAAGGTTCCCCTGAACCTGGAAGGGATATTTGTGATGAAACTCGACTCTAAGGAGGAGCCAGCCGTGGGAGGAGGAGGAGGGACAGAGGTTCTAAGCGGACGCTACCAGGGCCCTGAGTGAGAAGTGAGCCTGGCAAGTTGGGAACGAGAAGCTCTGTTCAGCCTGAACTGCGTCCAGGGGCAGAGGTGGGCCCTGGGGTGTTGGATGCCCTCCAGTCAGGTCTGCCTGCAGGCCAGTTGTTGGTGACCAGATGCCATGACCCCAAGGCTGGGTCTCCAAACTCTTTCCTCTCTCGGGTTCCCAGGGGCTGCCCACCTGGGGGATCTGCTGTTTGGATGTTGGGAGAACCGTCCCATGCAGAGCCGACCCAGATTAGGGTTTTGGTGTGTAAAGAAAAGACCTCCTTCTCTCTCTTGGCTTCCGCACGTCCGACATCGTCCCCCCACCCATAATGGCATATCTGGAAGAAAACAGCCCCACACCCAGCACCTGCTTGGGCCAACCAGCTTTATACTCTCCATACAGAGAAGCATCTAGAAGCTTCCTTGCCATACCTCATTAGAACAATGTCCTTGACTTCTCCTGGCAGCTGGCTTGCCCCCCTGCCCTGGCCCCCCAGTGGAGGGAGGACTGACTGGTTTCTCCTGCAGCCTCTCTGGGGTGTGGACTCACCTGAGGCCATATGACAGTGCATGAGCCCAAGCCTGAAAGAGCCTCTTTGTTGGGCAAACGTCAGGGATCTCCTTATATACCCCACGCCCCAGCACCCCCAGGCCACAGACTGCTCCCCAAAGATACCACACACTCCCACACCTCCAGGCCTCGGCTCAGACCACACCTTCTGCCTCTTGTGCCTTCTCCCTTCTCTTCCCCCGGAGCTCTTCCTGCTTAGCAAGGACCCACTGAGCTCCCGTCTTTGCATGAAGACTTCCTCTCCTTCCCCTGACAGCCCAGCCCAGCTCAGCTCAGCTCAGCCTAGCTCAGCTCAGCGCTTTCTCTGTTGAGCATGTATCTCATGCAGTGTGTCCGCTCTTTCCTTAGAGCAGTGACCCTTGTGCTTCAGGGTGATCAAAACCCATTTGAGCAACTAATGAAAGCCATGAGCCTTCTCTCCAGAGCCATGCACTCACTCACATGTCCAGGAAATTTTTCATACCATTTCAGGGGGCTCTGGAACTCCTAAAGCCCACCAGTGGAGCCTAGAATAAGAACTCCATTATGTCTAAGGTCTTTCTGCTCAAGGCCTGTGTCATTCATCTTTGGGTCACCTCCCCACCCCAACAACCAGCACAGTGCTCAGCACATAGTAGACCCACCCAAAAAAATCTCTTGAGTAGAAAGACATTTCTAACTTTCTCTGTACTCAGAGAAAAAAGGAAAAGAACCTGTAATGTTATCACTACTGAACAGATGTTGACTGAGTACCTACTATATGTTTAGTTTGTGCTAAGCTCTGGAGAAAGAGAGGAATGTGGGATGGGGCCTTGAAGGGGCTGGTCATCTTCTTGGGAGGACAGGGCTCATAGGCTCATTCCGTGAAGTGGTCAGGGAAAGCTTCTTAAAGGAAGTGAGGCTGGAACTGTCCTTGAAGCAGAGGTATGGCTTCACAGGCACAGATGTAGGTGAGGAAAGGGACTTGAAGCAGAGAAGAGCATGAATAAAGGCCATGGGTTGGTGGTGACCAGAGGAGATTTGACTGACGGAGGAGGCCAGTGGCCAGGACAGAGGATTAGGATATGGGAAGGTGTGGGAAAGTTAGAAGATACAGTTAGGTCCAGATTGGGTAGGCCTTGGAAAGTATGTCAAGGGGTTTGGGTTTTATCCTGTTGGCAGTAGGCAGCCATTGATAAAGTTTGAGCTGGGGAAGGATGGGATGAAAGCGAGTTTTAGGAGATTATCATGATGGCATGTGCATGGTGGGCTAGTGGTGGGAGAGACTGAAGGTCAGGAGGCAGGTTGGGAGCTACAGCAAGGGTCTCGATGGGAGTTGGAAAGGAAGGGCAGCAAAGTGATGTGTGGTGATGAAAGAAAGGGACCTGGTAGTTACTTGGCTACTGGGGCAAAAGTGTAAGGATCAGGGACTTCCCTGGTGGCGCAGTGGTTGAGAGTCCTCCTGCCAATGCAGGGGACGCGGGTTCGTGCCCCGGTCTGGGAAGATCCCACATGCCGCGGAGCGGCTGGGCCCGTGAGCTATGGCCGCTGAGCCTGCGCGTCCGGAGCCTGTGCTCCGCAACGGGAGAGGCCACAACAGTGAGAGGCCCGCGTACCGCAAAAAAAAAAAAAAAAAGTGTAAGGATCAGGAAACTGGGACTCTAGTGTTACTGGCCTGGATGACTGGAAACAAGGTGACACCTCTGGCAGAAAGTCAGGAGACAGGCTGGGCTGGGCCAAATATGGTCTCAACCTCATGGGCTCCAGCTGGAATCAGCAAGTAGTAGATGGACTCAGAGAACTGCAGCTCCAAGAATTGAAGAGGATGATAATAGTTGCTTTCAATTTTTATGTTCTAGGGCTTGCATTAAACCATTTATATTAATTAAAAATTTTAATCCTAACAGCTACCTGTGCAGTGGGTGCTATTGTTATCCCCATTTTACAAGTGAAAAAAAAAAAAGAGGCACAGAGAGGCAAAGTGACTTACCCAGGGACATTCAGCACAAAATATATACGTATATAATACAGATTTGTAACCCCAAGGAAGCTATAATTCATATAGCTCAGGTCCAGAGCAGAGTCCCATTTAAATAGGCACAGTATACAACCAGGGAAAACAAATCTTCAGAATCCCATTCTTTCTTCTGAGTTTCTCCAGAAATATGAAAAGGGACTCAAAGGGTAACATCCACTGCTTTTCTCACAAGTCGTTTTCTGTCTTCCTCATGTCTGTCCCAACCCCACTCTCTTTAGCTGCTTTCTCTCTAAGTTCCCCAAGAGACCATCTCTCTACCGCCAGCCTGCCAGGCTTTTCCCCTCCTGTCCTCTTTCTCCTTCTTGCTATTCTGCCTCTTTTCCTCCTGCTTTCTTCCTCCCTCTCCTGCTCTATGCCTAGACGGGGTCCCCTCTCCTCTTCTCCCTCTTTCCCTTTCTCCACCTGTTCCTCAGTTTCTCTCTTTCTTCTTCTCCCTGTCTCTCTCTCCATCTCCGTCTCCCTCCTTCCTTCCCTCCCTACTCACCCCCAGTTCATTATCATGTAAATTCTCTTAACTTTTTGAGTGGAGTCCCTCTCCCTCCCCCTTCCTCCGTCCTCAGCCCAGGGCCTGCATCTGCATCACAAAAGCAGAGAAACTTGTGTGGCAGAACTGACCTAAACTCAGACACTGGAAGAAAGTCTGGGGGAGACTGGACAATTACAGGTTTAGGAGGTTCACTTGGACCACCGTGGGAGATGGGGAAAGTCTGTGAACAATCCCATGTTATAAATTTTATCACACCCATGTGTATATAAAAATATACATAAAATTTATGTGCGTATACATGTATACTTGCATATGTAAAGTACATTATAATGGGACAATAGCGAAGAGATAATGCTTTGAACTTGTATAAGGCTTTATTCAGTTGAAAATACTCTCATTTTCGTTTTTTTCGTTTGTGCATATGCCTATTTCTCCCATTAAATTATAAACTCTCTGAGGACAGAATATAGATCTTATCTATCTAGTACAATGCCTGACACAAGAAGTATTGGATACTGCATTCAATCAAATCCCAGCTGGGCTTTTATCATAAATGGGTGTTGAATTTTGTCGAAAGCTTTCTCTGCATCTATTGAGATGATCATATGGTTTTTCTCCTTCAGTTTGTTAATATGGTGTATCACGTTGATTGATTTGCCTATATTGAAGAATCCTTGCATTCCTGGAATAAACCCCACTTGATCATGGTGTATGTTCCTTTTAATGTGCTGTTGGATTCTGTTTGCTAGTATTTTGTTGAGGATTTTTGCATCTATGTTCATCAGTGATATTGGCCTGTAGTTTTCTTTCTTTGTGACATCCTTGTCTGGTTTTGGTATCAAGGTGATGGTGGCCTCGTAGAACGAGTTTGGGAGTATTCCTCCCTCTGCTATATTTTGGAAGAGTTTGGCCCTGCGTAAATTATTTAACTTCCTTAACCCTCAGTGTTTCTGTATGTAAAACAGGCATAATTCTAATACTGTCCCCTTTCCTCTGTTGTAAGACTAAATGAGGTGATGCATGTGAAGCGCTTAGGACAGTGCCTGACACGTACAGCACTTACTGGGCGGCCCAGGGTCAGTGACTCAAGCAGGACTAAAGATCAGTGCTGTTTCTGGAATTGCTGCCCAGCCTCTAATGTTCCACCAGGAGGCTTCATTAGAACACCCCCTCCTTAGAGATAATGGCACTATTTGGGGAGGCAGAATCAAATTTCATACTTAGATTCCAGAATGTCATTGGATCTCCTCTGGTAAAAGAAATCTTGACATTTAAGTCACACAGTGGAGCGCTGAACACTAACTTCTTTTTTTTTTTTTTTTTTTTGCGGTACGCGGGCCTCTCACTGTTGTGGCCTCTCCCTTTGCGGAGCACAGGCTCCAGACGCGCAGGCTCAGTGGCCATGGCTCACGGGCCCAGCCGCTCCGTGGCATGTGGGATCTTCCCGGACCAGGGCACGAACCCGTGTCCCCTGCATCGGCAGGCGGACTCTCAACCACTGCGCCACCAGGGAAGCCCCTAACTTCTTTTTAATCAGGGGAATGTGGTGGCGCCATCTCCACGGCACAGTGCCGTTCACCCTGTGGTTTACACGAATTCTGAAACAGACAAAAGCAAGGATGCTCTCTGGTCTGTGTCTGCCTGAGTTCCTGGAGTCTGGAGAAACCGCAGCGGTCCTCAGTGGTGGTTGTCAGATCTGACGGGGGCTGGGGAGGTGACAGATGAAGGCCCAAACCTGAGGCCAAGAAGAGGCTTCCTCTGGGCAGCAGCGTGTACACTGCCGCACGCTAGGTGCCGCGCCGCTCCTCAGCTGTATCGGACCAGGCCTGGCCTGGCTCTGATCCCCTGCTGCCCAGGTTAATAGAGTTTGAAACTCCTCCATTCAAGGCCACCTGAGTCTGCTGCTCCATTTTGCAGATGGTGGCAAAAAATAGGCCCCACCTGGGCCCAACAGGAAAGAGACTTACACAAGGGATGACCTGGCAGGCCCAGGACTAGAACTTCAGGTTTTCTGAATCACTGTTCACTTCTCTTTCCATCTCAGCAGTCTGCCCCAAATCAAGTCTGCCTTGTTTTCTTTCATTTAGTTGGTTAGTCACTCATCCCGCAGAAACTTTGTAAGCAGTCACATCCCTGGCAGACAGTGCATAGGGACGTGGGTTTACATGCAAAAATGAAAAGATGAGGGATCCCATCCTTTGATTTCCAAGGCCTCCCCAGCTCTGCAGGGCTCAGTGCAGCCAGGTCGGCTTGCTCCCTGTGGTCTAAGGCTGGATCAGGCCCCAGGCTCTGGGTTTGGGGCAGGCGTCTTTATTTTAAGCCCTGCCATAAGGAGTTCCAGACCTGGCTGCTAGTACCTTGGCCCAGGTTGGCGGCACAAGTGGCTCTTCCTGGCCTTACTCCAAAAGGAAGAACCAACTCAAAGGAACAGCAGGTTTCAAGGTGGGAAAGGAAGAGGAGGGATTAAAATTTCAGGTTTTTGAGATGTCCCTCCAGTTCCTCTCCTCCTTAGAGTATTCTTGGGTTTCCTCAGCTGCAAATGGTTGCCCCCTCCTCTGAACGCTTGTCATCTTGGAGCTCCAGCCCCAGCTCTCCCCGGCCCTCTGACTCAGGATGCCTCCCCTCTGCAGCTAGACAGTGAGTCTGGAGGGCCAGGACGGTCTTGTCCACCTGAGCATTCACCCGTCCACATTGGTGTTCCTGCAGTGGTGGGCAAGACCCAGTTCCTGCCCCCAGGGCGCAGGCAAGGAGGGCAGATGCTTCAGTAGATAGTGTTTTTTATTCTCGTGAAAGTGCAGTGATAATGACATATCTCACTGGGTTGTCTTGAGGATTAAAGGACTAATAGGTAGAAGCTCTTAGAGCAGGACCCGGCATGCAGTAGGTACTCAGGAAAGCTTAGCGGTTATTAGCATCATGTGCCTTGAAGCAGAGTAACAACTACTCTAGTTTTCAAAGGTTCATTAGGCCTTACAGATGAACAGTGGTAGCAGGGAAGCAGGCCCCCCTGGCTGAGGGCAGCCTGAGCTGAGTAAAGGTGAGTGCCGGGGTCTGAACGCTCATAGGAGGAGCCCTGCCTTTGCTTGGGTTCCATCCTGCTGTCAACTGCCCACCCTAGAGAATCCGGAAAGCCGCAGCAGGCTTGGACCTCTTGCATGATTGGCATTTAATGAAGAGGTGCTGATGAGGGGAAGATGGAGCGTTCTCCTCCACTGAGTTTTGGAGTTTACTGAGGGCTAAATAGAAAACCATTTTTCTGAATCTTGATAAAATGCTGAGCCATTCCCTGCCTTAGTAAGTCAAGTGTTGAGAACGCACGAGGGTGTTTCCTTGTTGATGGAGGGTCACACTGGGCCTCAAGGTCCTCTCCGTGGACTTCAGGGGCTGTGGTCCAGGCCCAAAGATGAAGGACATTCCAGGAGGAGGCTGGGCCTAGTATGCTGCCCCAGGACATTCTGAAGAAGTTACCTTTGGGACTAAATTGTCGGAAAAACAGTTCACCTAGGAGAAAAGCCGACGTTCCTTCCTGCCTTGAGGCCTTTGATCCACAGGCACCCGGCCAAGCATGGACACGCTCCCTGGCCTTGTTCCTCGAGAAGCAGGGTGTGGGCTGCCATTAGAGTTACGGAAGGATTATGGAGGTATTCCCTGTGTTGGGTAGGGGTAGTCACAGCCTTAGTTTTAAATGGTAAGCACTTTCACTTGGGCAAGTCACAAAGCTCCTCTGAGTCTCCCTGTGCAAGTTAGGATATATTGGGCTGCACGTAAAAACCACACAACCAGCAGTGTCCTTGACGGTAAGGACAGGGACTCCTGAGGGTCGGCAGCCCGGGGCTGCTCTGCAGCTGTGCAGCATCAGGGCCTGGGTCAGCACCTCGGTGGCTCTCTGGGCGCTCATGGCTCCAGGATGGCAGGTGACACCCTCTCACAAGGACTCCAGAGGCAGGAGGAAGAAGCAGGGCGGCCTGACTTTTTACTCCACATCGGCCTAGCAGCAAGGGATCCGAGGAAAGCAAAAATGTGGGTTTTTTGGCCACTCTAGTAGGACACAGAGGCAAGAGGGGCTGGGGGACAGCACCAGTCACCACCTGCCACCCTGCCTGTGGACTGTCATGGGAATTAGTAAGAACATGAAAGCAGGTGTACTGAGTCAATGGGAAGTCCAGTCCAGCGGCCAGGAATGGGGGAGGTACTCTGGTGGATGGGTGCTCCTCCAGGCTGGAGCAGAGATGGGTCCTCGTTTCTTCTCCAGTTTTTGCCTTTGTTTTCCCACTGTCTTAGTCTTTTCTGGCCGATATAACAGAAATACCATAGACTGAGTGGCTTAAACAACAGAAACTTATTTCTCACAGTTCTGGATGCTGGGAAGTCCAAGATCAAGGTGCCAGCAGATTAGATGTCTGGTGAGGGCCACTTCCTGGTTCATGGACAGCCGTCTTCTCACTGTGTCCTCTCACGACGGAAGGAATGGGGTTGATCTCTGGAGTCTCTTATAAAGGCACTAATCCCCTAATCCCCATCCCAATATCATGATGTTGGGGATTAGGTTTCTACATATGAAGTTTGAGAGGACACAGATGTTCAGTCTACAGCACCCACATAGGCTCAGAAGCTAGAATGTTGTCCCGAGGGGCACCGGAGACAAGAAAGTGGTTGGTGGCAGGTAAAATCAGCTCATGAAAAAGGAAATGGAAGCAAAAGAAGCAAATGCTGGGGAGGCCACCATAGCCATCCTAAATCTCTTCTTGAGTTCAGCGCTGCCAGCTGTGCCTGGTTCATATTGTATCAGCGGATGGCTAGCCAGGCCCAAGCTAGCACAGCAGGATTATGAGATAACCCAGTGTGGCTGGAGCTAGAGCTGCTGTTCCCATGGTGGCCTCTCCCCCAGGATCCCAGGTGTAGGGCGCGTGGACACACAACCCCCAGCCCACCCCTCCCCTTTCCCATCTCACCTTTTCACTGGGGCTGTGGCAGGGGTGATGGCAGAATTGGAGATGAAGCCAGGCGGGGGATACGGGCCCATGTTTGGGGATGTCTCCTGGGGAGACTTGGGTCTTTGCCAGCCCACCTGAGCCAGCAGGGACCTTATCCATGTGCCAGTCAAGACTTCATTTTAGAGCTGGGCAAGTGCAGCTGCAAAGGGCTGTGCCCAAGAGAGGCAGCTCAACAGGGGTTAGAGCCAGGCTTTGGAGTCAGAGACACAACCTTGAATCCTCACCCTGCCTGTCACCAGCACTGGACTTCAGGGTGGTCATTTGGTTCACTCAACCTCAGATTCCTCATCTGAAAACTGAAGATGATAATAATATGACCTACTCACAGGGTTGTTAATGGTTGAAGAATTAATGTGTGTTGAGGGCTAAGCATGGGGCCTGGCACCTGGTAAGTGCTCAGTAAACAGCTCTTGCTTGCATCTTCCTCTCACCCACACTTCACTGCCTGCCTGGCGGAGAGAGTGCCAGGACTAGAAGCCTGTCTGTGACAGTTGTTTCAAACCAGGGTGAAGAGCTAGTGCCAAGGCCTCCGAACTACCACAAGTCAAAGAGGTGGCCTCAGCCCCTCCCCAAAATTCCCTATCGGTTCTGGTTCCAGGCTGGGAAGCAGGGTGTGTGTCCCGGCCTCTGTCCCTCTTCCTGGCTTTGCTGGAGTGGAGGTGAGGAAGGCTACTCCTGAACCAGGGTCTGGCAAGGCCTGAGACAGAGACCAAAAGAAGTGGAGCTAAGGAGAGCAAAAGCAGGATCCCAGAGAAAAGGAGAGAGGCAGACAGTGCTGGGTGACAGTCCCCTGGAAACACTTGAGATGGTTTCTTCATGAGTAGGAAGGGCGACCATATGTCCCAGTGTCAGTGGGGTGCCTGGCACAGAGCAAGTGTTCCTTAAATGGCAGCTACTTTGTTCCTTTGTGTTAAGGCTGTCCCTGGCTCCGTGAATGTCATTCCCGCCGTAAACCCCTCCCCAGTCCCTGCGGCTGGAAGTGTCTTTTCCCTCTCCTGGGCACCTACAGCATCTCTCTTTCTTTCATTTCTTCACTCACTCGTTCATTTGAGAAACGTGTAGTGGCCTCCTGTGCACTAGCGGTGTGCCAGGCCCTGGGCGCACAGAGGTGAGCAGAAACGAGCAGCAATGCCGCCTTCACAGAGCTCAGTGTGGGGGAAGATGGGCGCCCCTCGGTAACTCCAGAGAGCTGTGAGCATCCCAAGAGCAGGCCTGGCCTGGGCTCTGCTGCTGACGAGGTGTCTGACGGAGAGCAGGAAGGAGCTGGCATGGTGGGGCCGGCAGCAGCGGGAGAGAAGGCGCATGGAACAGCCTGTGCAAGAGCACGTGCAAAGGCTCTGAAGTGGGGAATCAGGGTCTGAAGGAAGGCCAGTGTGACCGGAGCTGAAAGGTCAAGTGGGGAGAGTGGGAAGAGATGAGTCTGAAGAGGGAGACAGGGGCCAGCCAGGTGAGGAGAGCTTCCAGGCCATGAAAGGAATTTTGGCTTTGTTCCTGGCTCAGCAGGAAGGCACCGAAAGTTTTAAGCAAGGCCAAGACCCGGCTAGCCTCTGAGAGGCTTGCTATGGTTGCCCTGTGGTGAATGGATAGATGGGCGGCCAGAGAAGAGCTGAGAGGCTACTGCAGGCCCCAGTGGGGTGGAGAGGTAGTCTGCCCCGAGAGGGGGTGGGCCTCTTTCTGGGCCTGCCCACTGCCCACCTGACATGGAACCTGGTGCAGCTGCCACATCCCCCACGGGACCACGAGCTCCTCTGGGTGTACTGCCTGCACAGGGCCTGCCAAACCCTGCAGAGTCCTGCGGGTGGGCCCACAGAGGTCCCCCCCGCCAACTCAACCGACAGACAGGGTACCCCAGGCCCTCAGTACCATAGCAGCCCTGGCCTCCCTGCTCTGGGAGTCCTCAGTGGGAACCTCCTCCAGCCTCCCCGACCTCCCCTCCAGCCCCTGACCTCAGCCCCTTCTGGATATTCTGACCTCTTCTCCCTCAACCCCCACCCCTGGCCTCAGTCTCCTCATCTGTAAAATAGGGATGATTCTATACTTATGACAACAAACGCCACAGACGGGGACTCCTTGCAAGGCAGCGTGCTCCTCCAGACACAGTATGAACGTGTTCCTAGCTCTGATGTGCACAGACAGACCCTTATGGCTCAGACAGCAAGCTCGCATCGCCCAGCACAAGTGCTGACAGTCGGCTTCTCTCCTTCCTCTCTCCCAAGTGAGCCCAGGAGCAGTTGACTGCCCTAGAGAAGCCGTGGATTAGGAGCATTTGCACAACCAGACTCCCCTCCCCCAGTATTTCTCGTCTGAGGTCCCCAGGGCACAGTCCTGAAATAGCTCACTGCCAAATTAGGTCCCGCTTTTCCAGCTCCGTGGGCACCCTCCCCCTTCTCGCCCAGCCCTCTGTCTTCCTTCCTTTCTCCTTCCTGCTGCACTTCCCTGCCTGGTGCCACGACCAGCTGGTTCCCCTGATGACAACTGGCCAAGGAGAGGAAGGCAGCTCTCCCAGCCCAGGGCGGCTCTGCGTGCTGAGCTTTTGCAGGCCAGGTTGCCTGCTGGGGGCCTGGGCCGGTCTGGGGGCTCCACCGCTGTTCTCAGCGTCTGCAGTTCTGCACCTGAGTGGTGCAGTACCTTGATTCCAGGATACCACCCTCGCCAGGACCACGTCCAAGAGTTTCCCTCTGCAGCAAGGAGCATGATGATAAGGTCTCAGCCTCTTGTATCTTCCTATATGGAGACACAGTGCACATCCTTGAAGTGAAGCTCTGTGTGTGGTGGGGCAAAGAGCACATGTTCAGGAGTCAGGCCAAAGGTCTGACAAGGTCAAAACTGGATCCTCCTTTTTTAGCTTTGTGACCTCAGGCAGGTTCCTTAAGTACCCTGAACCTCGGTTTCCTCCTCTGTAAAATGGAAATAATACCACTGTGTATCAGTCAGGATGCAGGCTTCCCTGCTGTATGTAACAAAGACCCCCTAAATAACAGTGACATACGTAAGATAGATATGCATTTCTCTCCTGCCTGAGCAACCCAGATGTGACACCAGTCAGGCCCTTCTGTCCTGTTGCTCTGTCACACTTAGGGTCTCTGCTTCCGTTCCAGGCCCAAGATGCTGCCCTTGCTACCCCTTCTAGCCAGCAGCATGGGAGTAAGGGAAGGGAACTGGCTTATAGAAAGCCTTGAGTGTCAGGTCAAGTAATAGATGCTCATGGCCTGGACTGGGGATGTCTAAGTTGGGGGAAGAACCCCTGACCAGCAGTGCTCCACAGAGACTGCGTGGTGGGCAGGAGAGTCGCAGTCTCCTCCCTGGAACTTGTTGCGTCATGTCAGTGTGCTTCAGATTTACTTCTTATCCAAGGCCCAGTGGGTCTCCCCTGGCCCAGGGCATCAGAATCTCAGACCCCCTCCCACCAGCCACTCAGGGGCAAGCCTCCCTGCAGGATGAGAGTCCCACCTTGCCCAGTGCTGTCCTCGTCCCTGGAGGCCCAGGCCCTGCCCCCTCCTCTTCCGACGATGCTTCCCTTCTTTGTGCGTCCACATCCCTTGCAGTCTACAGCAGCCTTATTGGAGTTTAATCACAGCTTTCTTAGTGAGCCCTTTGCTGTGAACGTACAGTTTTGTGCCAGAGGAATCGTTGACACTCTTCTAGGCCAGGATTCCTCAGACATTAGTCCCTCGATGTGATGCAGCAACACTCTCTTTTCTTGTTGAGTACGTCTGGGGACACGGGCTATATCTCCTCTTGGGGAACCACAGTGTGCATTACCTATCCAAGGCACTCAGAGCCCTACAGAAAGGAAGCTTGTTGATGTGTGTCTCATCCAGAGTTTCCTAAACTTTTTTTTTTTTTTTTTTTGGAGTAATGCTATTAAGTTGTATAACCGTTATCTGGGACCTGCCACTCTCATCCAGGTCCTTCCTTTTACAGAAGGGGATGCTGAGGCACAGGGCAAGGAGAGGCTTGCACAGGACCATGCCGCAGGCCCAGCAGAGCTGGCACGAGAACCAGGTCTCTGTGGATTGGAGAAAAAAATGGAGGATTTTTTCCCCTAGGCTTCCTCTCTCCTGGCCCCGCAGGAGGCAAGAATCACACTCCCACATTCCAGTAACGGTTGAAGGTGTGCCTTCCCTGCTCTAGAGTCCCTGTCCCATGCCCCCCCTAAGCACCTGCTCTCCCCGAGCATTCGAGGGCAGGGCCACTGCCTTCTGCTTCTCTTGCTTTTACAGGTGGGGGGATCAGCCTGGGACTAAGGGTAAAGTACAAAGATTGGGTCAGTGACCTCTTTTTTTATTTTTTGCCACACATGAGTTAGAGTGGATTCTGGGTTATCCCTCTGAGACTTTCACCCTGACTTGCACTCTGCATGCCTCCAGGAGTGCAGACAAGGGCAGCCCTGGGTGCTTCCGTGTGATCTGATCACGCCCCGTGCCCTGCACTGTTCTGAGCACTGTCCACATGTTAGCTCATTTGCTCTCTTCTCTTGTCCCTTTCAGGGCACCCTGTTTCTTGACAGGACCATGATTGTTACATAGACTCCATTATTGCCCTCATACTACAGATGACAAAACCGAAGTTCAGAGAGAGAGAGGAAGTAGTAAGGCCAAGGTCACACCCCTGGGACTGGGTGCAAACCTAGGCAGTCTGACTCCAGACTTTTAACCAGTCTAATGAGGGTGCTGGCCCATGACCTCCACCTTGGCTTTCCCGCCTGGAAAAGCACTGGGAGCCCCAGCCTGGGACCAGGCCCTGAGCTGTGTGCCGGGTAGGTGAGTACCAGGAAACCAGGTACCTCGACTCTGCGGCCAGGCCAGGATCGCTAGCCTGCGGGCAGATGAGGCCAATAAAGGCCTCGTCTGCTCTGGAGAGGCTGATTCGGACCCCTTGGCCGGCTGCTGGGGGCTTGGCAGCCACAGGGGTGAGTGAGTGGAAAGACTGCTCCAGGTGTCACCATCCGGAGCGTGCCAGGAAGCAAGCCCCGAACACGTCCTTGGGCTCCAAGTCCTAGACTTTCAAAGCTGGGCAGGGACAGGAGAATCAGGTCTAGCCTCTGCGAGGAGGCTGTTTCCTCCTGGGAGAACTTGGGGAGGTGGAAAATGCAGCCCCCCCAGCCCTTCTCTTACCAGCCACCCAGCCAGATGGGGAGAACAGCCAGCGTGGGGACCAGTCTTCCCTCACTGTGACTCTCTGTCACCTGGAGAGGCAGGAGCCCAGTGTGCCCGGGCCTCCCAGGAACTCAGCAGGGAGGGGCTGGGGTCTTTGTTAGATGAGGGTCCATCTTGAACTGGAGGCGTGCCAGGCCTCAGCTCACGACAGAAGAACACTGATCCTTCACAGAAAAGCTGGGCTCCAGGCCCTGCCCCATCTTACTCTGTGACCTCAGACAAGTCCCTTGTCCTACAGGGTCCTACAGAAGAACCAGCTGACCTCTAGATCTCCCCTACACCCCACCCCCCGTCTCAGTTCTGTAACTTCTAAAAAGTTCTATAAATTCTCCTGGCAAAACTTAAATGCTAAGCTCGGGTGATTGCCAAGCACAAGGCTCTTCCCTTGAATCCAAAAGAGAAAGAATCCTCCGTGTTTCAAAGTCAGCGCAAGTTAAAGACCGACTTCTCTCAGGGAGGGAGTTGGTGTAAGGTGGCCAGCAGACTGTTGTCAGCAGGGGACACAGCCCCCCATGGGCACCCAGGGCACGCAGCTTGGGGTTGGAGCCTGAGGCTGTAGATATGGGCACCATCCCAGCCTTAGGGGCGCTCTGGTGTGGACTGGCACATGCAGGCCGCCAAGCCACAGGGATAAAGCCACTAAGGTAGAAAAACACTGTCAGGTGTTACCGTCACTGCATCTGTGTCAAGGGTAACCGTGTCGCAGGGCTGCAGGGGGAGATGAACATGAATGGCCATGTGAAGCTGTCAGCTTCCCTCTGATCACTCTGGAAGGCTCCCTGGGCGGCAGGGCAGGGGAAGGTGGATTTCAGGAGCCGTTTACTTGACAAGAATGAGATGGCAGAGCAGACGGAGCAGGTTCGGGGAGGGGCATGAGGCCAGGGATGCCTTTGGGCATCGTCACAAATGTCGTGCCCACATTTTCATTGACTGACCCGTGCCCTAAGCCCAGAGCATGTGGGCCAGCATCCCACAGCAGCTTCAGGGCACCTGGAGTGCCGAGCAGTGGGAACTGCTGCTCCTGAGTGGGTAAGCCCCAGGCAGTTGCAACGGTTGCCTCTCCTGCCCCCACCCCCACCTGTCTGCTGCCCGCAGCAACCCACGTGAGCTCTTATAAGTGAACGTCTAACCCCCTGCTTAGAAGCCCTCAGCAGCAACCTCGGCCCTCAGGTAGAGCCCTGCCTGCCACGGGTCTCTGCTCCTGCCACAGCGTCTGCTTCTGATTCAGGGCTTTTGTGTGAGCCACGGCTTCTGCAGGAGGCATTCTCCACCGCTGTTCCCCCCACAGAACTGGGCTCTATTGTCACCTCCTCTGCGAAGCCTCTCCCGCCCCCCCAGCCCAGGCTGGGCCTTTTGTCCTGACACTCTCAGATCCCTGGGAGCTTACTTCAGGGCCTTGTCATGTTTGTAACTGTATGTGTGTATGAATATTCCCTCAATGTCTGTCCCCCTGCTAGACCGTAAGGGGAAGGGGCAGGGCCTATCTGATTCCAACTGGAATCAGTGCTGAGCACCCAGCACAGTGCCTGACCCAGAGGGAAGGGGAGCTCAGCTAAACTCTGCTCCATGGCCACAGTGTGCCGAGTTGTCTGCTGGGGTCAGAATGTACATATCTCTGGCCCAACCATCCAAAACTGAGAGCTCCCTCTTGATACTGTCACTGTTCAGGAAACAGCCACTGGCAGGCTCTACCCTGCCCAGCCTCTCAGCCTACAGGTCTGGCTACCTCTCTGGTGCTCTAGCCTCGAGAAGCAGCCACCATGGAGCCCAGCAGCCCTCTGGACGCCTCTGCACTGTGAGGCCTGTGGGCCTGGCAGAGACAGGGGCTCAGACATCTCGCCAGGCTCTTTCCTTTTCCCCAGGCCTTGGCCTGAGAAGAATCTGGTGACAGTATGAATTCTGGGTTTCAGGCCCAGCTTTATTTGTAGCTCGCTGTGTGATCCTTTGAAAACCCCAGAATGCATGCTCGTACTGGATCTTGGCCAGCTGACTGTAGATGCTGAGGTCCGGGGGAACACAGCATCCTCAGATATGCAGGGAGATGGCTTCCTGTGGGTGTAGCAGAGAGAGTCACCGAAAGAACCAGCCAGAATAACTTTGAGAAGCTCAACCCACTGACCTGGACTCCCTCCAGCACTCACAGGCCCTGAGTTGGGATTTCAACACCCACCCCACCCCCCAGAAGATGAGGTGAGAGGATGGAGACTGTGCTTCCTCTGTGGGAGCCAGAAGGTCCTGGTGGCCCTCAGACTCCGTGCCCATCGTTGTCCTGGGCCTGGACGTTCTCTCTAGCGTTTACGGGGCACCTGGTAAGTGCCAGGCTGGCAGCGGACAAGCCCTCACAACCCATGCGCATGAGGAGCTCACAGACTTGTCTCTCTCCCGCACTGAGCGGTGCTCAGGCTCACATTCTGCAGCCAGCCTGCCCCCTGCTGAGCCCGATGCTGCTTTCTGTCAGAGGTGTGACCTGGGGGAAGTTACCGATCTGCTCTGTGCTTCTCTTTTTAAATCTGTAAAATGGGGATAGTAATGGTTCTTATCTCATGCTTGGGACAACGTAAAGGGCTTGAACAGTATGCGTGAGCTCTTTGTAGTAGTCGGCTCGGGCTGCCTTAACTAAACATAGACTGGATAGATTAAACAACAGAAATTTATTTTCTCACAGTTCTGGAGGCAGGAAGCCCACTATCGAGGTTCTGGCTCAGATAGTTTCTGGTGAGAGCTCTCCTCCTGGCTTGCTGATGGCCACCTTCTTACTGCGTCCCCACCTGGCCTTCCCTAGGCACGTGACTGCAGAGAGGGGGAGGGAGAGCCCTGTGAGGTCTCTAATAAGGATGCCAGTGCTGTCAGATCAGGGCCCCACCCGTATAATCTCACTTAACCTTAATTACCTCCTTACTCCAAATGCAGCCACACTGGGGTTGGGGCTTCAACGTGCGAATTTTTGGCCGACACGTATGTTCCGTCTAGAACACTCTTACTGAGAGGATTTAGCCTTTATGATCTACTACCCTGATTTGGCCCTTGGTAGTGAACTTGCCTGGCATGTCTGAGGCCTCTACCAATTACACAGCTCTGTGATGAGCCCCTGTGAGGGCAGGCACCCTTTGTTTCCCAGCTCTGAGCCCTGGGTTTGGCGCAAAAGTAAATCCCTTTTACTTCTGCCATCTTTTTTGAGCTCTGGACTTCCCACCTGTGGGGCAGGCATAACTGGTATCTACACTTGAGGAAACTGAGGCTCAGAGAATTCAAATGACTGGGCCACAGTCAAGCAGCTAGTCAGTGGCAGGGTTGTTCTTGGGTCCAGATATCTCAGAACCTGGCCCATTGCCCTTTCTGCCACTGGTATGACCCCCTGTGAGATCAGAGTCAAAAATCAGATTGTGGAGGACCAGAATGAGTTTGGATCCTGTACTGTAGAGCCATCTTGTTCATAGGCCATCTCCCAGGCCTGAGTTTTCTCAGCTACTGAATGGAAACCACACCCCTTGCCCTAGTACTGTGTAGGAAGGGGAGCAGGGTCACACATGCGGGAGGTGATACCGACTGGAAGCTGGCTCTGTGCATCTTCCCCTGGAACAAGGCCCCCTCTTCAGGCAGGACACAGAGGGCAGGCACCCCAAAAAGAAACCCCATACGCACTAGCAGTCACTCCCCACTCCCCCCCCCCAGCCCCTGGCAACCCCAATCTACTTTCTGTCCTTGTGGATTTGCCTGTTCTGGACATTTAATACGAATGAAATCATACAATATGTACTCTTCTGTGTCTGGCTTCTTTCATCCGGCATGATGTTTGCAAGGCTCATCCAGGTTGTAGCTGAATAGTATTCCATTGTATTGGAACTTGGAAACACCAGACTTTGCTCATGCATTCATCAGTTGATGAACATTTGGGTTGTCCCCACTTTTTGGCTACCCTGGTAATAATGCTGCTGTGAACATTCATGCATAGGTTTTTGTGTGGACTCATGTTTTTGTTTCTCTTGGGTGTATACCTAGGAGTGGAACTCATGGGTCATATTCTAAGTCTGTTTTAACTTTCTGAGGAAGTATCCACCTGTTTTCCAAAGCGGCTGTACCATTTTACATTACCGTAAGCAATATAGGAGTGTTCCAATTTCTCCACATTCTCGCTTATATTTGTTACTCTCCATCTTTTTTATCATAGCCATCCTAGTGGGTGTGAAGTGGTATCTCAGCGTGGTTTTAATTTGTGTTTCCCTAATGACTAAGGATGTTGAGCATCTTTTCATATGTTATTAACTATCTGTATATCTTCCTGGGAGAATTGTCTGTTCAGAACCTTTGCCCACTTTTTAATTGGGTTATTTGTCTTACTATTGAGTCGTAAGAGTTCTTTATACATTCTGGACACCAGTCCTATATAGACATATGATTTGAAAATATTTTTCTCCCCTTCTGTGGGTTATCTTTCCCCTTCCTGGATAGTGTCCCTTGAAGTCTCACCCACTTCTTCCCCTGCCACCTTACTTGGGCCTCCTTCTTTTCTGGTCCTACTCATCTTTCTTACCAGCTCTCCCTTGGGGACTTGCACCCTCCTGGAGCTACAGGAACTGGCTCTTTCTTGCTTCGTGGACAACGTTCCCAACAGGTTCTTGCCCAGCCAGCAGCCTGAACTGCACCCAGACTGCGGTTGCCTTGGGTTTGGGGGCTCTGAGTCTGTGTGATGAGCTGTGCCCACAGCCCCGTGGGACGAGTGTGGCAGAGTGGAGAGGTGACCACCATACACTGAGCATCCGCTCAGCCCTCGATGCTCTGCACGTGCTCTCCCATCGCATTCCCAGAACAATCTCGAAAGATGCTAGTATTTTGTCTTTCCTAGGTATAAAATGGAGCCAGGATTTGCTGTCCGGGGTGTCGGAGTACACAGCATGTATATGGCTCACGGGCAACAAGTTTGCCTCTGCTGTCTTATTTGGTAAATGTCTATTCTGGGAGGAGCCCAGTGTTGCTCAGAAATTCTAGAGAATGTATTGGTACCTCCCTAGGACTAAGTTCCAGGATAGTAGCAACGGAATTCCCTTGACATTCCAGAAAACGCCTGACCTTACCTGGTGTAACAGACAACCCCCAAATCTCAACGGTTCAACACAGTAAAGGAATGTTTCTTGTTCACATCACAGTCTGATGTGAAAGGTGAGGGGTGCTCTGGCCCATGCAGCCAGGAGGCAGTTCCCCTCTGCTCTGTGGCTTTGCCAGCCCCTCAGCCTCAGGGTCTTCTGCTGGACTCCTGACATCAGGCCAGCAGACAGGGAAAGGAAATGCATGGAAGGTTGTAAGGAAAGTTTGGGGAGGGCCAGGCCACATTCCATTGGCCAGAACTTGGTCACTTGGTCACACCCAACTGCAAGGGGGTCTGGAAAATGTCTAGCTGTGACCTCGGGAAGAAAAATCAAAATGCTGTCGTTGCAGGAAGGCAGTGCCTGGCACAGGGCGCAGGTGGGAATTTTAGCCAAATCGCCTCCTGCTCCTTGAAGCCCCACCTCGAGCGTGGCGAGAGGTCCATGTTCATGGCTCCTCCGGGCCTGTCTGTCCCCTGCTTCTCATGGGGACCCAGCGAAGTTGTGGGGGCTGAGCAGTGAAAGAGCGTCGCTGCTCTGTGACATGATGGAGCAAACCTGAGGTCACTTGCTGGTGACAGCTGTGGCAGAGCCCCCCCGCCCCCCATCTCCTCTGTCCCAGCTCTGTGAAGATGGACCGCCTTCTGACACTGATATGCGTGATGGCCCTGGAACTTTGATTCCAGGTGCTGTGTTCTAGGAGCTTCTATGTTATGTCATTGTTTCTCTAGCCTGATGCACATACTTTGGTGGATGTGAGATACATGTAAACCCTTTTTTTAAAAAAAAACAAACTAACCATCTGGTAGTTTTTGTTTTATAAATTTATTTATTTATTTTTGGCTGCGTTGGGTCTTCGTTGCTGCGCACGGGCTTTCTCTAGTTGCGGCGAGCGGGGGCTACTCTTCATTGCAGTGCGCAGGCTTCTCATCGCGGTGGCCTCTCTTGTTGCAGAGCACAGGCTCTAGAGCACAGGCTCAATAGTTGTGGCGCACGGGCTTAGTTTCTCCGCGGCATGTGGGATCTTCCCGGACCAGGGCTTGAAACCGTGTCCCCTGCATTGGCAGTTGGATTCTTAACCACTGCGCCACCAGGGAAGCCCTAAACCTTTTTTTTTTTTAATTTGTTATATGTCTATTGTCATGCGTGTTAGGAAAAAAACCACTTAACACATCAAACTCATAATTTCACCTAAATTACCATTTACGATGAGGCTAATTTCAGGGCTCTATTGATATGGAAGAAAAAGTGACACCTGAATGACTGAGCTTGGGAACATGGCATTGGGTGAAAAGGCTCAGATGCTAGACTGCCTTAAGGAACCGTGGTTCCAGTGCTTGCCAGCCTTGTGACCCCTCTGCACCGACTTTCCTCCTCAGTAGCCTGTTCCCATAATGCAGATAGAGCGTAGGGTGGTTAGGGTGTCAGATGATGGACAGCAGTATCTGGCACATGTTATGTGCTCGCTACATGTTAGTTATCAGGAAACACGGCATCCTGTCATTTAACTGTGCCAACAATCCTGTGGTGGGTGTTATTACTGCCATTTTACAGATGAGCAAAGAAAGGTTAAGTCACCTGCCCAACTAGTAGCAGGGCCAGGCCCCCGGTGTGCCTGACTTCCAGGCTGGGCTCTGCCGGGGGAGTCCTGTTGCAGTCCTGGCTCTGGCACTAACTTAGGAGGCCAAGTTGGGCAGGCCCCATCCTTCTCTGAGCCTCCTACATGCATGGGGCAGGGGGTCAGCTTAGTGGTTTGTGTAGGACCAGGCTTGCAGAGCGTAGGGGCTGGTATTCTCACTTCAACCACAGCAGACGCCTTTGCTTAAAACAAAAATAAAAACAGAACTGGACCGGATGTCAGATGCCTACAAACTTTGCCCCTCCCCAACCCCTTGCCTGGCTGTGGATTCTTGCTGCTGTCTCTCTCCATAACACCTGGGTGCTTTATTGTGACCAACTTAACTTCAAACTTAACCCAAGTATAGACCATCATTTGTCTGCCTAATTATCTGTGGATGGATATTTAAGTTATTTCCTTTCTAGTGCTAATATATATAATACTGCTAGAACACTGATGTACAGGTTTTTTGGTTTTTTTTTTTTGTTTTTTTTTGCAGTACGCGGGCCTCTCACTGTTGTGGCCTCTCCAGTTGCGGAGCACAGGCTCCGGACGCGCAGGCTCAGCGGCCATGGCTCATGGGCGCAGCCGCTCCGCAGCATGTGGGATCTTCCCGGACCGGGGCACGAACCCGTGTCCCCTGCATTGGCAGGCGGACTCTCAACCACTGTGCCACCAGGGAAGCCCTGATGTACAGGTTTTTGTGTAGACATATATTTTTACTTCCCTGGGTATATACCTAGGAGTGGAACTGCTAGGTCATATGGTAAGGGTGTGTTAACTTTATAAGAAAGTTCCAAACTGCTTTCCAAAGTGGTTGTACTATTTAAAACTCCACCAGCAGTGTATGAAAGAGTTCCTATCGTCCTGCACTGTCAGCGACACTTGGAATTGTCAGTCCTTTATATTTTAGCTGTTCTAGTTCGTATGTAGTAGTATTTCACTGTGCTTTTTAATTTGCATTTCCCTGATAACTAATGATATTTGGCACCATTTTGGTCATTTGTGTATCTTCTTTTGTAAAGTATCTGTTCACACCTTTTTATTCTTCCCTTTTAGTGGGTTGTTAGTCTTCTTATTAATGAGTTGTAAGAGTTTTTAAAAAATATATCCTGGATATGTGTTGTGAATATTTTCTCCAGTCTGTGGCTTGCCTTTACCATGAACATTTTAAAGTGGATTAATGAATGAACGTTGCTTTGTTGACTCTCAAGCTTCCATCTCTAGCTCATACCTCTCTTTTGAGTGTTCGGAATCCTTTTCTGATTCTTTCTCTTTGGCTGTGAGATACCTTTATCTGCAGGTAAAGAGGCAGTGTGGCATTAGGGCTTGAACTGTGGACTCTGGGATCAGACCGTCCTGGGTCCAAGTCCCAGCTCCAGGACTCATGAGCAGGCAGATCTTCACCTCTGCTCTCTGAGGCTTGCTTTCCTGGTTTGTAAAATGGGGACAATAAATGATCATCTTCTTGGGCTGTCGTGAAGATTAAATGAGAGGATGATTGTAAAGCAACCAGCGAGGGCACAGAAAAGCTGAGCTGTACCTGTTAGCACTCCCGTTGCCAAGGCCCCTCAGCACCCCGGCCCAGGCCAGACCAGGCCGCACAGAGCACAGAGCCGGCTGCTTCTACCTTCCTCCTTTTTTTTTTTAACATCTTTATTGGAGTATAATTACTTTACAATGGTGTGTTAGTTTCTGCTTTATAACAAAGTGAATCAGTTATACATAGACATATATATATCCCCATATCTCTTCCCTCTTGCGTCTCCCTCCCTCCCACCCTCCCTATCCCACCCCTCTAGGTGGTCACAAAGCACGTAGCTGATCTACCTGTGCTATGCGTCTGCCTCCCACTAGCTATCTGTTTTACATTTGGTGAGTCTGTCATACAGAGTGAAGTAAGTCAGAAAGAGAAAAACAAATACGGTATGCTAACACATATATATATATGGAATCTAAAAAAATAAAATAAATAAATAAATAGTCATGAAGAACCTAGGGGCAAGACGGGAATAAAGACGCAGACCGGGCTTCCCTGGTGGCGCAGTGGTTGAGAGTCCGCCTGCCGATTAAGGGGACACGGGTTCGTGCCCCGGTCTGGGAAGATCCCACATGCCGCGGAGCGGCTGGGCCCGTGAGCCATGGCTGCTGAGCCTGCGCGTCCGGAGCCTGTGCTCCACAATGGGAGAGGCCACAACAGTGAGAGGCCCGCGTACTGCAACAAAAATAAAAAAGACGCAGACCTACTAGAGAATGGACTTGAGGATACGGGGAGGGGGAAGGGTAAACTGGGACAAAGTGAGAGAGTGGCATGGACATATATACACTACCTTCCTTCTTTATGTTGAAAGCTCCACCCTCCTCCCAGTTACTCAGGCCGAAAACCTTGGACTCCTCCCTCCCCTCCTGTGTCCCACTTCCTTTTCCAGAATGGCTCTTGCACCAGCCCCTTCCTCTCTCTGCCCAGGCCTCCGCCCTGGGTCAGGCCTCCTTCCCTCTGCAATGCTTTTGGAAAAGCTCCTTAGCAAGATGGTCTGCCTGCCTTCGGCCTCCCCCGTCTTCCATCCTGCGTTGCCAAAGGCTTCCTTTCTGAATCAGAACCCTGCGGCCCTGGGGTGGATGTTTGGCGGGAGACCACTTCATAAGGGCAGGGCTCGGCTGTCACTGGCTTCTCTGGTTATAAATAACAGGCTCTATTCTTAGGCCACCGGTAGTTAGTTCTTGTCCCCTACAGTGCAGAGCCTCCATCAAGGACCTTAGCGTCCTTACTGGAGACAGGCCATTCCTTGGCCTTTGGCAGGACCCATCCCTTTGATACGTGATCAGAAAATTCAATTATAAAACCAGTTACTGATTTCCTGAGCTTTACAAGGAAGACATGAAAGTTTGATTAAATTTGAATTCCTGTTTGGCTGATTGCCAGCCAAGGCCAAATGGGCTTGTGGGAAGTTTTTTTGTTGATTCTGTTTTGTTTTGTGGCCGAGCTCTTGGGAAGAGGGGGCACACTGGTTTTGTGTTGCGGCGTTTTTACCACCCCTCCAACTTGCTGAATGGCTTTTCCCCTGTTGTGATGCATGAGATGTAAATCCCCCCAAAGACCCGTTGCCAGGGTGACAGGCTCCAGAATTGAGCTCAACTAAACAACATCCTTCAGCTTTGAAGGCTGAAGCATTTGTTTCCCATGCAGAGTTGGGTTATAGTGGCCCTCCACAAGGCTGCGTTCAGGGCCACCTGAATGAACAGGGACACAGAAGGGGCTCTCTCACTGGTCACTTTGGAGTAGCTTCAGCAGGGTGTCTGGGCTCTCACTGCTTCCAGCCCAGGGAACACACAGAGGCCAAGGATCAAGGGGTCAAAAGACTGGAGCCCCTGAGGTGCTTCTGCCCAGGTGGTCCTCTCTCCCCAGAACCTACAGCGCTGGCCGGCAATGACAAGCTGCTGGGCCCCGACAGCCAGGGCCTCGGGCAGGAGGGGATTGGAGAGCAGACCTTTGTCTCTGGCCAGAGCGCTTTGCTTTCTCAGGTACTTCTGGGAAACTGAACAAAGCCTGTGACGGGAGCTGACCGGGTCTCTAGGTCAGAGTCTGGGTTGGTTCCAGAACCCAGGTTCCTTCCCTAGGAATAAAATGAGAGGATTCCAGTTGTTTGGAAGCTGTAGCCATCCCAGAACTCTTCCTACGGGAGGCATATTATCCAAGAGTGGGGATGAGGCCCCACTCAAAAGCATCTCCCCCGTGCCTAAAGTGCCCCAAGTAGAGATGGAGCCTTCTGGATTTTAAAAGCCTTTAAGTCTCTAGGAGTCCTGGTAAAGTACTAATACCCCTGGAGGGAAAAGCATCTACCAGTGGGGACTAGCCATCAGCTAACTGAGAAAATGGCCCTCTGGGAGTAGGATGTGGGATTCCCTGTGCCCAGAGTAGGGTCAGATGAACTCCACCTGCCTCTCAGCTCAGTCAAGGCTAGACCCAAAAGACCCCTCAGACTAGAAAATACTTGCACCTCTGACGTCTACGTGGTGCTCCACACCTCACAAAGCACTCACACCCTGCCCTCGGCCACCCAGCAGCCTCACCGGCCAGCTACTGCTACCCCCAGTCGGACGAGGCGGCTGGGGCTCAGAGGGGTCAAGTGCCTGGTCCAGCGCCACACTGCCGGTGAATGCAGATTCTGGACTTGGCCCTGGGACTTCTGAGTCCAGCCCAAGCCTGTTTCCTCTACACACACAGCTTCCAACTGCATTGAGGCCACGGACACAGTGCACCTGCTTTGTTCGATTGGCTTGTTTTGTGTGTGTGTGTATGTTTTTATAAGGTGAGAATTTTTTGTAAGGCTTGAATTTGGGTTCTTTTCTCTCTCTCTCTCTCTCTCTTTTTTTTTTAATGAAACTGTTACAGCTTCCTGGTGGAGTTGTAATTAGGAAATTCTGGATTAGTCAGCTAGGCAGAATTGACAGATAACCAGGCAGTGCTGGATAGAGTACTCTTTCCCCTCCTTTGAAATTCAGGAAGTTGTGAAGATGGGAAAATTTTGTGCAGCTGGGCTGGGCCAGAGAGGATAGACTCCCTCCTTTATGTAGAACTAGACAACAACAAAAAAATTAGTTATCTTTGTGTAGCATGATTTTTTTTTTTATATGTGCAGACATGAGGTATTATGGGAAGGGCAGGGGGAGCATGTGAGGGAGGAACCCAGGTTGGGGTCTAGGCTTTGACAGGAAGGGATTGGAGCCCCAGATGGGGGAAGGGTTCTTGAACAGGTGCCTGGATAGACCCCACAGTCACCCCCACTCCACTTGTACTTCTGAGTGACAGTGATGCCAATAAGGGAGTAACAGCTACCCCGTGTAAGGGGCACACTCAGGCAGGCCCTGTGCCAGACACCGTTGTTTATGATGTTCTTCATTTTCATTCTTCATTTTAATAATGACATGTTTATTTTAATATGAATTCAAAAAGTATGTAGCCCATCTAGCTCATGATTGCCCAGATATTAGAGTAAGGCCAGTGTAGGGGCTTAACTTTTTTAAAAAGTGAGTCAAGTAAAAGAAACGTATTATACACATAAGGCCAGGGGTATTACACAGAATGGGCAGAAATTACGAAAGCAGGACAGAAAGGACTGAAGTTTGGGAAAGCTTGCCTTAGCCATGTGAGCTAGGTAAGTAATATGGTTATGCTCATTTTACAGACAGGAAACTGAGGCTGAGGAAGGTTGAGTGACTTGCCCACAGTCACACAGCTGATAGGTGGTAGAGCCAGGACCAAGACCCAGGCCTGCCTGACTCCAAAGGCAGATCAGCTGCCCCAGCAAGGCTCAGAGCCCAGAGCCCAGGTGAACATTCTCGTCTTCATGCTCCAGGTGAAGGGCCCAATGCTGGCCTACCGGCCAGCCTTCCTGGGGCTGTCCGCTGGGGAAAGAAGGCTTTTCCAGCTCCTCACTGAAGGGTTGATGGAGGTGAGTCGCACTCTAGGGAGGGGGGCTCTGGGCTTGCTTTCTCTAATCAGCCGCGTCTAATTCCCTCAAATAAAAGCCTTTTCAGAAAGCGCCTGGCAGAGCTTCGATGCCCAGGATTCTGTGTGCAGAGGCCCTGGCCCAGCTCCACCCACCCCCAGGGCCCTCCTGGTCTCCCTTCCTTTCTTCCCTGGCCTCTCCCAGCCCTTCCTTTTCTTCTTCCTTTCTTGTCTCTGAATCACTTTTTCCAATAAGCTGTCACCTCAGTATATCAAGTAACTCCCTGAATGATTTCTGAAAGACTCCTTCTGGGGACTGAAACCTCAGAGTTGGAAACACATTTATATTTATGTGGGGCTGAGATTTCAGAGCAGTATTAAATTTGCATGGAGGCTGACAGAGTAACCTCTTCCACACAGTATAGACGGTGAGGAAACAGCATCTTCAGCAGGACAGAAATAGTCAAACAAGCAGCTTTTCCAGGCCTATTACTCTACTGGGAGAAATCAGCCCAGTTTACCTAGGCATGGGGGAGCAGCAGTCAGACAATCAGAGCAAATCCTGTGGCTTAGAAACCATTTGGGTCCCTGTGTTTTATAGTTGGCCGGATACCTAACCACAGATTCTGGGGGCTGCAACCCCAGAAATACAAGGCAGTTGGTGCGTGCACGCGTGTACACACTTGTGTATTTGGCTGTGTAGTTTGTGTGTGTTTGACCGTGTGCCTTCTCTAAGGAAAGGGCCTATAGCTTTTGTCAGCTCTCAAAGGGGCCTCCTACAATCCTAAAAAGGTTACGCTAAAGACCTACCATGTGCCAGCCACATAAGCTGCTAGCTGAGGCCTCTGAGGAGAGTAACTCTCACTGAACTTAGACTTTAGAGGTGAGAAATGTACAAATAAACAAGAAAAGCCAGATAGTGGCCAAGCAGTGCAGAGGATTTAAATAAGCAGATTCCACGAATGGGTGGCTGCTTGAAGTCAAGGTGGTAACCAGCGAGCTTCCTGCCGCAGCTCACGCTGCGGCCGACCGTGTGACATGGCCACAGCTGACATCTACTGACAGCTCACCGCGTGCCAGGCTCTGTCCTAAAGGGCTTATATTATTTCCTTTAAGCATCCCAGCGCCCTGAGAAGTTGGGACTGTTTCACAGATTCAGGTGGTAAGGCTTGGCGAGGTCACACAGACGGCTAGTGAGAGAGCCAGACCGAAATCTAGGGTTGCCCAAATGCCTCACTGGGTAAAACGCTTCCCTCTCCAGACCTCATTTTTCTCATCTGTAAAAATGGGATGCTTCTCTACTCAGCAGCTTATCCCTGAGAAGCAAAGAGAAGAGTTTTTCAAATATAAACTTTTATACAGATAGGCGTGAAGGAGCCCCAGGTGGAGCTGATGGTGTGTCTGTGGGCCCACAGAGGTTCCCGAGTTTTCTCAGACCCCTTCAGGGCTTCCAGGGGAGCCACCAATGTGAGGAATGTTACCTGAACCTCATTTTACTAATTGGAGAGTTTGCCTTGTCTCCCACTCTCCTGTCAGAGTTCCAGGGAACGACAGCTTTAGTTCCAGAAGCCTGACACTCACGGCCACCGGTCCCTGAGGTGGTGGTTCTCACCACCTGCTCGTTGCCAAGTGGCCACAGGCTCACATCTCTCAGCCAGTGCCAGGCCTCGTTCCTCAGACCTTTGGGAGCTCCGACGTTAGCCTGTGTGGCCAGTGTGAACACAGGCTGACTGACGCTGACAGTGGTTGATGGTTACACTTAGGCTGACAGCATCAGGTAGCTACAGTGGTCTAGAAAACAGAGCCTGGGCCACTTTAGCCCTTACCGTTGATGGAGGGTTTTTGATGTCACCCCTCTGAGAGTATTAATGGAAGAGGTAACACACTTCATTAAGTACCTTGGGGTGACTTGGATGTGCTTTTAAAGATGAAGGCTCTTACAGAAGGGGTGTGGTAGAGCCAAGAGCACAGGTTTTGGGGGTGAGAAAGATCTAGACACACCCCAGCTCTAGCTTCCAGCTCTGGGACCTTGCGTCATTCATTTGTCTCTTGACTTCATTTTCTTCTGCCTTGTTCTCATTTATCCAGGGCTGTAGGAGGTAGGGTTTTTCTGCGCTTAACCCTTTAAGCACTTATCACAGGAGTAGCTAATTTTGTTCGTTATTGCTATGTGTGTGCTTATGTGCACAGGGAGATCGGGGTTTTTTACATATTTGTTTGTGGGTTTTTGTTTTGTTTTGGTGAGTTATTTTTAACCAACCCCCTGACTTGTACTTATTTCACTGTGCATTTCTTCCAAGTAGGACACAGCTCCGCTGTTCTGCTTGATTGAGGGGTTCAGTCACAGCAGTCCTATGTGACTCATAGACCACAGTGGCCGTTATGTTACGTTTTTACTCTTCGTCACGCTGAGCGCCTGACTGCGCTAACATTGAAAGCACCCAGCATCCTATGCTGTTATCACCTCCATGTTACGGATGTGGATACTGAGACCCAGAGAGGCTAAGTAGGCATGGTTCCAGGGTCCAGTTACTCTCTCCGTGTTGCTGTCTGGAAACGTGGGTGTAGCCAAGAGGCCTGGGGCCCTGAGTGCCCCTACCCGAGGGTCCTCCCCTGCCTTATCCAGACAGTGGCACCTGTGTCCCATCTCACTTTGACGTGAGCAGTCTTCTCAACGTGCAGCTCAGAATCTGCTCCTTCTAGCCCCATGGACAGCCCCTTCCCACCTGCAACGCTCAATCCTCAGGGACCCCAGTGCCAGCCCAGGCAGACTGAAGTTCCCGGGCCCCAGCTACTTGGCCGTTCAAACTGTGGCCTCTCCCTAAAGGGTTTCCACCAGCATCCGCCCCTTCCCCCTGACGTGCCCCACTTCCCAGCCAGCCTGAGCTTAGTCCTGTCTCCTTGCTGGGAGCCACCAGCTGAACCTTCAGAGACCCTGTAATCCCTCCTCTCTGTGCCTCAGTTTGCCAACTTGTATGATGAGGGAGTGTAGACAGCATCATTTCTAAGGGCCCTTCCAGCTCCGACGTTGCAAACCTCCGCCATCCCTCGTCTGCTGACTGCAGTGGCCTCCTTGGTGTTCTCTCCGTGGCCACCGTCCCAGCCCTCCCACACCCAGTCTGGCTGCACACAGCAGCCAGAGTGAGCTTTCAGAACCAGAATAGCATTTCTCAGCCCTCCATTAAACCCTCCAGTGGTTTCCCACCACACCTGGAATAAAAGTCGAACCCCTTTCCGTGGTCGGCAGTGCCCCGATGGGGGCTGGGGGCTCACACACTAGCTGCGCTCAGAAGGCGCCTCGAGCACAGCCAGCACCCCAACCTACCTGCTGTAAGGCCCCGTTACCCACATTACTGGTATCATCACTGTGTGTCTTGATTTCTCACCCAGACTGTGTCCTCGGTCTTATATTTATGGCTTGCCCTGACATTTTCCTTTTCTTACATGTCCCAAATTATTAAAAACAGTTGCTTTATGGTTAGTTGAATGAATCATGGGAAGAACATTTTTTCCTGTCTATAAATAATTCCCCCTAAAATTTTTCTGGGAGGATGAAGTGCTGTGACAAGCCCCCAGCACATATCTGATGAGTGCCGTCGTGCTCCCAGACTCAGCTCATGAATGTCCAGACGTCACTGGAACTCCCCCTGGCCTGAAACAGGACCTCCAGGGTCAGGCAAGGTGGGGAGTTGGTGGAGAAGGGACACAGGAGTCGTAAGCAGCCTTCAAGTGCTAATCCTGCCACTTCCAGACATTGAAACTGCCCCCGGAGGGATCAAAGTCTTGTTTTTCAAGACCGACACACAGAAGCCCATTCGGCAACTAACTGGTGCGATTCAGAGCCAAGTGTAGGCACTCAGAGGAGAGGCAGGCACGGGAGCTGGCGCAGAGCCTTCCCAGAGCAGAGGCTCTCCTGCAGCGTGTCCTGGAGCACAAGGTGGGTTACAGGTGTGCCCAAGGGATCCCCTCCTACGTGTACGGAAGGTGCTGTACAGATGCCATCATTCTCTGCTGGACCCTGACTTGGGAAAGGTTGAGGGGACCAGCCTACAGGAGGCAAAGCTTGAGTGGGTATCTTAGATGGCAAGGCCTTGGGTAAGAGATTTCACCTTCTGGGGGAGGAGAGCCCCTTAGATACTCGCACGCTTGTGCAGCGTCACACGGTGTGATGGTATCGGCCACCTCAGAGATGGTCACATCCAAGGAGATGCACAGAGGTGGCTCGTGTGCTGCCATTGACCCCCAGCCCTCATGCCTGGCAGTCACTGCCCATCAGTCACAGCACTGAGCCTGGCCTCAGAGTCCTGTCATGGTGGCTGTGCCCCAGGCGGCCACTGAGTTGGTCAGAGTTGGCCTTCAAGTTGAAACCAGCTTCCTGCCTCTGGTCTGCCCAGTTCAGCTCCCTGTTTTTAGAGGCCGGCAGGGGAGAATGAGCTGGAAGGCCATATGGGAGAACACCCATCTTGCACCCCAAGTCTTGTAAGCCCCTGGTGCAGTGCTCGTTGGTTCCTTCCCTAGCAAGTTCATTTGTTCATCCAGTGTTTACTGAGTACCTGGTGTGTGCCCCACTCAGTGGTAGGTCCTGAATGCAAGAGAGCGCCTGACTTAAGAGCTCAGGGTCCAAGGGGAGGAGGCCTGGAAACACATACCCTAGACCGTGGTGAGAGCCACACTCGGTGCCACCCTCATCAGGGGAGCAAGACCCTGCAACCCCAGGCTTCAGTGGGCCCCTTGTCTCTGCCCCACTCAGGGGCTTTGCCTGTGTTCTGCCACTCCTTGCTGAAATCCTTGCCCCAAATTCCAGTCTTGTCTCCAGGGCTGACTAAGACCCATGGCATCCCAGGCAGGCAGATCCCTGGTCCCTCTTCAAGCCAGTATTTTTGGGGTGTCTTTTATCATTTATTCAGTGGGTCCACGGAAACCCTGGTTTTCTGTTAATGGGCATTTTTCCTGTATTGTTCAAAATCAGAGATATATTAGATGCACTGAGCATAACCTCGCGTTTTAACTTTGGGTAGCTGGCTTCCGTGTCCATCATCTGTAACAAGAGAACACTGGTCCCTCACAATCCCTGAGGGGAGAAGGGGCCCAGGTGGATGTGATTACACAGGTAGGCTCCAAAGTCAGTTTACAAGTTCCATTTTGTTTTTCTCTCTTTTTTAAATGTTGGCAAACATTCTCCACTTTTCTGCAGTTCGTGTTCTTTCTTCGGTTTTCATTTGCAGTACTTCCAACCAGACAACTTCTTGGGAGGAATATTAGAGGATTTGAAATTTAGACAATAAAACAAATCCCTTCACCCCTGAAAACAGCCCTATCCCATGCACAGTTCAGTTCCAGAATTTCACTGACCACCTGTCTCGGCCTGGCCAAGAGTCGGTGAGCTGGCCCATCCCTGCATGTGTGTCCCACACATATGTGGTTGTGTCAGTGTTCAGCTGGCATAGGTGGGCACCTAGCAGGGATGCAGTCCACCTCTCCTAGAGCAGAGCCAGCACATTCCCCTCCAGTTGCTCTGGAGGCATCCAGGACAGAGGGGGGTTTGTGCTCAGACCTGTGACATTTCAGCTCCTCTCAAGACTAGTCTGCCCTATAACCTGGCTCTCCTGCATTCCCTGTCGAGGTGAGGAGAGACCTTGAGACTGGGCACTCCCTTCTCTGCTTCCTGACCCTGTCTTTGGCTCACCCTGGTGCTGCCAGGCCTTCCAAGGACAAGGAGATGGCACCTGGTACCCAGCTCAGCTTATGTCCCAGAATTCATTCATTTCTTCATTCCATAAGTGAACAAACTAGTCAACAAAGCGGGTGCAGGCCCTGCCTGTATGGAGCTCACAGCCTCCCTAGGAAGATAAATAGTGAGGAAACAAATGTATCTAATTACACACTGTGATAAGTTCTGTTAAAGGAAAGAATGCTGGTGGGAACAACAGGAAGCACCTGCTTTAGATAGGGGCGGACATCAGGGAAAGCTTTGAGGGGAGCGGAGGTGTTACATTTAAACTGAGACTGGAAACTAAGAAGAGCCAATCTCTCAAAGTCTTGAGGTAGCAGGAGGAGGCGTGCAAAAGACCCTGAGGTGGAAATGAGCTTGGCAGGTGTGTTGCCAAGCCTGGGGGGGGGGGTTGGGTGGCCGGCAGATTCAGGTAAATGAGGGCAAGGGAGCCTCAGGATGAGGTTCAAGGCGAAGCAGGACCCAGACCCTGCCGTGGCCTTGTAGGTAGAATCTGGGAAGGTGGAGGGAGAACCCCCACTCCCAGCCCCAGGAGAGCCCCATCTTGGGCTGTATTTGTTTGCTAGGGCTGTCGCAACAAAGTACCACAAACTCGGTGGCTTAAGCAATGGGAAATTTTCTTGCTGCTCTGTAGGCTGGAAGTCTGAGATCAAGATACCAGCAGAGTTGGTTTCTTCTGTGGCCTCTCTCCTCGGCTTTGTAGAAGTCTGTCTTCTCCCTGTGTCTTCACGTGGTCTTCCCTGTTTGTACGTCCCAGTCTCCTTATAAGGACACCAGTCAAAATGGATTAGGGCCCACTCTGATGGCCTCATTTTAACTTAATCACCTCTTTAAAGACCTGTCTCCACATACAGTCACTTTCTGAGGACTGGGTGGTTAGGACTTAAATGTATGAATTTGAGGGGGACATAATGCAGCCCGTAACCAGGGTCTTTCCTGACATCCTCTTTGAGGACAGGGTTGTGGTTTTGGATCAGCATATTCAAATGCCCTGGGAGGCCAGGGGAGACAGTCCTAGTCCTAACCAGCCCTGCTCCCTCTTTGTTGAAAGAGCTAATTAACAAATGTTTAAGAGTGTCAAAGACTTAATGGCACCAAACTGAGACTTTCTTACCCACGATTAATCAGAATCCTTGAGAGTTGGAAACCTCCCTGAGTGATTCATTGGTTTTTACTGCCGGTCCCCAGTGGCCTACACTTTGGGACACCCTCCTTCAACATTGCCAGGCAGGGCAGAGTCTAGGCAGGGAAGTGGGTGACAAGCTGGGTAAGGAAGGGGGGCTGGGGCTGGCCAAGCCCACCCAGGCTCCTTCATGTTTTCTCCCAACCCCTAGCATAGCTCCTTGCCCAAGAGAGAGGCCCAGACAGCCTTGTGCTGAATTAACTGGAGGAAAGAATCCACGTCAGACCTCAGCACCTGCCTTCTCCAAACCCCTCAGGGCAGTGTGTTCTCAGCTTCCAGAGCCAGGGGGCAGCCGACCCCCAGCTGCTGGAGGATCAAGGTGTCTGCAGACCCACAGATTAGCCTTGGGTGGCTCCCCCCCACCCCGCCTTTATGCCACAGATAAAAATAACTAAAAGGAGGGAAATGTCCTAGAGAAATTACCTTGAACTTCAGAAAACACGAAGCCAAGCTTCGTCTAATTAAGATGACATTTTAAAAGGGGGTAGCGGGGTAGGGGGACACCTGGGTGGCATTTTAAATTGCAAGCTGATTGTGCAGCCTCTAATTTTGGTTCTGAGCAAAGTTTCCAGTTGGAACAGAGGACCTGACTTCAAAGGCAGCGCCGGTTGGGGAAAGAGAGTGAAAAGATCAGCAGGGGGCCTCTGGGCACAATGTGGCCAGGACTCAGCAAAGGCTGGCAGGCGGGTGGGGGTGGGGGTGTGGGGGGGGAGGTGCACGCAGCCCTCGAGAGCCTGCTGTGCCTTTTAGGGGATCAGTGGAGCCGCTCCTGGGAGGAGAGCTAATTGAGGCAGTGGCCTTGTCCTTGGAGAGTGAGCTTTTGTCCAGCCTGGGCCATTGTGGGAGCACTCACCAGGCAGAGCTCTGGCCTGGGCTGGCTGCAGGCCTCCCCCCTACCCGGGTCTCTTCCTGGTGCCATAGAAACAGGCCTGGTTCTCAAGTAACAGCCCCTAGCACCCTCTTGGGGAGGGGCTACTCCCTCCAGGGGACTTCCTCCTGCCAGCCTCTAAGGCCCACCAGGTGGAGAAGGCCGGCTGCCTCCCTCCCAGAATCCTGGGAGAGGCAGGCCCAGTCCCTCTCAACTTGGAAGGCGGGTGGATGGGTCTCTGAGTTGGAGGGAGTTGGAGGACTGGCCCATCCCCCCAGGGTGCAAGATAGTGCTCTCCGGGCTCTCCGGACAAGCGGGCCCGCAGGTGTGTGCAGTGCCAGCTGCCCTCAGGGGCTCCTGCGTATCCTGCCTACTTTTGTTCACCCCAAGTTATCTCACAAAGGTGGCTCAACTAGGCAGACTTACTATTATTGTTAGGACAACTCAGACTACTAACACTGATCTGCACATATGCACCCACGCTCAGGCACACTCACGCACACGCATGCACGCCATGATTGAAGCATTTCACAGTTCAGAGAGCTGTGAACTCCCCCAGACCCCGGGTTCTCACAGAAACCCTGGGAGGGGAACATGGCGCGAAGAGCACCACCGCTTAGAGCTGAGGAAACTAAACCACAAACCGTTGAAATGACACGCCCATATCTTTGGAGGCCAAATCCTTGCGTTTTCCATAAATCTTACGTGGACTCTGTCTCTTGCTCCACTGGACTGTCCCCGGCCCACCTGGCTCCTGATCAGCCACCGAGGTCTCTGTCTCCCTCCCTCCCTCGGGTCTCCATCTCACTCTCTCAGCGAAGGTCTTTCTCCAGGGCCTTCGCAGGGAGGCAGGCTGCATGGCGGGGTGGCTGACTAGCGAGGGCCTGGAAGAACTTCTAGCAGGTAGCGGGCAGGTGACGAGGCCTTGGTTCCAGCGTAGTGGGGTTTCGCGGGGGTGATTAAATGCTCTCTCGGCAGTAGCCTACTTAAAGGGAGAGAGCCTGGAGGCTGGGAGACTGCTCGGACCCCTGCTGTCATCCATGCAGGAGAGGCAGGGGTGGCCTTGCAGGGGAGTCAGACCTTTCTGTGGGCAAATGTCAGTTCTTGGGAATCAGTTGGCTGCAGGGACAGAAGAAGAGAATGGAGTTGGCCTTGGGGTCTCTAGTTTGTGTGATGGGAAACACAGAGTTGCCTTTGGAAAGGCAGCGTGTCCCCAGAGTGGTTCAGGCACTCCTGGGGTCACACAAGTTGACCTGGCAGTTCACATGGACCAGTATCTTCTGTTTGAGTAGTTTTGTGTATTTTAGTGTATATTAGAAAAATTAGCATACCGACCTCTGATTTCACTGATATTATTGTTTAGGATAAGATGATTTTTTTTTTTTTAACTTATCTTTGGCTGTGTTGGGTCTTCGTTGCTGTGCGCGGGCTTTCTCTAGTTGCGGCGAGTGGGGGTTACTCTTTGTTGCGGTGCGCGGGCTTCTCATTGTGGTGGCTTCTCTCGTTGTGGAGCACGGGCTCTAGGCGCGTGGGTTCAGTAGTTGTGGTTCGTGGGCTCTAGAGCACAGGCTCAGTAGTTGTGGCACACGGGCATAATTGCTCCACGGCATGTGGGATCTTCCTGGACCAGGGATCGAACCCGTGTCCCCTGCATTGGCAGGCGGATTCTCAACCACTGCACCACCAGGGAAGCCCCTTTAATTTTATTGAAATATAGTTGATTTACAATGTTGTGTTAGTTTCAGGTGTACAGCAGAGTGAGTCAGCTATACATGTATATATACATATAAATGTATATATTCTTTTTTTACATTCTCTTCCATTATAGGTTTTTAACAAGATATTGAGTATAGTTCCATGTACTATACAGTAGGTCCTTGTTGGTTATCTCTTTTATGTATAGTAGTGTGATATTTTCATCCCAAACTCCTAATTTTTCCCTCCCCCACCATCCCCCTTTGGTAACCATAAGTTTGTTTTCTACGTCTGTGAGTCTGTTTCTGTTTCGTAAATAAGTTCATTTGTGTCATATTTTAGATTCCACATGTAAGTGATATCATGTGATATTTGTTTCTCTCAGTCTGACTTACTTCACTTGGTATGATAATCTCTAGGTCCATCCATTGCTGCAAACGGCATTATTTCATTCTTTTTTGTGGCTGAGTAATATTCCATTGTATATATGTACTACAACTCTTTTATAGGATAAGCTGTTTTTTTTTGGCTGCATCGGCTCTCTGTTGCTGCGTGCGGCCTTTCTTTAGTTGCAGCGAACAGGGGCTACTCTTCGTTGTGGTGCACAGGCTTCTCATTGCAGTGGCTTCTCTTGTTGCGGAGTGCGGGCCCTAGGGCGTGCAGGCTTCAGTAGTTGCGGCACGCGGGCTCAGCAGTTGAGGCTCGTGGGCTCTAGAGCTCAGGCTCAGTAGTTGTGGCGCACGAGCTTAGTTGATCCGCAGCATGTGGGATCTACCTGGACCAGGGCTCGAAGCCGTGCCCCCTGCATTGGCAGGCGGATTCTTAACCACTGCACCACCAGGGAAGTCCTAGATAAGCTGATTTTTTAAAATGAGTTTATTTAATGTCGTTTTTAAAAATTAAGAAAATAGCAACGGTCATTTGCTGGTACGGCAGAAATCTTGAGACTGAGATGGGAAGGAAGGCGGTGACGGAGACTGTGGGATGGGAAACCAGGGGCGGGGGGAGGGTGGGACTGACCGGGAACGTGCTGAGTTGAGTGGAGGAGCCAGGGAACCCGGGGTCACTACCCAGAGAGCCTGTACAGAGGAGGATCTGGTGACATCCCACCCACCAAGAAGGTGGCTTGAGAAAGCAAGAAGGGTTTTGAGGACTGAGGAACTTAAAAGTCTGGTGGAGGAATGGGGCCCACAAGGGAGACAGTGGAGCGCACTGTCCAGGAAGCAGCACCCATGGGGCCCAGAGCCCGGAGAAAAGACAGCTGAGCAGAGGGCAGGCCGGAGATGGAGAGGGCACTGAGACCCCTGGAGGGAGTGGGGACGGAGGTAACAGGACGAAAGGAGGAAGAGGAGGACAGTGGCTTGAGGGGGAACAGGGGCAGAGGAGGGGCTTAGTTTGAGGAGGCCAGAGCATGAGTGCAGAGAGAAGGTGAGGAGAGAAGGAGTGGATGGGGGTGCGGTGGGGCAAGGATGAAGAGTCAACAGAAATGGAGTGGGACCAGACCTCCACCCCGCCTTTTCAGCAGGTCAAGCCTGACGTGGGATGCAGGGCACAGTGACTTTCCTTTCAGGGTTTGGCTGAAGTTCATCTGGTGGCTGGGGGGTGGTCCAGTAGGCCTGAGGGGGGGCAGTCCTAGGTTTGGATTCAGTGGCCCCCAGGACTAGGTTGTTCTGGCCTCCCCACAGGCAGGCCGAGAGGACCGGCCACCTCACTGGAGGGCAAGTGCCCACTCAGCCGCAGGGCTGCTGGGGACAGGTGAGCAGGGCGGGTCCCTCCCTCCTTCCTTCTGTCCTCCCTGCTGGGCTGGGGGTTGGGCACTTACCTTCCCGCTCCCTTCCAAGAGGACTTTGGCAGCTAGGAGACCAGAAGTCATGACAACAAAGCTCCTTAACAGGCCAGAGCCCCTGGATCTCCTGCATCTGCATCCAGGCAACTTGGGGCAATTGTCTCTTAACAAAGGTGAGCCCTCGAGTTGGCTGTTGACAGTGGGGAGATGGGGCGAGTTGGGCAGACTCGCCATTGCCATCCCCCTACCCAAGGCAAGGAAGGCACAGATGCCCCTCCTTTCCCATGAGAATGCCACGTGCTCCTTGGGAGCTGGAACCGACAGTGAGCTCATTCCCTCTGGAAGCCAAAACCAGAGAACCACGGAGGGAGGCAAGGACAGAGAAGGAAATAGGAGGTCTGCAGCTGGTGAAAACTGGAGCCCATGGCCTGCCCCCTGTCCTATGCTGCCCACCAGCAAGCAGTGTACATGTCCAGTAAATCAGGGTGGTCCTCCAGGCTTCACAGAACCTGCAGCAGAGGCCCTGATGGTGAGAGGAGGGTCAGGGCCGTGCAGAACTGTAAGTGTGAAGCAGGTTGTTTCCAGCCTCCCTGCCCAGGGCCCAGAACCAGCCTCACCACTCCTGGGCGTACTCCTTCTGTTCTGCGTCCCGGGGACGCACTAGCCGTGTACCTGTCTCATGCTGCGCATCGTGGGACGGCGCTTCCCAGTTGAGGGAGTGGGCAGGTTTGAGCTAGCATGATGGACAAACATGTTGATGTTTATCTCAGTAGCTACTAATTCATTTTAATGCATTTTAGAAAAAAATTAAAACTAGCATATCAAATATCGTTTTGCAGATATTTTTGTTAGTGATACTAAATTTACTTTCTTGTACAATAAGTTTTAAGTGGATAAAAGTCTAAAGAAAGATATTAAGTAAATTATAGTAGATGGTATAGAAACACAACAAAAATTTACCATCATTTATCAAGCTTCTATTATGTGCCATGCATTGTCCTATGGAACAAAATTATGCCAGTGGTCGGTGTGTGACTGAGGCTTGAGAAACACTGCTTCAGGGCACAACTTTCTCCCTTTTCCAGGAGAGTAGACGGGAGCGGAGGGGGAGACCCAGATTCTCTGATACTCCAGAAAACTTCACCAGCTTACAGTCTTCTGGAGAGGGCAGCGTCTTGCTCAGTGAAGCAATAGAAGAGGAACAGTCCCAGATACTCCGTAACCTAGGGCTAAACAGAGGCCAGATGTCACATAGGGAACAAAAACCAGAAGAGGAAGAACACTAACAGGTTGTATCGATCAGGGTACCACCAGCTGCTACAAAAAATATACCCCAAGGGTTTCATGGTTCAAATGCAACAGGTTATTTCTTGCTCAGCTAATAGTCTAGGCAGGTGCTCTGGGTGGGTGTGTGGCTCTCCTCCACATGGTGATTCACGACACTGGATCTTCTGTCTTACGGACTTTGTCATCCTCTACATTCAGGGGGCGGGGAGCACACCTACACCTGAAGAGCCTTGGTCCAAGAGCAGCGCACTGCACACTCACACTCCACGGACTGCAGCTCAGTTACGTGGCAGGTTGTAGCCTGCAGGAGAATCCCGAACCCAGGGGCCACGAGAGGGCTGAAATGCAGCCCACCTTCCTCTCACCGAGCCATGTGGCCTGAGGAAAAACTCCCTTTTTCTAACCCCAATGAAGATGCTGTGTGGACTGGCCTCTACCCTGGCCAGGGCTAGGGGAGCAGGGCATGGAAAGGGCTGAGAGGGGAGAGAGACAGAGAGAGAGAGACAGAGAGAGGGGAACCTGAGCCCAGGTGGCACCATGTGCCACCTGCAGCTCTTCCTCAGCATAGGGCCGAGCTGAGGCCTGGGATGCTGCCCGGTGGGGCAGTTGACCACCGTCCCACGCCCAGGTCTGTACAGACTTGTTCCACCCCGTGTCCGTGGTACCTGAGATCACCCAGTGTCAATGTCGGGGAGATGAGAATGGCTGGGAATAAGTGGAGAGGGGAGACCATGCGCCCTGATCCCAGGCCTCAGAGAAAGCTGCTCAGGTGGCAGCCCCCAGGCTGCTGCAGCCCCGTCCCTGCCAACATCACATGAGAGACAGGCCCCTGGAGGCTTCGCTCAGCCCCGAGCCTCCCCCAGCCCCGCGCTCCTCTTGTGGCCAGGTGCTGGGAGTCCAGGGAGTTGGCAGCCAGCCTGGCCCCACTGTGCCTTCCCCCTCCTGTCTGCCAGGGCGGCCCACTGGGACCTCTGCCTGGCCCAGCTGGTGCACAGCCGCAGGTGCCACTCTGCCTCACCTGTTTTTTGGTTAACCCGCGTATCCGTCACCCTTGTTTCTTACACCTTTCGCCATCCCACCTGCCTCACTGTAAATACTGCAGCATCAGCATGCTGACACTGGTCCCCAGGATGGGCACCAGCGGGCCCCTGGGGAGCTCCAGCCCCTTAGCAGCGGGACCAAGCAGAGCAGGCGATGGCAGCAAGAGAGTGTGCCAGCTCTCCAGACCCTACCCTCACAGAGACGTCAAAAGACCAGGGCTCTGGGCCCGGCGCTGCCCGGGGGTGGTCATCCAGCAACCAGGGGAAGCAGTGCTGCGTGGTGCTGACAGAGCGTGTGCCCTGGAGGCAGGCAGCTGGGGCGCACATCCCAGTGTGCCCCCGCCGCCAGCTGAGGGAGTTCGGGCTGGTCTCGTAACCCGTCTGAGCTGTGGTTTCTCCAATTATAGAAGGGGGGAAAACGATAATACTGGTGAACGTTAAATGAAATAAAGCCATTGGGAAGCTCTCACTAAATATAAGCTACTGCTATTATCTCTTAGGACTCCTTGACCACCAGAGTTCTGAGCAGGTGTGTCTCTCTGTGTGTGTATCTGTGTGTCTCTGTGTGTCTTTGTGACTAAGTCATCAGCTCCTAGGCTCACAGGAGACCCCAGGGAGGCCGCAGCCCTAGGCTTGCTGGTCCTCTGGGCTGGTTGGCTCGGCCTACCCTGGCCCCTGACCCTAGAGGTCCCTCCTCAACCCCAACCCTGGCAGTCTTCCACCACTACTAGCCTTTGGCAAAAACTCATAGTTCCTGATTTTCTACCTGAGACGTCTTGTCTGTAGCTCAAAGCCCCGCCTCTCAGCCCATGAGAAGGTCTGGTGTGAGTCAGTTCCACCTCATCAGCTGGCCCTCAACGTGTGCGGCTGGGGGCCTCCGTCTGCATGGTCCCCCTTGCTAACAAAGGGAGATAGGGAGCAGGGTCCTGCTAGAATTTCACATTAGTGTTGAGCTTTCCTTGTAGTTATTCTGCTGGGTGTCTTCTATTTAAATCACTTCATGCAGGGTTTCCGTTTACCATAAAGATATGAAGTTCGTAAGTACAAAGATGTGTCTAAGAAAAGTGATGGGCATCAGGTGGAACAGAACTTGGGCAGAAGTTAGAAGGTGTTCAAGGGTTAATGTTTGGGAAAGAATGATCTGGTCTAGTGGTTTTCAAACTTTTTGGCTTGAGAACACCTTTACACTACACATTATAATTTTTAAAAAATTACTGAGGACCCCAGTAAACATTTTGTTTATGTAGGTTATAGCTATCAATCTTTATTGCATTAGAAATTAAAAATAAGACAAATTTTTCAGTATTTATTCATTTAAAAGTAACTATAATAAACCCATTACATATTAATACAAATAACATTTTTATGAAAATTAATCTCAATATATTGTCTAAAAATACTTCAGTAAGCAGAATATCGTTGTCTCACATTTTTACACATCTCTTTAATGTCGGGCTTAATGGAAGACAAGTGCGTTTCTCACACATGCATCTGTGTTTAGTTCATTGTGATGTGTTGTTAGGTCGGAGAGTCTGAATCACATTTGGCCCCACACAAACACATGGTAGAAAAGGGAGTATTTTACCAGCCTTTTCAAATAGTCCTTCTTTGAAATTCACTAAAATTATTTTATTTAGTTAGTTTTGGCTGCGTTGGGTCTTTGTTGCTGCGCGCGGGCTTTTCTCTAGTTGCGGTGAGCGGGGGCTACTCTTCGTTGCGGTGCACAGGCTTCTCATTGCAGTGGCTTCTCTTGTTGTGGAGCACGGGCCCTAGGGCTTCAGTAGTTGTGGTACATGGGCTCAGTAGTTGTGGCGCACGGGCTTAGTTGCTCCGCAGCATATTCCCGGACCCCGGACCAGGGCTTAAACCCATGTCCCCTGCATTGGCAGGTGGATTAACCACTTCGCCACCAGGGAAGTCCCAAGCAGTAGTTTGTGTTTTGTTTTTTTTTTGTTTTTGCGTTTTGCGGGCCTCTCACTGTTGTGGCCTCTCCCGTTGCGGAGCACAGGCTCCGGACACGCAGGCTCAGCAGGCTAGGCTCACGGGCCTAGCAGCTCCGCGGCATGTGGAATCTTCCCGGACCGGGGCACGAACCCGTGTCCCCTGCATCGGCAGGCGGACTCTCAACCACTGCGCCACCAGGGAAGCCCCCAAGCAGTAGTTTCTTAAAGGGTAGAATCTGAAACTATATCAGTGACCATTTCCTACTCTGTTACGTTACAATCCATTGGTCTCTTCAACAAACAGTACGGGAACAACTGGACATCCACATGCAAAAACGTGAATCTGGACACAGACCTTATACTTTTCACAAAAGTTAACTCAAAGTGGATCACAGACCTAATGTAAAGTGTGAACGTATAAAACTCCTAGAAGATGATTTAGGAGGCAATCTAGATGGCCTTGGTTGTGACCATGACTCTTTAGATACAACACCAAAGGCACAGTCCATGAAAGAAAGAATTGATAAACTGGGCTTCATAAAAATTAAAAACTGTTATGTGAAAGACACTCTCAAGAGAATAAGAAGACCAGCCTTGGACTCGGACACAATATTTGCAAAAGAAAGGTTCAGTAAAGAACTGTTATCCAAAATATACAAAGAACACTTAAAATTCAACAGTAAGAAAGCAAACAATCTGATTTTAAGATGGGCCAAAAACCTTAACAGACACCTCATCAAAGAAGATACATGGATAGCCAACAAGCATATGAAAAGATGCTCCACATCACACGTCATCAGGGAAATGCAAATTAGAACGAGACACCAGTACACACCTTTGAGAATGGCCAAAACCTGGAACACTGACAACCCCAGATGCTGGTGAGGATGTGGAGCAACAGCAGCTCTCAGGCGTTGCTGATAGGATGCCAGATGGTCCAGCCACTTTGGAAGAGTTTGGTGGTTTCTTACAAAACTAAACATACTCCTACCATACAATCCAGCAATCATGCTCCTTCATATTTACCCAAAAGATGTGAAAACTTATGTCCGCACAGATGTTTATAGCAGATTTATTCATAATTGTCAAAACTTAGAAGCAACCGAAAGGTCCTTCAGTAGGCCAATGGGTAAGTAAACTGGGCAACACCCAGACAGTGAAATATTATTCAGCATTAAAAAAAAAAAAGAGTGATCAAGCCATGAAAAGACAAGGAGGAACCTTAAATGCATATCACTAAGTGAAAGAACCCAATCTTAAAAGGCTACGTACTGTATGATTCCAAATATATGACCTTCTGGGAAAGGCAAAGCTATGGAGACAGTAAAAAGATCAGTGGTTGCCAGGGGCTGGGGGAGGGAGGGATGAATAGGCAGAGCACAGAGGATTTTTTAGGACAGTGAGAATACTCTGTATGATACCACAGTTATGGATGTATGTCATTTATACATTTGTCTAAACCCATGGAATGTACTACACCAAGAGTGAACCCAAAGGTTAGCTACAGACTTTAGGTGATTATAATGTGTCAATGTAGGTTCATCTTTGGTTTAAAAATAAATAAGGTGTACCATTCTGGTGAGTGATGTCAATAATGGGGGAGGCTCTGCATGCATGGGTCAGGGGTTTTATGGGAAACCTCTGTACCGTCCTCTCAGCTAAGTCTTCTTTTAAAAATCCATTGGTCTACTTTGCACTTTGAATGGGTCAACTGTGCATGATTCTTAACGTCATTTTGATCATTTGGAAAATACTGGTTCAAAGTTATGCACATCTTCCAAATGTTGACGTATTTCAGTGGAGAATGTGAAGAACTCACATTTGTTAACAACATCTATCTTATCAGAAAAGTCTTCAGATATTGGGAAGCTGTCAAGTTATGGTGTTAAATACAAATTTCCAGAATTCTGATTTTTTGCTTGAAAGTTGGAATGTTTTCATTTTGGTAACAAATTTGTTAGTTGCTTTCCTTGAAGTGATAGGCTCGCTTGGTCTTTTAGAAAATGTCTTCCAAAGACCAAGTCTGAATTACCATTGTTTGTCTGTCAGGCATTCTTTCAAGTAAAAGTGGTGTCGTGTGAAAAAAAAGGGACCATTTGGGCTGGCAGGGCAGTCTTACAAGTGCCTTCCCTCCAGAAAACCATCATCTGCGTTTGCCCCACACTTCGTGTTTTATCACACAGAATATGAAAAAGACGTGCGTGCAGGGTAGAGATTCTTTTTTTTTTTTTAAATAAATTTATTTTTTAAATTTATTTTTGGCGTTGGGTCTTCATTGCTGCACATGGGCTTTCTCTAGTTGCAGCAAACGGGGGCTACTCTTCGTTGCAGTGTGCGGTCTTCTCATTGCGGAGCGCGGGCTCTAGGCGTGTGGGCTTCAGTAGTTGTGGCACGAGGGCTCAGTAGTTGTGGCTCGCGGGCTCTAGAGCGCAGGCTCAGTAGTTGTGGCCCATGGGCTTAGTTGCTCCGCAGCATGTGGGATCTTCCCAGACCGGGCTTGAACCCATGTCCCCTGCATCGGCGGGTGGATTCTTAACCACTGCGCCACCAGGGAGGTCCCTAGAGATTCTTTTAATTCATAATTTTGGCCACTTCCTCAAGGACATTCTTAAGTAGAACTGGCATTGGTTTTATTGTGACTGAACAGTGGCAGAGAACAGAATGGCAGCTGGTACAGTTAGGTGCCACTGCTTCCTGCGAAGGGACTGCGGTTTTGTCTCCCGTTGCTTTTGTACCATCAGTGCAGGCAGAGAAGCCAATAACATCGTTATAGAGTTAGGAAAACAGTTTTGATCTTGTGGACCCCTCAGAGACCCCCAGGGGTGTGCGGGCCACCCTTTGAGAATCACTGATCCAGCCAACCTCTTCCTTGTGCCTTTGAGGACAGAGACTCCGAAAACAGATGAGACTTGCCCAGGGTCGCAGGGTCAGTCAGGCAGAACGTGGACACCTGGTGCACTGCCCCAGGCTGTGTCCCTGAGGTCCAAGAAACAAGTGACACGCTCCTTTTCAAACAAAAACATCATCCAATCACTTTTTTTTTTGCGGTACGTGGGCCTCTCACTGTTGTGGCCTCTCCCGTTGCAGAGCATAGGCTCCGGACGCGCAGGCTCAGCGGCCATGGCTCATGGGCCCAGCCGCTCCACGGCATGTGGGATCTTCCCGGACCAGGGCACGAACCCGTGTCCCCTGCATCAGCAGGCGGACTCTCAACCACTGCGCCACCAGGGAAGCCCCCGGTCACTTTAATGGATGGTGCGGGAACTGATGTCTCCAGCGAGGAGACGAGGAGGGAAGGGGTGTCAGCGAATAAGCCCAAGGAGAGGCACCATCAGTCAAACCTGTCATCTCCAGAACCTGCCGGCCTCCCATCATGTACGTGCTGTTTCAGCTTCCATCTTTTCTCTTCCATATTGTGTCACTAATGTCTCCCAGCTGAGGCGGCTCTAATTAATCTATTCACCACCATCACTTTGTGTTCTGAAGAGAAGAGGTTGTCCATTATCACTTTTCTTTCCCTTTGACTGAGCTCTGTGTGGGTAATTTCATTCTGCCGTTGTTCGTTTCTTAGAAATTTAGCCTATCCAATTTTAGTTCTTTCTCCCATCTCAGGACAATGAGCTCAGGGGAAAGGAGGCAGAGGATTTGGAAATTTCTGTCCCTTTCATCTTAAAGTTTATTTTGGACTGAATAGTGCCTGCCTGGTGGTTCAGCTGTCCTCCCCGGCGCCGTCTAGGAGAGCCTCCCAGGAGGTATAGACTGGTAGGTCTGGACCCAGCAAGGGGAGAAGGGCAACAAGAGAAAGTGGCACCACGCGAGGCTGCTCCAGAGGGGTTGCTGATTGGGGTTTTGGGCAAGCATGCTTCCCCACTCCATCCTTGCGATCTGAAGCAATCGGAAGCCGTGGCGACATAAACACACCACTGCCCCAGAGGGCCCAGGACAGCTGCTGTCCTGCACCCCCCATCTCTGCCAGTCACCCACCTAGGACACCCCTCTGCACTCTCGCCGGCTATCGCTGGCTGGGGCACTGGCCTCCTCTGCAGGCCCTGCTCGCCCCCTTCTACACTGGCCTCAGCGTTTCCCGCCCCATACCCGACAGTCTCCCTACCCACCTCTGGCCCTGAAACCCCTGCCAGGGTGGTTTTAGGAGACACACGCAGTGGCTTCACCTATGAACAGCACAGCTGGGGAGAAGGCCAAAAGCCATGCCTCCTGAGAAGGGCCGGGGGCCTGAGAATGTCCCCAGACCCACACTCAGGGAGTGTTAGCATCTGCTCCGTAAGGCTCCATCCTGGAGCTGCCCACAGTGGGGCCCAGGCTGCTGCCAGTGCTCTCCCTGGGTTGGGGATACACAGTTCGCACTGCACTCGGTCTGTGTGAGAGCTCCTGGACCATCTGTGCGGGCTGGGTACTGTTCTTCATTTAATGTCCGTGGGCTGTGTGGACCTCTGAGCCCACCATTGTCCAAAGGTCCTGTTGATAGCTGGAGGGGTGTCTGATGCCCTCCAGGATCCACTGCTTCCTGGCAAGGCCCTCGGCTTCCCCTTTAATTCCCCCGTGAGGGAAGAGCAGTCTCTGGACTGTGCCTGCCTTGTGGGCACAGCTGACCCACGACTGCCTGCTCCCAGTCATACCCCCCTCGCATCCCCCGTCCGCACCAGTTTCTCCTTGAGCTGTGGCCCTTACTTAGTGGCTGCCTCCTTGGAGGAGCCTTCCCGGACTCCACAGCTTGGTTGATGTGTCTGACGCCCTCACTGGACAGCAGGCTTGGGTGGGCAGTTTCCAGATCCTGCTGGCTGCCATATCCCCGGCACCCAGCCCTGGGCTCAGCCAGCCTGTGGTGAGCAAACATTCGCTGGTCTAGCACTGGCTCCTTCTGCTTAACTTGGGCCAGGGCCAGGGGTGGGACCCACACCAATTACAAGGTCTGGCAGATGGTTTCTGAGTGGAAGCTTTTAGGTGTCGAGCGCTAGAACCAGTGAGCGCTGGAACCCGGGCCAAAGTCATCCCCACAACCCCCTGGTTCTTGAAGATACATAGCAAGCCAGAAGGAAAAGCTGCTTCTAAACAACTGGAAGATCCAATGGTTTTGAGACGGAAAAGGGTGTGATCCTTCAGAAAATGAGGTTCTTCAGAAAACCCAAGTCTTTCCCCCCTCCTCAGGAGGCAGCCTGGGCTCAAAACAGAGGAGGTTTCCAGAAGGGCTTAGGACAAATCAATCCCTGAGGAATCCTCTGAACCCAGCTGGAGGTCTTAGGAGAGTCTTCCTTTTACAAGGCCCCAGGCTCCTGACAAAGATGGGACCATGGGACAGAGGGAGGGGACGTCAAGGGGGCAGTTGTCCCGTGATGTGTTCAGGGCTGGGGAGATGCAGACAGTCTCTCCTTATGCCTAAATATTTCTCTTTCTGGCAAACGTGAAAGTTCCTAAGGTGGGGACCCCACTCGGTAGTGGGTGTACTAAGGATAAGTGAGTGAATGGGTGGGTGGCTACATAGATCAAAGAGGAGTGAAAGGAATGAAAAGGGTGCACAAATGAAGACTGAAGGGATGGGCAGACGCTGTGGAAGGATAGAAGGGAGGTGCAGGGATGGGCGGGTGGTTGTGGGAGTGAGTTGGTTGATGGATGAACAAGGGTGGCTGATGGGTGATGATGTAATGGGTGGGTGGACGCCTGATGTTGGATGGGTAGGTACCCTAGATAGGGGGTGAGGGATGTGTGGATGGATGGCTTGAGAAGGGACGGCACAGCTGAAAGGAGGCAAGATTAGAAATAGCACCCAACCCTTGGTTCTGCTGTAGCATCTTTCTGGAGAGCCAGGAAGGTTCCCTTCGCTAAGGCAAGTGGTAGGCCTGTGAGGTGCCCCCCTCTCCCCCCCAGAGACCCTGTGCCTGACAGTGTGCTCTAGGCACAGGCCTTGTGAAGTACTCCTAAGTCCAAGTGAAGAAAGAGCCCCAAGCATGCCCAGCCCTGAACTGCTAAGTGCCTGTAGTGCCTCAAGTTTTGCCACTAACAAAAAAACCTCATAGCTGTCTAAAATACCCTGGGGACCACCACTTCCACTGAGAGTCACAGTTAGGGAGCCATGTGCCAGCTCAGACCAGGGAAGCAGGGGTGAGGGAGGGGGCCCCTCTCTCCCGCACTTCCCCCAGCGGCAGATGGGAAGGGAGGGTCACTCCCTTGCACGTGCAAGAGAGAATGTGACTGCCGCATTTTCTCAGATGCAGGGCCCTGGGTAGCATGTACGAAGTGCCCAGAATGTGCACGCTGCCATTCTCCATCTGCTGACATTGCAGTACTCAGGCTGGGCCTCCAACATCGGGAGTCTGTTTGTCTCTTTCCCAAGGCAGCTGTGCCCACTGGGCCTGGCCTGCCTGGTCTGTTGGGTTGGGCTTGTCCGGCTTGCCCTCTTTCTCCTGTTGGCCTGTGCACTCCTGCCCCCTGGTGGGAGCTGGGGCTACCGCAGTGCACGCGGCAGGGCTGGGCAGAATGGAGACTTCCCCGCAGGTAGAGGACTGGTGTGTGTGTGTGTCTGTGTATGTGTGTGTGTGTGTGTGTGTGTACATGCACACAGTCACACTTTAGTTGGTCTAAAAGATGAGAGAAGGAGGAAAACTCTGAAAGATCCAAAGCAGCTCTTCAAACAGAAACGGTTATAATTACTATGATTATTGTTATCAAGATTATCATGCTTACCTGAGAAATCTTGTACAAAGTAGGCTTATTTTATGTCAGCTTGTTGTTTGTGTCTCAGAGACCTCACCTTTGCTTATAGTAACTAGCATTTGTGGGGCTCTTTATGTTGCAAAGCTGTGTCACGTCGATTTAGCCTCTTTCATCTGCACAAACAACCCTGTGAGGTGGGAACTAATAAGAGAGCAGAGGCTCAGAGAGGTTAAGTGGTCTGTCCAAGGTCACAAAGCTAAAAAAAGCTGCAGAGCCAGGATTTGAACCTGGGTCACCTGACTGAAAATTCCTATTCGCTTCCCCACCATATCCTTTGCGTTTCCTCTCTTGAGAGAGAAAAGGCTCTCTCTCAAACTTTAGTTCCAAGCCCCTTTGCTCAGAGGAGAGGGGAAGAGTTTTGCAGACCCAAGTGTTTAACATGCACTTGGCAGTCCCAGCTTCAGATGGTGCATACACCAGGGCACTTGCAAGGCCCTGCAGTGCCTGGCGTATGCGCAGCGGTGTGTGGTATTCATTGCCAGTGGCTCAGCCAGGCCAATGCCAGCTTCCCTGTGTCACCACTCATCCCACCACCACCCCTGGTGTGGCACAGCACAGGCTGGCACCTGCTGCGTCTCTGAGAAGGGTGACCAGGAGACACTGGGCAAGAGAAGCTGGTGCAGGGGGGCTCTCTGTGCAGAGTGGGCAGGCGGGAAGGGGCCTGTGGACCATGGAAGCCCACACCCCTCCTCACAGCATGGGTTCCGGCTCTCAGGACCAGCTGGCTGACTAGAGATAGCTTTCTGGAAGTAGAACCCCTCACCCCTGGACACCAGCAGGCAGCCCCACTGACAGGCCCCTGGATCGCAGGTGCTGCTTCCCAAGCACACTCATGGCCAGTCCCCAGTAGTCCATGTCCCCGTGGCAGGGGGCCCTGGGCTGCATGTCACAGCGAGGGACCCCTGTGTACTGTCAGTTCACGGGGGCAGCTGCTCCCATCACCACCCTGGGCACCCTGCTCCCCAGCGTTGGCCCAGGGCAGCCCACTTCTGGGAGGCACCCTGTGCTGAGCTCCCCACCCCACCAAATGCTGGAGATGCCCCCATCTCCATGTGCCGCTTCCTCTCCCTGCCCACCCCTTTCTCCAGATGCTCATGGGTAGGGTTTCTGCGGGGTTCTCTAGTGTTGCGGGGCTTTCCAAAAGTATCTCACCTCTTTCTAGAGCAGCTTCAGGACATCTACATGTCACCGTTAAGATGTCATTTAACCAGAAAGGTAACACTGGCTCTGATGAAAAGAAATGTTAACGCTGATTTTAAATCATTGATATGGTGAGAAGAATCCTGCAGGTGTCCCTGAGAGTCATAACCTCTCCGGAGCCTCCTGATCCAAAACCCAGAAGAATGGCATCTTGTATGACAGTCTGTAGGTCCATCCACATCTTACAGAGTGAAGTAAGTCAGAAAGAGAAAAACAAATATCGTATATTAACGCATATGTGTGGAACCTAGAAAAATGGTACAGATGAACCGGTTTGCAAGGCAGAAATAGAGACACAGACACAAAAATAGAGGCAAACGTATGGCCACCCAGGGGGGAAAACTGGGTGGTGGTGGTTGTGGGATGAACTGGGAGATTGGGATTGACATGTATACACTAATATGTATAAAATAGATAACTAATGAGAGCTTGCTGTATAAAAAATAAATAAAACAACAAAAAATGGCATCTTGCCTGTGGTTCACATTCAGAAATGCAGGGTCCCAGCATGTCCTTAAATGTCTCACCCCTTCCCACGCCCCCACCCCTAGGCATCCCGAGGGCAGGCAGATTGGCCTCCTCTTCTCTTTCTGGTCCCCGGGGAGCTGGGGCGGCAGCACGGCCCGCCCCTCAGGTCCTCCCTGTGCTAGTGCTCTGTTGGCTCACACGACAGCTCTATGAAGAGAATGATGATACTGTCACCCCATTTTTCAGGGTAGGATGCTGAGCCCAGAGACGTTAAGGCCCTGCTCAAGCCAGGACCCCAGTTCTGGGTGGTGCCTTGAGCCTGTGGCCGGAGCCCCTAGAAAGCCGCATGGAGCAGGACTGGAGCCCCGAGGCAGGGGTGACCAAAGGGTGCTGTCGGGAAAGGAGTGAGTCTTGGCGGTGGTGGCATGGGAACTGGACGTTACAGCACGGGCAGCCCCAGCCCATAGAGAATGGCGGCCGGGGAGGGGTGGGCATACTGGGTACTTTGTAAGTGCCAGACCCAAGCCACCCAGGCCCATGCGTCTGAGGAAGGGCAGCGGTCACGTTCTCTGTCACGTGCAGGGAGCGCCCCTCCCTTGCTCTCTGCCGCTGGGGGCAGTGTGAGAAGGCGGGGCCCACTTCCCTAGCCCCGGGCTGGCAGATGGCTTCCTAACTGACCCTCAGTGGAAATGGTGCCCCGCAGGGGCATGTTAGACATTTGTGAGGTGTCTGTGGCAGTGGCAGTAATTGGGGCACTACAGGCACTTAGTGGCTGGGGGCCAGGCATGCTGGTGTGTGACAGCGGCACACAGTGACGAATGTCCTGCACCCACTCAGCCCAACCGTGCAGGGCCCTGCCGGGCACGGTGTCAGTGAACAGCCTCCTTCAGCTCCTTGCAGGACTGTCTCCAGAAGCCCACCAGATGGCCTCTAGTGTCCAATACGTGGCCAGTGCCCACAGGGCATCTTAGTGCCCCCCGACACAGGAAACATAGTGCAGCACATGGGCGCGGACGTGTGCCCAGGGCATGGACGTGTGCCCAGGCATGACAGGAAGAGGGGAGGGGAGTCCGATGCCAGAGGAACTGTGTTGGCCGCAGTAACGGGTTGGGTCTGCCTGGAGGAGGTAAGCCTGGTATTGGCCTCGGCACACCAGGCAGTGTATTGTCAGGACTCTTCGGGGTGCACGTGCAAAAATAAACCAAGTCTTTAACTAGGTTAAGAACAAGTCAGAGGATTGATTGAGGTAGCTGGAAAGCCAGAGGTATGTGTGGCCGCAGGCACAGCTGGACCCAGGTGTTTTGACATGTTATGGGGACCCGGCGTGCCTCCCTCTCTCAGCTCTGCCTCAGTGATGGCTCCACACTCAGGTGGGCCCTTCCTTTGAGGGTCTCTCTCTCCTAATAGTTTATACAGGTGTCCTGGAGCTGGTAGGGTTAGTCTCATTTGACAAATTTGGATTCTTTGTCCACCCCAGACTGTTCACTAAGGCCAGCAGGATGGACCGGCCAGGGCCAGACCCTGTGTCCACGCTGGAGCCGTGGGACAGAGGAAGTCCCACCCAAACTGCTCAGACTGAGTCGGGGGAAAGAGTGCTTTCCTTCAGGCAAGCAGAGGTTCTGGTGCCTCAAAAGGAGGGAATGGAAGCCACATAGGTAGAGGGGGCAGCCATCCAGCAGAAAAGGATGGAGCAGATCAGAGGGGATGGGCCGTTCCCTGCCACCTTGAAGCTGGTCACTGCCCCGGCATCCTCCACTGAGTAACACTGCACAGGTCAGACGTAGTGGGTCTGCCCCGGTACATGCGTTGCTTTGTCACGCCTCATGCTGCCGGGACAGCTGGGCGTGCTCTGACCAGCAAGAGGTGGCAGCGCCATGGGGGCTGTAGCAGAGGGCAAGGTGCTGGAAAATGCCTCCCCCACCCCGCCACCGGCCCAGGAGGGGACCTGGACAGGAAGGTCAGGCCCAGTGTGAGCCGCATCCCCCAGGGCCCCAAAGGCAGGAAGACAAAGGGGCAAGGCCCCCCTCTGGCTCTATTAATTGCTTGTTAAGCTTGACCCCCACAGGGCTGGCCCAGCCAGACAGCTGCCACTGTCCTCCAGGGTGCATCGGCAAGGCCCCTTCCTCCCGCCATGCCTGACCCTTCCTACCTTCCTCCTTACCCATCTCCCCTACCTTTGATCAGGGGGCGGGGCTGGACACCAATGTCTGAGATGCAAGTCCAGGGCTGTTGGCTGGAGCACAGTAGAGGTTAACCTTGGGTCCAGGCTCTCCCATTTACTAGCTGTGTGACCTTGAGCAAGTTACCTCTGAGCCTCAGTCTCTCCCCATCTGTTAAACAGGATGGCTACCGGGCAGAGCTGCTGTCATGGTTGAACGAGACACAGTGCTGTTGAAATGGACAAGATGAGAGGAGTTGGGAGATAGAGAGGGTGGAGTGAGAAATCGAGGCTGTGCCTGACAGTAAAATGCCAAGGACCCATTCATCTCACAAATGCTGCTGAGCACCAACAGCTATGTACAGAGCGTTGTGAGGTGGGGGTGCCGTGAAAAGCCAGGAGATTATCCCTGCCCTGAGGAACAGGCACACACAGCACCAGCTGTGACTGGAGTGGTTGGTGTGCGTGGGGGCAGACTCTGCCTGGGGCGTGGAGGAGGGCTTCCCTGAGGCAGTGACACTTGAGATGGGGAAGAGCCAGGGGAAGGATGATCTGGGCGGTGGAGCACCCTGAGGTGAGGTGACCCTGGCTACCTGGGGAACAGAAGGAAAGGCTGTGTGCTTGGAGGCCCAGGAAAGGGGAAAGGGTGGGCGGTTAGGACCGAGAAGTAGGCAGGGGCTTTGGAGGCCAAGGTAAGGAGTTTGGAATTTAGGGATAATGGGAAGCTATTGAAAGAGTTTAAACAGGGAGAGTTATTGTGTCCATTAGGATCAGGTTTGACTGTGAATATCCGAGACCTAGAAAATAGTGATTTAAATGAGGTATAAGTTTAATTTCAATGTAAAAAAAAAAAAAAGTCGTCAAGGACCTGTTTTTAGATCACCTGTCCACTGTCCCTAGGGTGTAGACCTTGTCTTCATGATCCAAGTTGGCTGCTAGAGTTCCAGCCATCACAGGCTTCAGGAAGGAGGAAGTGAGAGGAAAAGGGTGCATCTTCCCTTTACAAAGACTTCTCCAGAGACCTCACTACACTTTGGCTTACCTCCCCATGGGTAGGACGGGTCACATGGTCACATCTCTGCCACAAGCAAAATTAGGAAAAGAAGTCTTTAAGTCGGATATCAGTGTGCCCAGTTAAAAAAATTGTGGGTTCTTTCTCTACGGTCTCCTGCTGGCTGCTATGTGGCAGACAGACTGAAGAGAAGCAAGAGGAAGGCAAAGACCCCTTGGGAGGGGGCTCGGGGCAGCCAGGGAAAGATGGTGGTGGCTCGGACTCAGGGCTGTGCAGGAGGAGATGGGGAGAAGTGGACATTGGGAGGGAGGTGGCAAGATCAAGGATGACTCCTAGTCTTTGAGTCTGAGCAGTTGGGCCGATGGTTGTGGCGTGCACTGAGCTGGGGAAGATGGGAGAGAAACAGAAGGGCAGACAGAGAGGTGTCGCCAGCACAGGACCTTGCCCCACCCCCGCCTCTGCCACACCTCGGGGACGAGATGGAGCTGGGAGGACAGCGCCGGGCCAGCCTTCCCCAAACCATGCACTGCATCCCACTGGAGTGGGAGTCCCAAGATTCCAGACTACACACAGAGGAGCATGAAGTGGCTTTGTGGAGGCCCATGGTTTCTACACCACACCCTTGAGTGGCTGGCTGAGGCATAGTGCGGCTCTAGGTGGGGGGGTGTCTCTCCCCCAGCAAGAAGTCTTGCCCTACCCATCCCTCAGGTCCCGACTCCCTTCTCACAGATCAGGCAGGAACCTGGAAGGAGGGGTCCACAGGAGGAAGTCTGGGAAACTGGCCCGGTTTGTCACAGTCATCCCACAGGTGGGAAAGCAGGCTGAGATTTCCCGAGGTCACGCAGGCACACAGGAGCAGCATCAGCACATAGGCCCTGACTCACAGGCCTGTTTTTAGCCCCAGGTGGAGGCACCAACCCTGCTCACCCACGCCTGTATCCCTGAGTCACCGCCTGCCTAAGGCACCCAACGCCTCAGTCCCAGGGCCAGCTTTGCAGGTGGCTGCCCCCAGGGGAGGCTGCGGTGCTGAAGAAACTCATCTCCTAGACGGACGGGGACCCACGCTCTCCTGGTGGGCAGCCCTCCCTGTCAGCTGAGGGTGACTTTGGGAATCCGAGGGCTGATGTCTTCGGGACAACTAGTCCCTAGGGAGCTAGGTCCGGGCCAGCATCATGGGCATGGCCTGCTGGCCTCCAGGCCAGTTGTGGCTTCCTTCCCAGGGCCGGCAGGCAGAAGGGGACACAGTGCCAGCGTTTTCCCATTGACCTTGTGCAGTAGACAGGCTCTGAGACATAAGTAGCTACTTAGCCGGACAGCTTGATTCCGGAAGTCTCCACAGAAGGCTTTGGCCCCACGTACCTTGGTGCAGAATGTTTTGTTGGCTACAAGTCTTCCAGGCGTTGACCTTGTCTCCTTCGTGTCTCTCCCACCGCGAAGGACACCTGCAGATTTCCAGCACCTCCGCTCGCTTCCTGAGCCGCGTGCGGCAGGCTGAGGAGCCTGGGTCTCTGGCTTACTTGGAGGGCGGCAGGGTTGAAAGGGCTCGAGAGTGGAGCAGTGGTCTAGTAACGATTACCGTGCCCTTGAGTAAAGGACCCTCTGTTGCTTCCCCTCTCCCTGACCAGGCCTAGGGCTGAGCCCTTGTCCCGGTGCCCTAGCAGGTGCCCGGCCGGGGCTTCTGTCCCCACCGAGGCCTCAAAGCCGCCGTCCATGTCTCCTCACAGGCCGATGCCAAGATGGTGTGTGATGTGGTGAGTCGAATGGAAGACACGGAGCCCTTCTCTCCAGAGCTGCTCTCTGCCATGGTGCGACTCTGGGGCGACTCAGGGATCCAGGAGTGCTTCAACAGGTCCCGGGAGTATCAGCTCAACGACTCCGCCAAATAGTGAGTGTCCCAGGCAGGCGGGAGGCCGAGAGTGGGGCAGCAGTGCGGGCATGGAAGGGCTGGGGTCAGTGGGGCAAGGAGGCGCCCTTGCTGAGGTGGGAACCGCTGTGAGGTGTTCTGCCTCGGGCGTCAGGAAGGAAGGAGAAGGGGCTTCTCCTCCTGCCCCCGGGATGAGAAGGAGGCCAGGGAGGTGGGGGGCACAAGCCGACAACAGGGCTCCCAGAGGCCCAGGGGCCATCACCTGCTTGCTCTGGAGGGGGCCTGGCCCTCCAGAAGGAAGATTGTCAGTGTAGCAGTGTTTTTGCCCCTGGAGAACCCTTGACCCCATAAGTACAAATCAAGGGCAACATAGAAAATAACTTACATGGTGCCCTTTTGTCTTCTTTTTGAGAAAATAATACCCTTTCCATTCCTCTATCTTTAAAATTAAAAATAAGGAATATGTAACTCATCAGATAAGTAAAATAAATAATCAAACATACACTTTAATACTGTGTTATAACTAATAAGGGGAAGAAAAGGACAGAGGAGAGAGAGGGGCCCGGTGGGGCAGGCGAGGAGAGGGGGTGAAGCAGCTGAAAGCCAGAGAGGGCTGGAGGGGTAGGAGAGGGGAAGGCAGAGGGAGTGACAGGGGATCACAGGACTGCCTGCTGCAGCCTTGTCACTCTGGGCGTCTGGAAGTTTACATGCCCTTGGCCCCTAGATGGGGGGCTCCAGGCCTCTGGGAATGATCTGTGGTGGTCGGGGACACGCCTTCTGTTTTGAAGACATTGTCCCTGCACTCCAGCTTTCAGGAAACGCACCCACTTTTACAGTCTCATGTCCAGGTTTTCAGTGGGAGCCTCTGGGCTTAAACCCCACTATCTTAGGACACCTGTGCTCCGACACGGATCTGCTCAGCTTCCTCACCAGCGCTTCTCATCTGGGGCCACTTTGCCCCCAGGGGACATTGGCAATGTTTGGAGGCATTTTCGATGGTCCTGACTAGGGTGGTGCTACAGATGTCTAGTGGGGTAGAGGCCAGGGATGCTGCTGACTTCCTACAGACACACTGTACAGTCCTTCATAGCAAAGAATTACCTGACCCAAAATGTCAGTATCGCCAAGATTAAGAAACGCTGGTCTCCACGGTGCCGATGTAGCGGAGACTAACTCCAAGAAAACAGCGCTCACTAGTGGATGCTGGGACATTGCCATTGGCTGTGACGAGAGCTAACAAACCAGGGACTTGTCTTCCCATCTCTGCACACCTAGATTGTCCACGGGGCAGGTGCCTGGGTCCCGTGAGTCCCAGGTGGTAGCGACGCAGGCCCCAGCCACTGATGAGCCCCCAGGACACCTTGGTGGACCAGGGGTGCGAGCCCAAAGGTTCAAGTCCACACCTCTCTCTGTACACTCAAGTCACAGACCTCAACCCAGGTCGCCCCCTCAACGCACAGCCATTCAGGCCTGGAGAGAGTCCCCCGCTTCGTCTCCCCCTCTGTGCCCACTGCTCTGCCCAAGTCCAGGCCCTTCCCATCCCCCCACCACCCTCAGGGTCTCCTCAGGGCATCAAATCGTGACCCCCACTTAAATTGTTACCACTTAACTAATTATAATTTGAACCCATGGCAAAAAAATTTTAGAACAATACAGAAAGGTATAAAATTGATAGTGAATCCTCTTCCCAGGCCTGTTCCCCTCCTGCTGTTAACTATCTCCATTTACTTGTCCCAGTGATGTCCAGAAAAACCTGACCCTCCAACTATAAATAGTATTTAATGACCTCCAGCTGTGAAAGCTGAGGGAGTCAGACCTTCCTTTGCTGTTCCCCACTTCCACCACCAGTTTTTTGCTAGTTTTACAGGATTATTTTTAGTTCTTCTGGTGGTTACCTTTATAACTTGAAATGAACGACTTGAGTCAGTACTTGTCAACTCCCCCCCAGCTAAGCTGAGGAGACCCACCCTTCTCTCTCTCTGTCGTCTCTGGGACGGGACTCCGAGGCGGGCAAGGGCGGGACCCACAGGCAGTCAGGTTCGGAAGGACCTTAAATACTTTCTGGTCTAGGGTTGCTTTGCTGTTGTAGTTTCAGCTGCTAAATCTCGTCTTCTGACAAGAGCTGAGGCCCAAAATGTGAAACAGTTCAACGTAGACTTGTTGTGACAGAAAGGAGAGGCCCAGTAGGGCTGTCGCCTGGCACAGCTCCGGGGGGCACCAGTCACACCCTAGACTGTGTGAGTGTCTCTCCAAGGCCCAGAGCCTCAGTCACCACATGTCCCCTTCCAGCCCTGGGGAGCTGGCCCGTCCTTTCATGTTACTGGTGAGGCTCCAGGGCTCTCGGGGAGACAGGGCACCCAGGTCTCTCTGTGTCATGAGCCGGGGGCGGGTGAACACGGCTGGCCCTCCCCTTTCCCTTCTGAATGATGGCTCTGAGACAGGTCCTGGAAACCCAGAAACCTGAGCACATCCCAGCAGGAGCTGTAAGACGTAGTTCTGTGGTTTGGTAGGATTATTTTTTCCCAGACTGAGGTCCCCACTAAAGGTCAGCGCTGGCTGGCAAAGCGTCCTCTCCTTCCCTCCTCTCGGGTCTTCCTGCCCCCCTCCCCATCTGCTCTCCTTAAGCCGTAGAGCCATCATTCCAACGCTCTTCTGGTCAGAGCCTTCCAGAGTGAAATTCCAAGTCCTTACAGTGACCTCAGGGGCCTACGTGCTGTGTCCCCCTCACCTCCATCACCCCTCCAGTCTCGCCACTACCTGCGCCTGCCCCGTGTTCAGCCTCCCCACCACCTCCCGTCCAGCGCCTGCAGCCTGGGCTCCTCCTCCACTGAGGTCGTGGCCTCTGTGCCCCCTGGTCCTGCTACTGGGGCATGAGAGGCTCATCCCCTCACCTCCTCAGTCTGCACTCGAATGTCATCCTGCTCGACAAGCCTTCCCCAGCCACCTGATATCAAATCGCCGCCCCCAGCCAGCCTCCCCACTTACTGGTAGCCTGATTCTTTCCTCCTGGCACTTATCACCTCCTGACATGTTGTACAGCTTACTCATCTGTTATTTACCACACACACACACACACACACACACACACACACACACACACACACACACACACACACGAACACACACACACAGGAACACAGGCTCCGGGGAACCCAGGACAGTCGGCAGACAGTACACACAGCAGGTGCACGGTCCACTGTGCTCACCCTACCCCCGCCATGGCCTCCTCCCTGCGTGAGGCTCAGCCAGCACCGAGAGACAGAGGGCCAGGTTGTCTGTCTAAAGGAGGTTCCCCAGCTGGGATGGGGGCCAAGACCAGAGGCTCCCAGCCCTGGTCTCCAGCTGGAGACGACAGGAGGAGGCTCGATTTGAAACCAACACAGCTTCTAAGCAGAGGCAGTGGGACCGTGGGGAGGGGCATGCACAGAGGGTTTGGGAGGATTGGGAAGGGCGGGAAGGGGCCTCCAGGCTGAGATCAGAGACTGCCCAGATGCCCACAGGCCTGGAGAGGAGGCTCTGCAGCAGCCAGAGCTTTCAGGTCTGCTCTGCTGCCTCTGCCTCTCTCCTTCCACAGGGGAGAGGAGGCCTGCAGGCCAGTTTAAGAGCACGGGCTTTGGAGTCAGGCAGACCTGCGCTCGAGTCCCAGCAGTGTCCTCTTTCTAAGAGTGTGGCTTCAAGCTTGCCTTCCCTGAGCCTGGGAACACACCGTCGGCTTTATTTCCTTAGGGAGAACTCTCACAAGGATTTGAGGCAGCCTGGGTTATTGGTTTACCAAGGGACACCCTCCTCGGTGAGGGCGTCTACCCTTCCCAGCCCTGTGGACATCCACAAGCTGGGGAGCCAGCCCCCCAGTGGGTCCCAGGGCAGGTGCCAATAAAGCACAGCCCCTCCACGCGCAGCCTGGGACCCCACGTCATGCCATGACTCAGGCCCTCAGGGCCACTTCCCGTGGGCTGTGTGTGGGGCTCTCCCCACACAGGGATGGGTAGCCCGGCTGGCCCTTTGGGTCCTTGAATCTTCTTGCCAGCCTGACCGAGCTCCCCCCTTTCTGTTTTCCTGGATCCCAACCTGGCTTGGGGTTCAAACCTAGCCCATACCGACCCCTAAAGCCCTTCCCAGTGCGTGGCCTGGGCGGGCGAAGTGCAGAGGCCTGGTCTGTCTACAGGGCAAGTGTTGGTGTGGGAGGGGCTCTGAGGCCAAAGACCTGGGTCCCAGCAAGGCCCCACCCCTGCCTGGCTGTGTGACCTCTGAGCCTCCCAGGAGCACCATATGGGACGATACGATGGCCCCCTTGATAAACCCTAAGGAACGTGGAAGAGGCAGGCGGAGGTTCAGAGGGCCTCTGGGAAGCACCATAGGGAACTGTTAAGAGGTGGAATCCCAATGCCTGGCTCACAGCTGGGTGAGGCACTCACCTTCATTAGAAAACCTCAGTTTTCTAATCTGTGAAATAGTACATCTAACTTAGGAAATTAAGGATGAAACATGATGATGCATATAAAGACTAGAACCTAACTGTTGCCTATTATTTTAAGATGAAGAAACGACAAACACTATTATAAACACGTTAGTCTCATTTAAAGATTCGGCCTTGTCTGAGTGTGCCTGGAGCCGTGTGCGTAGCCGTCGGTCTGAGCCAGAGGCTCTGAGCGCGTGCGGTGGGGACGTGAGCTTCTCTTTCTCAGCTGCCCCCCCGCCCCAACGCCTGGCCCTGGACGGCGTGGAGCCATCATTCCACAGCCCCAGTCAGGACTGGCTCTCGGGGAGGGCGGTGCCCAGTACCTGGTCTATGGTCCCCTGTGTGTTGCCATCCCCAGCTACCTGGACAGCCTGGATCGGATCGGGGCTGCCGACTACCAGCCCACCGAGCAGGACATCCTCCGAACCAGGGTCAAAACCACTGGCATCGTAGAAACCCACTTCACATTCAAGAACCTCCACTTCAGGTGAGGCCCAGGGAGGCTCCCGAGCCCTGGCGAGGGTGCCAAGAGATGGGCAAAGCCTGCCTCTCGGCCTCGCCTCGTCTGGAGCACCCAGATGTCGCCCTGCCTCGGGGAGCGTTCGAGTTGGGACAGGCAGTTAGATATGAGAAGGGGCCTATCTGTGTACCTCTCTTGCACCAAGTTCGGGGGCTGGGGTGAGCGGGGAGGCTTCCTGGAAGAGGGGTCCTGGAGTGGGGCTCTGAGGAACAGGGAAGATTTAAGCGGACAAGGGAGGGGAGTCCTGTCCCTGGGTGATTTCTGAGGAGGAGGAGGAGGAGGAGGGGGGGGGGGATCACCTAGGTGGCCCCTTGGCCACCTAGGCCAAGAGAGGGGTGGGGAATAAGGTGGGTGAACCCAAGCGACATGTGTGCAACCCCAGGACCCATGTCATCTCAGAGCTGGAGAGGGTTTGGAGATCAGCTGACCCACCCTCTCCGGGTACACTTGGGGAAACCGAGGCCTGGGAGGAGTAAGGCGGTCCCCAAGCACAGAACACAGCTCAAGTCCAGGGGTCTGAGCGCCTCAGAACAGGCCCTGCTGGAGGCTTGTGGCGCCACCTGGGGCAGCCTCCAGGCACTGAGGCCTGGGAGCCGCCATCCTGCCCCTCCCTGCCTCCATGTGTGGTTTCCAGGTGTCAGGTAGAACAGGAGGAGTGGCCTGTGTAAGGCCGCTTCTTGGCCCCCTGCCCACCCTGGGAGGGCTGGACTCCAGGACTGCTGGCCAGCCCACGGCCCAGCCCCTGCCCGCTCTCACTGAGACAGAGGGCGTTGAAGTTCTGTCTCTATCTCCGCAGGGCCGCACGAGCCTCACTGGGCACACGGACCCCTAGGCCTCCCCTGAACCTGGGGAGCACAGTGATGGGCACGGAGGCCCCACAAGGTGCCTCTTGCCCCCTACTCTCCAGTCTCTCCCCCCTCAGCCCTCGGGGGCAGAGGGTGCGGGGCTGGGCTCGGGGCTGCCCGGCCTGCAGAGTCTGAGCATAAGCGCTATGGAGGGACCGCAGAGACCATCAGCCTGTGCCCAGCATTTCAGATGGGGAAGCAGGATCCAAGGGAGGTGGTGATGGGACGAGTACAAGGCCTGTTTCCTTGTTGCAGGCCCACTCTGGGCTCTGCCTGCAGTTACTCTCCTCTGTCGGGAGGTCAGGGCCCAGCCCACCCCGGCAGCTGTGTGCCAGCAGACCTCCCAGGCCTAGGAGGCAGTGGACCTTCATTCAGGGCGTTAGGTGCGAGGTTGACCTCTTCCTTCCAGGAACCAAGCCGCACCTGCCACAGTCAACCCCCACGGCCCTCCTGCCCTCTGGGGGATGGTGTTTGAGAAGGGGAGAGGGAGGGGAGGCACAGAGCAGAGGCTTTGTCTGCAGACAGACCTGGGTCTCACCCCACCTCTACCACACCAACTCCTGCCGGGACCCTGGGCACTTAACCCCTTGGTGCCTCACTGTCCCTCCATGTAGCAGGTGACGCTCCCTGCCTCCCTCCTTCCCTCCTGGGCTGCTCTGGAGTTTTCACAGCCCACAGACGTGAACAGACACGCTCAGAAAGCCAGGGACAGGATGTGCGTGTTACCCTGAGAGGACCTCGCAGAGGTGTTTCTCGGGAACCTTGCAGAGGCGTTAGTAAAAGTCCTGAGATGCAAGCGCAGGTCTTCGAGTCTCTGTGGGAGCACAGCCCAGTCATGGGGCAGAAGCAGTGACGGCCACCCTGCCCCAGGGGCGCAGCAGTCAGCCCTGAGCACCCGGAGTGAGGCTCCTTGGGAGGCTCGTTGCGTGTACAGCCCCCTCCACCCCGCCGCCTGCTTGACCAGTGTCCGCACAGCGGCCAGGGCCCCACCACCCACCACGTCCAGCTTCCCTGTCTCCCCTGCAGGCTGTTCGACGTCGGGGGCCAACGATCTGAACGCAAGAAGTGGATTCACTGCTTCGAGGACGTCACGGCCATCATCTTCTGCGTCGCGCTCAGCGGCTATGACCAGGTGCTCCACGAAGACGAGACCACGGTGAGTGGCCCTGGGCCGCCTGGCCTCATGGACCAAGGCGGCTCTCAGGTGGGGCTGGCTGCAGTGGCCGGGGGTTCCGTTGTCGGCCAGGCCATGCCCGGGCTCCCTCTTCTGACTTCGTTGCGGGGCAAACGCCTCGTGATGCCAATGCAGCAAAGGCAGCCACAGGCCGCCCTGCTCAGAGGCTGCATGCAGACTGGTGACAAACGTCTCTGCGGACTCTGGGTCTCGGGCAGTACGTGCCTCTTTAATGAATTCAGCAGAGTCACAGAGGCCGTCAGGCCAGAACCAAATTAAGCAAATCCTAAACGAAATCAGGGTGCAGTCGAGCAAGAATGTACGTAAGACAGAAATAGCAGTTCTTAGCCCTCACGGCCCTCCCTGAGCAGTGGACAGGGCTGGTAGCCGGAAGGGCAACGGGACGTGGCATGTAGGCGAGTGACAGCGGTGGCGCGGGCCGCTCCCCTGGAGGACGCCAGCCCAGGTTCCCGCCTCCCGTCAATGCGTCTTCAGTCTGGGGCCTCAGAGAACTGCCAGGCTGGCTTCAGAGGGGGGCCCTCACCTGGAGAGGGCGTGGCCTTTCTCTGGGCCTGGGCTGGGCCTGGGCCTGGTTTGCTGCGGAATTCAGGCAACACCCTCTCTGCCTCGGTTACTGTCTGCTGTCTAAGGGGTGTAACCGTAGTACCTGCCTGGTGGGGCGTTGGCAATGGAGTGAGAATCCGCGAGAAGTACTTGGAACCGTTTCTGGCACAGCAGCGCCGAGCGGGTGGTTGTGTTATCACTGGGGATTGTGCTGAGCTGGGGGCCCACTGAGCTGCCCGTGGAGAGGTGGGCCTGCTGCAGAGCCTGCAGGGAAAGCCGAGCACTGGCCCGGCACACCACGGGTTCTCCGGAGACAAGCGCCTGCCGCGGTAGGGCTCCTGGGCTGTGGGGTCACACCTTTGGCGATCATTAGCTCCTGCTGTGTGAAGCAGGCACAGAGCCCTGGCACTGAGGGTTTGGGGCTGGGCTCGTCATGGTGGGCCTTGAGCAAGGCCTGTCTTCTCTCTGGGCCTGTCTCCTCATCAGTCCTGCCTGCTGGTCCCTTGGGACTGCTGCGAACATCTGCTGAGCTTTGGGGTGCAGTGCTGTGGGGAGGAGGAGCCGCCGTCCTGCGGGACTTATGCAACAATGAGGCCGTGGGAAGATTGGGGCCAGGGCCGCTGGCCGGGTGGGTGACCCGGACTCGCGCCACGTGCTGGCTTGTGCCTCTTGCCCTTTCTCCTTCAGTCCCAGGTACACTCCTGAGTTAGGCATCAGCAAAGCCCCCCAAGCCCTGCCTTGTTCCAGGGCGAGTCTCTGGGGCCCCAGCTGTGCAGTTCTTTCTGGTAACGCCGTAATCATTCTCAGTGGCCTCAGCTGGCTGTGGCGTCTAAGATCACCAGACCTGGACCCACTGACCACCCCAAAGCCCCAAAGTTCGGCTCCTGCTGCCCCCACAAGGCACCCGCGTGCAGGGACTGCCCCAGCACGTCTCTCACTGGTCCGTTGTTGACTCTGCTTTTGGACCCACTGTTCACGGTCTACTTGGCCACTCACGTGGTCTGAGATCCAGGTGGCTCATCTTTTCTTCCTGCAGCGCCTGGGAGTGGGAAGCAGGGCTGGTGCAGTGAGCAAAGAGCTGATCCTGCCGTGGGTTTCAAACAAACTGAAGCACTGGGGTGTCGAGGGCCCCAGGCCTCTCCCTGGGGACCCGCTCAGCTCAATCCCAAGTCCCAGGCCCATCAGCCCTGGGGCAGGGGGCTCGCACTCACCTCTGGAGCACAAGGCAGAGCAGAGGGACGTCTGGGCGGGTCTGGCAGCCACGGGGTCCCAAGCTCCATGGCCCTCGGGTCTCCAGTAAACACGGGCAGGTGCCAAGCCTCACCCTCGGATGGCCTCTCTGGTCTGCTCGCCCAGGCAGCCCTCGCTCCGGAGCAGGGCCTGTCCTGGGGCACCTTCCTTCTCGCCTTCCTGCCTTTACTGTCTCTCTCCCACCTCCCTCCTTCTCCCCCATTTCCCCGCCCTTCTTCACAAGGGCTGGAGCAGAGGACCTTGGGGAAGCAACAGCACGTGGGGCCACAGCCAGGAGCAGGCTCTTCCTGGGGCTCTGTCCACCCAGGAAAGACCAGCAGCCCCTCCAGGGCACGGGAGTTGGCTTTACCACTTAACAAGAGCCCACAAAGGCGGCTCATTGCCACGGTGACAGCAAGAACAGCGCCGTAGAGCTGAGCAAAACGCCTGTGTGTCCAGGGCCAGGTGGCAGCGTTGGGCAGCTGGGGGTCTGGGCGGATGTGGCCCGCGGTCTAGCCCCGCCCCCTCCCGCCGGTGAGTGTGGCAGCTGCTCCACCTGCTCCTCTGTAAAATGGAGCCCGTGGCAGAGCAGCCTCTGGGCGGCTGTGAGGACCAGCAGGCTCGGAGCTGCAAGAGTGCCTGCCCTCAGGACTGTCCACTCAGCAGATGGCAGCTGTGGGATGGCTCTGTCCAGGCACACGGCTCAAGGACAAGCTATGGGACGAGGACGCTCTGCCCCCGCGAGGCAAGAGCTCCACCCTGCTGACCAGTCCTTGGTCCTCCACCTTCCTCTCCGGTCGGCCCTGCCCCTCCCTCCCAAGCCTGGGGTAAAAATTGGGACTGCCTGAGAGAAAGGTGTCTGGAGGCTCCTGGAGCTCAGCCAGGACCCCTGGGGCTAGTGGCTGCCCGCCCACCGGCCGGCCACCCTGCCCACTGTGGCCCAGACCCCAGCGGCCCCGGGCCTCACCTGCCACAACTTCTCAGCGCCAGTGCCGTCACCGCCACCTGCAGGGCCTTAACTTGCCAAACCAAGGCCAAAACCATGAGCAGATTCTGAGACGCTCCAAGTCGGGCAGGTATGAAGCGCCTCCTTCCAGTTGACACCATCAGCTAAGAGTTGAAAGCAGCAGGTTCCCAGGGCACCGCCGGGTGACTTTGCTGTGAAGCCTGCCCCCCACTCCCGCGTCCACACTCCTCACCAGCCACTGGGCTTAGGCTGGTCTTCCCCACCCTCGCCTTCCATCTCCAGCCACGCAGTCCACAGCCCCAGGGTGGCCGTGGCCTCCAGAGCCTGCACGGGGGCCTCTGGAGGGACCGGCTTTGACTTCCTGGCCCGAGACCGGTTGAACCAATTTTGTTTTTTGCTTTTTTTTTCTCTTTCTTTCTCTCATGTTTTCTGCTGGGTTTTTATCTTCCTCTCTGTTTTCGTCTGTTTTGCTGGCTTTCATCTTGGGGTTCTTCTGGCCCCTCTACCAGGAAACCAGCCTCAAAAGCAGCTCATCCAGAGCCGCCCCACGGCCCAGCTAACCCACCCAGTCTCCAACCACACCAAGGCCACAGCAAGATCACTCCCCCGACGCTGTCCCCCTGGTGTCTGCTTCCAACTCTGGATTAATTTGAGGATCTCTTGGTCCTCGGTTAATGTTTCCCAACTGAATGCGTGCACCCTCCCACCCCTGCTGGCGAAACCAAATGAGACCCCAGTAGAGAAATCTGCATGCCCGAGGTCCCGTGTGGACGTGTGGATGGTGGCGTGGCCCCTGCCCCCGCGTGCATGGTGCATGTCCTCTCCATGGGCTAGAGTCCCTCTGGTGACCCCACTGCCCTGGCCCGGGTCAGCCCTCTTCAGTGGGGGGGTGGCATTCCCCACCCTGTGCCCTGCTCCACCCGCCCCCCCCACCTGCGTGTGGAATGCAGCAGGGACCATGTCCTTGTCCTTGTGGATCCTCCTGTCTCCGTCCCTGGTGGTGCATTCAGCCGTGTTGGTGGACCTTCCCTTCGCTTGTCCTGCTTTGTCACTGGCCGCGGTGGGTCAGGGCCCCGGGCACTGCCAGCCCTCACTTGCCTCTCCACTCTGTTGCAGAACCGCATGCACGAATCGCTGAAGCTCTTCGACAGCATCTGCAACAACAAGTGGTTCACGGACACATCCATCATCCTGTTTCTTAACAAGAAGGACATATTCGAAGAGAAGATCAAGAAGTCCCCGCTCACCATCTGCTTTCCTGAGTACACAGGTAGAGACTGCCACTCCACACGGGGACCGCGGGGGCCACGCAGCCGCTCGGGCCACACCAGCTCCTGAGGGAGCTCATTCCCCCTCACCATGCTCTGCGGACACACCAGATTCTGCCCTGGAGAATCCAACAGAAAACCGAAGGCGGGTCCCCTCCCTTCCCCACAACATGCTGTTGCGAGGGGGTGGGGCAGCCAACTGGGGCATCCTGGTCAGGGGAAGCAGGGCTGGAATCCCAGCTCTGCCACTTACGAGCTGTGTGATCTCGGCAACCTCTGGACATCAGCTTGGTCATCTGTAAATAGAGCTTATCAGTAAAATGGCAATACCAAGATGATGATGGGGTTGAAGCTCGGGGCTTCGCGTCAGACAGCCCAAGGTTCGTGCCCCCACTCTGCCACTCACAGCAGGTTACATAACCTCTCGGAGCCTCCGTTTCTGTGTCTGTGAGATGGGAACAATCACTGTGATTATCCACCCTCCCTCCCAGAGTTGCCAGAGGACAAAGTGAGCTAAGAAGCATGGAGGGCTTAGCATGGCAGTCGTTGCATAGTAAGTGCTCACTAAACATTCGCTATTGCTCTTATGACTGTGATGCTAAAAAGTATCGTGACAGCACCCCCATTCAAATGGCCTGTTGAACATGAGAGAGCTTCGCGAGCAGCAGAGACCAGGGCCGTCCTGCGGAGGGTGCTGAGGGTGCCGGAGGCCACCTCTGTTCATGTTGCCATGGGTTTACCTGACTGTGGGTGGGTGGGCAGCCTGGCCAGGGCCCTCATGGTGCAGCAGGGTGCCTGGAATAGCCCACGGGCTCACTGGCTCTTCAGGATGGCCAGAGACTGGTCAGAGAGGCGAATGGAAGCAAAAGCGGGCATCCCCAGCCTGACCAGCCCCCGGGCCTGGAGAGCCAAGGGTAGACAGGGTCCCAACAAGGTGAGCCTGCTAGGTAAGCCTCTGGGCTGAACCCCAGCTCCCCGAGAGTGGACGTGGGGGCCGTGGCTTGGAGCCGGACAAGCAGCACAGCTCACTCTGTCTCCCCTTCCTCGAGATCAGGCTGCCTGCCCCGTGGGTCAGGCCCCAGCAGCATGCAGCCAGAGGTGGGCCGGGCTCAGCACCCCTCACACACGCCATCAGCCTCCTTTTAGTCGTATCTAAATTGGGGGGTCTGTGGATCCCGCCCGAGGTGACCTGGGCTGTGGCCCCTGGTGCAGCAGAAAGAAGCAAGGTGAGTCAGTCACCAAGGCCGTGTGGTGCTGACGAGGTCCCAGGGACCCTCTCCCTCACCTCCGGCCCAGATTTAGGTAGACCCTCAAGGCCAGGCCCGGTGGCCTGTGCCCATGTGCCGAGGGGCTGGGTCCGTCCTGCTGTGGCTCCGAAGTCCAGCCCGCCCCCCCCCCCCGCTCCCTCAGTGGGTTGTGACAGCCCTGCCTGGACCTGGGCCTGGGCCGGGGTTCCTGGAGCCAGTGGAGGCTTCAGGGCAAAGCCAGGAGTCCTGTTCTGTTCCTCCCTAAACGGCATCTGCTCTCCTGGAAGCGCCTCTCCCTGGACTCACCAGGGACAGAGTGATGTGGCAGCAAAGAAGGCAGCAAGTCAGCAAGCCAGACCCTTAATCCCTGGAGGGTGAACGTGAGAAGGAGGAAGGGGGAAGGAAGGAGGGCGGGGCGATGAGAGGAAGGAGGCCAGGGCGGCTCCCAGGTGCGGCAGTTTCCACCCACCTTGCCCAGCAGCAGTCAAGGGAGGTGGTGTCCCTGCCCACTCCGAGGAGTCACAGCCAGGAGAGGACAGCCCGCAGGGGCTGGCGCAGACTTCTGCACCTGTGTGAGGGCTGGTTCAGATTTCTTTGGGCAGGACCCGCAGGAAGAGAGAATGTTTGCATCAGGAGCCCGTACATGCATCTGTGAAAAGAAACAGGAGTTCCATGAAACAGTGTTCACCCTTAGCACAGGTGAGGCCTGGTGAGGTTTGATCTCTTGTTTCCATCATTGGTTTTAAACTGGCTGTGGACCATGGACTTGGTTTCATGACCCACTGTTGATCGAGCTGAGCTGTCGTCAGGTTTCTCCTGCAGGGTTGTCACTGAGAGGCCCTTGGTGTCCGCTCCCCAGCCCGTGGCCTGACCGGCACCCAGGTGGGGGCCTCGCCTCACCAGCTCCCGACCTGGTCTCTCCCGCAGGCCCCAACACCTTCACGGAAGCCGTGGCTCATATCCAGGCGCAGTACGAGAGCAAGAACAAGTCGGCCCACAAGGAAATCTACACCCACATCACCTGTGCCACTGACACCAACAACATCCAGTTTGTCTTTGACGCCGTGACGGACGTCATCATCGCCAAAAACCTTCGGGGCTGTGGCCTCTACTGAGCCTTGGCCTCGCCACCCAGCTGCCCACCACCCTGCCCAGCCTGCCGCCCCACCCCTGCCCTGGACAAGGGAGCACCAGCAGATGGCACTGAGTGGGGAAGAGGAGGTGCCCTCCACGGCCTCCCCTGCCCCAGACACCAGAACACGTGGTAACGGGGTTGGCAGGGGCGCCGAGTGCCCACACCTGCCGAGACAGACGGCCCACTGGCCTCCGCGCCATCGCTGGGTGTCTCCCTGGGAGAGAGGTGTACGGGGCCCACGCCGCCGTCCGGGCCAGAATGGGCGCGCTCTGCATGCAGTGGTTCGGGCTTGAGGTCCCAGGGTCCCCTCCTGTCTTCGAAGCTGTGCAGGTGGTGGGGCGGCGTGCTGGCCGGAGCGGGGGCAGTGGGAGCCGCTGCTCAGCTTTTCTTGGGGTCCCTCTGGTCGAGGGCAGCTCTGTCACCAAAGGCCAGGGTGGGACCAGGCCACCAACCGCGTGTGGGTCCGGGGGCTCAGGCCTCGGCAATGCCTCCCTCCTCCTCCCCCTGGACCTCAGTCCTGGACGCCAGTCCTTCCTTCTCTGGGCCTCCCTCCCTTCACACCTCTGGGGCTCCCCAGTGCCTTGCTGGGGAACCCCCACCCCGACTCCTCACAGGCCTGGAAATGCTTCTGAGACCGACTTCTTGCAAAGGCACGTGGTAGATGGTCAGCGGGGTTGAGTCCTGCGGTGCCTGGACGAGGTGGGGAAGAGACGGTGGGGGAGGGGAGGCCGGAGGAAGTGGCTCTTGCGTTGACTGGGATGGGGGCCTCCCACCCGGTCTTTGTAGGCCCCAGGGTGGCTTATCTGCTTCTCCCGTCAGTCACCCGGGGCTTGGGCGGCCGCTCTGGAGTGTGAGCAGATGTGCTTTTTCTTTGCAAATTCACGGCAAATCCAACACAAACCAGCTGGGGCAGCAGGGGGCCTGGGGACTGGAGGTTCTGTAGTTGAGCAGGCCCAGGGGAGGTGTGGGCACGGCCCCTGTAGCCGGTGTCCCAGCTTCCTTCTGTCTTGGTGAAGAAATCGGAGAGTTTGTCCACAGCCCTTGGGGTCCCGCCAGCCCCCGGGGGCAGAGGAGGGCAGACGTACGGGCCCATCATACTGTGTGTGCTGTGAGGGGCACAGCCTGGCTCACACACACACACACACAGCCCCAGCCCCCTCCCCGGACAGAGAGACTTGAGACCCCTTGGAGGGGCTTTGCTGTAGAGATCCCTGAGGAGAAAAGGGTGGGGTGATGACTCCTGGTGACCCAGGCCCTGGCTGACCTTGGACAATGAACACACCTCTTTCTCTCTCTCCTGGGCGCCTCCTGTTGGCGGATGCCACCAGTCAACACCCCAGGCAGACCCTGTGTGCTTGGATGGCGGCTTTGCCTGGGGAGCCAGATGTGCCCACAGGAGGAGAGGGGCCGCCCCTGAGGGGCCTCTGGCTCCCTCCTCAAGCCCTCTGCTCCTCCAGCACCCACTCTGGGCTCTGCTCAGTCCCGGGCCAGGCAGGACCCCTGCCCTCCCAGCGCGGCCGCTGACTGCCCCGCAGCCAGGAGCTCTGGGCTTCTCGCTTCCAACAGACCCGGAGCTCTGGGTAGTGCACGGGAGACCCAGGGCACCTTCCCTAGTGCCAGACGCCTGCAGGGGTGGGCGCTGCTGGGGTGAGCCCCATCCCTGCCTGGCTGTCTTGCTGCTGCCCCTGGCCTCATGGGAGACAGCAGGCAGCCCAGCTCCATTTCAGTTTTGCTTGCCTCGTTGTGTGCTGCGCCTCGTACAGGGTGCTGGGTTGTGGCAGAGGACAGGCCCCTGGACCGACAGCCGCAGTGTCCCGCACGGGCAGCCAGGGCCAGTCGGGCCATGTTGCCCGACACTGAAGGCGTAGCAGTTACTTCCTGGCAGCACCACCCTGGGTGTGGGCAGCTGTGCCCCTAACGCTGCTCTGTGACCCAGACTCAAAAGCAACTGCTAAGAAGGGTATACTGGCCAAGCCCCACCTCTAAGGCCATTGTCTTAGAGGTGGGAGTCACCTGCTCTCCAGGCCCAGGGCAGCAGCCAGGCGGAGGGCCCCGGGCCGTAGCCCACCCCATCTGCCATGTTAGGAGGCTGGGGAGCGGGGTGCTTGGAGCCTTCCTGCCCCTCCGTGCCCTGGGGTGCCTTTTTGCTCTCAGATGCTCTGCCCTGCTCAGCTGCTTATGCTACTCTTGCCCTCTGACCCTGGCCTGCCCAGGGGGTCCTTGGCTGTCTAGTCAAAGCCCCCAAGGAGCAGGTATCCAGGGTGAAATTCCTTCCCTGTCCTCTGCGTCTCCCATCCACGTCGTCACAGGTGGCTCCACCATGGGGAGGAACGACTGAAGGGACAGATGAGTTTTGGCTCCGTCGTGGGTGTGGGTGTGGGGGAGATGTTATGAGTGACCAGACGTGGGTGATTCTCTTATCCACAGTGGCCCCGTGTGTGCCCCAAAGAGGCCATGCTTCGACTCTCTGCATGCCTCTAGTTTATCAGGGCAAAGGGAAACTGATCTCTAGGAGGGGCGCCTTTACCAGACCCGTGAAACTTATGCCTGCCGTCTAGATGCCTGTGGGCAGGTTCTGTGCCCTGCACCAGTTGCCCTCACAAGATCCAGGTCTTAGCCTTCCCACCAAGAACTGAGAGAGGCCCCCAAGGCTCTCTGGCCTGCCTGGAGGGGGCAGTGCCCGAGGCCCAAGGAAGGGCTCTGTGGAGCCTGTGGACTCTGGCCTGAGGAAGGTGCAGGGTCTGCTCCAGCCCTGAGCAGACAGCGCACCAACAGTTCTGACATTCTGGTTCTATGGCCCCCTTGCCTGGAGCTCTAGATGCCTGGTTCCCTGGCCCTTTTTCTCCTCTCTGGTCCCAGCAGAACCTGAGGACCCATGGGGACATGCTCCTACCATGGGGCGGTGGGCTCAGCCCGGGCAGAAGGCCAGCACCAGATATGGTGCCAGGAGGCAGCTCTCCTCCCAGCCTCTCCCCCGAGTCCAGTTCCGCCCCACTGATGGGACCTGGAGGCACCCCTGTCCTCCACGACTGCCCTCCCTACCCAGAGCCCCCATGACCAGGGTCCTTAAATCCCCAACACGGAACACCCAGGAGTTGGCTCACCTAGCTCACCTCTGCCAGGGAGAGTCCTGCAAGGGGAAAGAATATCCCACCGCTTCCACCTAACCCTGTGACAGTCTCTGCCCCACTGGCTGATTCTGCAGGTTCTCCTCTCTGGCCTGCATCATTCCCGGCTCCTTCCCCCTTCCCTTGGCCTGACCTAGTACACTCTTCAGCCCTCTTGGTGAGTAAATCCACCGCAATCCGGGCCTCAGCCTCTTCCCTCCAGACCAGGTAGTGTCCTGCCCGGCCCCCTTTTTGAGAAGTCTGGTGCACAAGGCCTCTTCGGGTGGCCTCTGGCCTCCCCGAGCCTTCCGGAAGCCTTCAGGCACAACCTGGCAGTTCTCAGGAACTGAGGCTTGAGGCTCTGGCTCCGTGGCCATCAGAGATTCAGTCTTGGGTGCCAAAGGCCAGCACCCTCCAGACAGCGCCCCTTGTCAATCCACAAGCCTACAGAGCAGAGGGTCCAACAGCCCAGAGCAGTGAGACAGGACACAGCATCCAGACCAGGATCAGGGCCCAGGTGTGAGCTGCTGCCCCCCACCGCCCGCCCCCAGCGAGGTGAGTCCTCAGCCCTCTTTCCCAAGAGCCAAGTGGGGCCTTCCCTTGGGGGCTTCAGACACGCTGCACCCCCAACCAGATGAAGGCCCCCGTCAAGGGAGGGCCTGCTCAGGGCAGAGACAGAAGGGAGGCCCATCCAGGCCCAGGGTGCCCAGGGCACCAGCGTGAACCCACCGCCCGTCGGAGGCACCACCCCTCCTGTGGCCCATCCTTTCCTCCCCTGCCCCCCACCCCGCCCCGTCCCCGTGGCCTCCCTGAGCAGCCAGGCCCTTCACCTCCTGGTCTCCTCTGTCTTAGTCCCTGCGTCCTCTGTGCCCTGTGCCTCCTCCCCTCCCCGTCCCCGGCAGAGGTGGACTTGGGCGCGCCTCTCCTTTCTTAGCAAACCCCTCTTAGGTGCCGTGGTCCCACTTCCCGACCCCAGCGCCACCCGCCCCATATTAACTGTAATTTTGTAAGAAGAGTGACTCGTCGGTTTAATCTCTAGTCATTGTAATAATTTATTGGCTGCCGTAATGTATTTATTAGTCACCCACCATTAATAAAATGTGCCAGCTTTTCCTAGCACGAGTGTGGTGTGTTGCGTCAGTGCCCAAGTTGCTTCCACCGGCGCCCCCCGCACGACACGTGTCCTGGGGCCGGACTGTGGGCCACCTGGCAGAGGGGCACAGCCTGCTGGGGCAGGATTCCAGGTGACCGGGATTGTCGTGAGGGCAGAGGCTGGTCTGTCCCATCCCTTGTGCTTGGTGCCGGCCACGCCCCTGCTCCAGTGGTGGCAGCCAGGCCGCTGGCCACGCTCTGCTGGAGACTGGGAGAGACAGGGTGGTGACGACAGCAGGGGTGGGTGCTGTCGCCTGGCTGTGGCCCCTGGCTCCCTTCTCTTTTCTCACATGCTGACAACAACTCTTGTGAATGTGTTCTTGCATCCGTGTTCTCCGGGGAAGCTTGGATGGACAAGCTGGGCTCTTGGCTCCTTGGTGATGGGTTCCAGTGTGTTTGGAGGGATGGCGGTGAGGCCTGTGGGGTGTGGAGGGGTTCTCGGTGCCGGCGCCTCCCCTCCCTGCAGCGGCTCCCCTCCCCACTGCCCTTCCTGCATCTCCAGGCTCAGCCCCTCCTTCCAGGCTCACTCCAATGCCCTCCCAACCGGACCAGGTCTGACTGGGGAGCGTCGCTGCCTCCCCGGCCCCGCCCCTGCTCTGTGCCGCTCGCTCGCTTGCTCGGAACCGGGACTTTTTCACGTGTGTGCATTTTCTCTCCCCAACTAGACTGTGAGCTCTCGGAGAGCAGGAGACTGTGCCGGTCGTTCCTACAGCCCTGTAGCTGCCCCACGGAGGGCCTTGCACACAGATCCAGCTGGTATTGGTGGGAAGAGTGCCCGCTCTGCAGCCCTGGGGCGTGGAGGGGCCGAGCCTTAGCCGAGTGGAACTCTGGAGCCCAGGCAGCTGGCCTGGATTTTTCCTTCGGACCTAAGCTTGGCGGCCTCCAGACCTTCAGCTCAGCCCACATGCCAAATGGGCACAGTCCGCACTCTCAGCCTGGGTCTCCCTAGTGGCCCCTTCTGGTCCTGGGAGTGCCCTGGGCATATGTCTCCACCGTGTCCCCCAACGTCTAGATCAAGTCGAGATAGTTGGGCAGTGAGTTGGGATCTTGCCTCTGGTTGAGGCCTTCCAGCTGTTGGCTGAGCAGCGATAGGACAAGGTGGTGTCGTGTGTTGGTGAGGCTTTTCCTATCGAACCGTTGGCTCTCCTCTGCTCCCTGGTGGCTCGGGGACCCTGGGCGCTCCCAGCCCCCACCCCCCTGCGCGTGGATCCACCTGGCCTCCCAGGAAACCTCCGCCTGCCCTTTTCTGAACAGCCTCCATTGAGACGGCACCGGGCGGAAGTGTCTCATGCCTCCCTAAGCGTGACTATGCAGTGACTGACCAGTAGAAATTGGCGGGGACTGAGAATGAAATTGACTGGTTGAGGCTAGGAGGGTAATAAGATCATAGGAGTTTGCTGAATATGCGCGGCAGAGTGAGAGGACGATGCCATTTATTTACTACAGATCCCAGAGGGCGTCGTAAATCTGTGCGGTTGTCTAGGGGCTCCCGAGAGGCAGCTGAGAACCTAGACTGCCCCCTCCACCAACCGGTCTTGACCATAAGGACAAGGGTTTGCACCAATACCCTTTCCAGGTCACCAGTCATGGAAAAGATGATGGAAGGCACGCGGAGCTGGCCATGACTCTCTGATCACTTATTCTAAAGCCCACAGGCTCCTCACTCTGGCTGGAGAAACCAACCCCTTGCATTGCAGAAGCTCTGGTCTGGCCCAGAGCCGGGTGCAGGTCTCTGCTCTTCCTCATCCCAGCCTTGTCACCTCTCATTGTCCCCTAAGGATCGATGAGGTTAAATGACACAAGGCAGGGGAAGAGCTGGCAGAGCGGGGCTTGGTGATGGGTGGTGGTCGCTTCATCTGCTTCCCGCTCCCACTCAGCTGGAGGGAGGCGTCGGAAAGCAGTTTACTCAGCGCCACTGCTTGCTCGTCCATCTCAGTGATGAACGCCCAGTGATGCCCTCACCACTGCTCTGCTCTCTCCTATGATTTGCTTCAGTCTTCTTACTTCAGAGGGAGCGTGTAGCCTGGAATTACTCCTGAACTTGACCTGCAGACCCATGGAGCTAGGTTTGGGGCGGACAAGTTTCCAGGGTTAGGACAGGGTTCTTGGGGAAAATGAACAGCTCTCCCTTCCCCCAGAGAGCTATATCACGAGGGAGCCACCTTCCTGTGCAGAAACGGGTTTGTACACAGAGAACAAGCTGCCAAGGAACAGACTGCCCAAGTTCATGTGCCTGGCATCCCACAGTAGGATAAGTCCGTCCTTGCCCCGGACAGAGGGCTGTCCCCTGGGATCCTGCTTGATTTGGAGTGCCCATTGTGTTCACTCATTTGCTAAATGAACTCCTGTGCGCAAAGCAGTTCTCCACGTCTGCGGTGCTTAAAGCTCCTCGCGTGACCAGTCGTGGTTGAGTTTGACCCAGCCCGAGGGGGTATGGCCAGAGCCCCAGGCACTCCTGCAGGAGCCTGGCGTGACTTCCCCTCAGACCACAGGAGGGGCCTAGAGGCCCTCACCACTCCCAGAGTACACCCCAACCCACAGGTTAGGCCCAACAGGACAGGTCTGGACAGGAAGGGCCAAAGCCCGGCTCTCAGGCTCCCATCCAGCAACCCCCACCCCCCGCCAACACGCACGGAGACCTTCCCATGGCTGGAGACTGCAGACTGGAGAGCTCGTCCTCAGCCTCACTCAGGGAGCCCGGGTTGGCTCCCAGTCCAGTCTCTGCCACCAGCCCTGAGACAGGGGTGTTGGTTGCTCTGAACGCTGGAGATGCGAAGCTCCATGCTGTGCGAGAACGTTCTGTCAGCCTTCCGAGGAGCTGAGGAGCCGTGGGGGCCCGGGAGCCCTGCCTGAGCTGCCGAGTAGACCACTTCCTCCCTCTCAAGCCTAACTTCCATCTTCTCTTTCCCTGTCTCCGTGTCTGTCCCTCTCGCTGTCTGTCTGGCTCTCTCCCTCCCCGCCTGGGGCTGCAGAACCGCATGCACGAGTCTCTCATGCTCTTCGACTCCATCTGTAACAACAAGTTCTTCATCGATACCTCCATCATTCTCTTCCTCAACAAGAAAGATCTCTTTGGTGAGAAGATCAAGAAGTCACCTCTGACCATCTGCTTTCCTGAGTACACAGGTAGGTGTCGCGCGGACCTGCCAGGGACCTGTGTCTCCCCTGCGGGCACGGGTACCCCTGCAGGCAGCTGGCAGAGGGTAGAGGACGAGGCGAGGGAGTGACCAGGTCTGGCCCCTCCCAGGGCACTGCCCTGGGCGTGGTGGGGAATGGACCCTCGTGACGCGTGTGGGTTGTGAGCAGGCGACTCCGGAGAGACGTGGCAGGATCAGGAGGCAGGACAGGCGCACAGCTTCCCCCTCTTCTTCCGTCCTGGTCCCCTGCCTCCCTGGTCTCCCCCCCCTCAACCCCTGCCTGGGCTGCCTCAGCCCCGCCCGCTTTCTCTGCTCCTGCTTCGGTAGCCCTGCTCGTGCCAGCAGAGCAGTTCCCCTGCCCCACGGCATGGGGCCTGCTCTCCCCACCTCCACCCCCATCCCGCCTGCTCTTTCCCTGCTCTTCTCCGCCCCTGCGCTTTTCCCCCAAACCACCCCTACTTTCTGCAGGCCTTCTCCATCTCCGCTTGCCTCTTTTCTGCCTTCTCCAGGGCTTTTCCTCTCCTTCTGGCTCCAGGGGAGTGTGCCCCCCCCCCATGGGAAGCTGTCTCTGGCAGCGGATGGAGGCTGGCTGTGTAGGGTGGCCCGGCTCTGGGCTGCTGCTGAAGGCTAGGGCAGCGCTGACGGGAGGCCGGAGCCCAGCCTTTGTCGCTCTGGGGACTGGGAAGCTTCTAGAGGCCCCTGGGGCGTGGCGGTAGAGAATGTGTCACAGGTGGGCTCAGTCTGGAACCCACTCCCTGACAGCCCCAGTGAAAGATCAGGGCTTAGGCTCAGCTCCCAGGGTGACATGGGTCCCCAAACCCAGCCAGATTCCAGAAGAGATGGATGCTGGCCCCTCCGCCCTCCTCCACTCCTGGGGAGGGGGGGAGTCTGCCCTCACCCTTGGGTGTGGAGGGCGCATTGGCTTGTTCTGAGCGCAGCCTGTCTCCACTGTGTGAATCTGCCAGCTTCCTGCCCTCCCCAGGGTGCAGAGAGGGAGACAGGGCAGGCTCTCGGGGCTGACAGGCGTTAGGAGCATGGTGCAGGCAGGCGGGCAGACAGGCAGACAGGCAGGCTAAAGCAGCTTCTGGACCCAGACTCTGCAACTTGGGACAAGTTAATCGCCTGTGCCTTGTTTGTCATCCGGGCACCACAGCAGATAATGATGCCCACTGCTTGCGGGGCTGAAGGTGGGGGAATGAACGGAGAGAATGGTGCCTGGTGCCAGGTCTGCACCATAGGTGCCATCACTGCCCTCGTACCATCCAGAGGATGGAAACCAAGCAAGGGGGATTGGCCGTGGAGGAGGCGCCCTCTGCAGGTGGGGTGGAGCGAGTCCATGCAGGCACAGGACAGGCCAGGGAGGGCCCTGCCTGTGGGTGGAGCCGGGCGTTAGCCCCCTTGGCAGCCATCTCTCCCAGCCTCAGCAGAGGCCCTTCAGGACCAATTCGGGTCTTTAGATAAAGTTGCGGTGACCGGATGGGGCTCGGAAGTCTGCAAGCTCCAGCAGGCCCTCAGGCCAGTGCCACCTCAGGGGGCCGGCCTGAGCCTAGGGCTCTTCCTTGTCCCCAGGGACCTGGCCTCACTGGAGCCCGATTTGGGATGTGGCCCAAGGAGCGGTCAGTCTCACTGTCGTGTTGTATGGCGCGCCGGATGCACCCAGGGAAAGTCGGTCTGAGATTGGGAAACATTTGCATTCTTCAGGGCCTCCAGAGGGATCCAGTTTGAGTTCAGAGAACACGCTGGATGACAAATGGTCACCAGTGAGGTGGCCCCTGGGGGTACCTAGGCTTGTGGGGACAGAACAGGCTGGAGGGGCTGGGGCGTGCAGGTGGCTGTCTGGACGTCCACGGGGAGCTCTGCAGGACCGCCAGGCCGTGTAAGGGCGCGGACTGAGCAGACGCTGAGAAGGCGGGAACTGGACGTCCCGAGTTACTCCTGGGCGCTTTTCACCTCCATCGGTGCCGTCTTAGCACCCTCTGGGCAAGAAGCTCCTTGATGGAGTCCACTGTGGGGTTGTGTCTAGTCTGCGAGCTGCCACTAACTTGATGGCTTCACCGTGTTGGTGGCCAGCCAACGGTGGCATGGAGGAGGCTCTGCCCCGTGGGCTGTCAGAGCTGCTCTCCGCCCTGTCCCCACCCACCCAGTAGCCCTGACCCCGCACACTTATCTGGCTGCGGACGCCTTCCGGCACCCAAGCCCCAGCCCCACTGTGGCTCACACCCAGCCGTTGGAGGATGGCTGGAGGATGGCTGGAGGATGGCGCAGGCCGGGAGGGGGCATGGCCCACCCCCTCAGCATAAGACCGTGTCATTTCCATATTGGCCAGCTCCCAGGGGCACTGCAGAAAATGGGGCAGCCTAACTTGGATGGGCTTTTAGGCAGTTCTCTGTTGGTCCACGTTTTATGATAATTGAAAACTACAGGACAGAGCCACAGGGTTTGGGTTACAGCTGGTGGGCAAACTGTCCTTACATCATGCACAGATACCCCCACCAGACCCCGGCCAGGATCAAGGGAACACTCAAGGAATTGCGGGGGGGGCAGCGGGGCTCCAGTTGGCATTACAACACTGCCAGCCCCTTAAACGGCCCACCTGGAGGTTCCCAATGCCCCCTGTCCTGGCCACTCACCCAAGAACGGGGACGGCTTAGAGACAGTCCCAGCCCTTCTCATTAAGAGGAAGCATCCAGGAAGGAGTGTAGGCGCAGCGCCCCGCGGCCACCACCCCGCAGGGAACTCATGCATCAGAAGCAGTAGGACCGGTTTAGACCAGGGGTGAGTGTTGTGAATGGCGGACTGGCCAGCCTCAGTCAGTGTGCTCATCTAGAAAGCAAAACGGACAGCCTGTGGCTGCTGTCCGCCCAGGGCTCCTGGGGGGACCCTGTGTGAACACAGAAGGAAAGACCTGGGCAAGTCAGAAGCCAGGCCAGTGCTCAGCTGCATGTGGTTTCCCGTGTAAGATGCGACTCCACCTTGGAGAAGGGCCCCAGGCAGCCTCCTGGAGAAGGTCACGGCCCACATCTCCAGCCCACCCACCCCCTCTCACCAGGGCCTCCCCCCAACTCTTCTGCTCTGTTTCGTTACAGGCCCCAACACCTATGAAGATGCCGCCGCCTACATCCAAGCACAATTTGAAAGCAAAAACCGCTCACCCAACAAAGAAATTTATTGTCACATGACTTGTGCCACAGACACGAATAATATCCAGGTGGTATTCGACGCCGTCACTGACATCATCATTGCCAACAACCTCCGGGGCTGCGGCTTGTACTGACCTCTTGTCCTGTATAGCAACCTATTTGGTAATGATTCCAGCATTCACAGAAAAGCTTGCACACATACACACTCCACTAACAAACAAATGCAAGTTGGTAAATTAACTTCAAAAAGGCATAACAAACCGTATATATAGACAGACAAATATATATTAAGTTTTTTTTTAGTTTGTACTAGAAGGAGCTTCAGACAGAACTGACCAACATTCCATTGATCATTAAGGTTTTCCTGGGACAGCACCTGAGCACACACACACACACACACACACACACACACACACACACACACACACACACACACACACACACACACACACACACACACACACACACACACACACACACACACACACACACACACACACACACACACGTCACGATGGCAGTCCTGATTTGGGAGTCCATCCTTTTAAGAACAGCCACATGATTTTACACTCTGAGACCCATTTCTGTGAGCAGGGAGAGGGCAAGGAAAGGCCTGGCCTTAGTCCAGCCTTTTCCTCTGCATCCACACGCTGAGGCTGTGTGCTGTCAGTTCTGTCCTGCTCTTGTGCGAATTCCAAAACCCTTTAAAAAATGGCCAGCATCCCAAATGTCTCCCTGCCCTATACTCCCGACAGAAAAATTAAGGATGCTTCTCTTTTGGGTGGTAGAGGTGGTTAACTTCAAGAATTTAGAAGAGTCACTGCTCTGCCCAATCCACTCTCTGTCTCCTGAGTTTTCTTTATTCATGTTAACAAGGCAAGAGTCAGAGAAAAGGGAGACTCTGGCTGCTTTCTGCAAGCAGCTGAGGGGGCGGGCCGTGCAAAGCACAAGGTCACCTGCAGAGCTGAAGCTGCTCCTCCCTCCAAAAGGGCTCCCCCTCCAAGAGGGCTGGCAAGAGAAGGGGAGTGATGTGGAGAACGGGCAGGAGTGGCTGAGGGGAGGGCAGATCTGCAGACCTGGCTGGGTCAGGGTCCTGAGGGGTGAGGCCTCCCAGGAGGCCCAGGCTAGACTTCCCCTGGATTCCTGATCCCCCTGCGATGCTGCCCCATCTTGCCCCACCTCAACATTATTAAACATGTTGGAGGGTTGGTTGGTTGGTTGGGTGGTTGGTGTTTTAAATCAAGGAAAATGGTCAGACTGGACCCCTTATCTCTCTCTCTACAGACTGCTTCACGGACTCTTTGCTGTTGACGTTGATCTCCTGGTAGCATGACCTTTTGGCCTTTGTAAGACACACAGCCTTTCTGTATCAAGCCCCTGTCTAACCTACAACCCAGAGTGACTGACGGCTGTGTATTTCTGTAGAATGCTGTAGAATCCGGTTTTAGTTGAGTCTTTACATCTAGAATTTGAAAGGAAAAGAAGAACATTTCCCATGTGCTTTGTAGCTTAAAAAAAAAAAAGAAAAGAAAAGGATAAAGGAAAACTCAGCATCTCATCCATCTTTTTTTCTTTCTGAAATAAACACCCACAGCTGCACCCATGCCCACCCCATCCTACCTGCAGAGGTGCCGCCTGTCCGCACCCGGGGCGCCGGTTCCCGGGAGTGTGCTCAGGCCACGCTTTCCAGACGCGGCCTCACCGTCCACAGCCCTCCCCCCGCCCAGGCCCGAGCCACTCCAACCACACGCTCACTCCAGGTTTGCATAGAAAAAGCACAGCTCTCACGGGCCAGTAGCTGCCCCAAAAGAATATGGAACATATATATATATATATATATATATATATATATAAAAATAGAGCCCTATAGGAAAGTTTCCCCCAGCTCCCTTTCTAGAGAGTACCTTTATCATTTTTTTTTAGTTTTAGATTTTGCTTTTATTTTTGTCCTGATGAGCACTATGTATTACATACCAGATCAGCTTTCATAGTCTTTGGGAACCGGGTTGTGGTTTTTCCCGCTGACATTCTGCTTCTCCGTCTCTCAGATGGATGCTCCCTTTGTGTGCGTGCGCCCCTCCACCTTTTCCTTTGTTTCAGTAACCTGTGTTCGCTCTTTCTCATGTGGGGATGTTTGTGCTGCAGATAAAAACAAAAATTTTTAAATACTACAAGATGGAAAAAACACAAAAAAAATTAAAAAGATGGAATGTAATGTTTACAAGAAAGCCACAGTTCTCATGATCAGTCCAATGTCATTTCTACTTTGACTAGTATCCAAACTCCTTCATGGTTTCACTTTTAAGACAATATTTGCTGAAGACCAGTCACAGCCATTTCAGATAAAGAGGCAAAAAGACAAAACACAAAATATTTAAAATGCAGAAAAAAAAAACTTGGGAAAAAAAATAGCCCACGGGTCTTTCTAAGCCTTTCTATTCCCAATCGGTGAGGTTTCTGTGATATCTTACACACTGCCAGTCTACTTCTCTGACTAATGGAAAATTCATGTGTAGCTCAATAAAGAGAATGTTTGTCTGTATTGCTGAGTCTCGCCCTCGGGCTTCATTCTGACAGGAAAGGGAAGGAGGGATTTGACTGGGTCGCAGATGCTGGGAGGCTGGTGGGTAGGGCTGTAGGTGCCGGATAAGGATCCCCCGCACCCCCACCCCCACCCACCATCAAGGGGAGCCAGCTGGGTGCAGCCACCTGGGAGCAGGGCGGGCAGAGGAATGGGTCTCTCGGGCCTGCAGGTGCCCTCTTCCTCCCAGCTCCGGCATCTCCTCATGCTCGGCTGGTTTGGTTTTCGAGGGTAGGATGGAATGGAGCATGGGGAAGGGGGGGGAGGGCAGGTGATCCCAAATCTCCTGCTAATACGGGATCCTGTACCCAGTTGCTCCACCACAGCAGAATGGGTGGTCCCGAGAATGAGGCCAAATTGCCCCAGCCCTCTGTACCCAAGGGGTCTCGTGCACTCACTTGGACAGCTTTAAAAGCCTCTCCTGTTGCACCTGGATGCCAGAAGTCCCCGGCAGGCTGAACACACACGGAGCAGCTGAGCACAGCGTGGTGTACGGAATCTGGTTCTCAATTCCTCCAGGTGGCAGGTCTCACTACCTCTCCACTGGGTTGCCAGGTTTCTACTGCAGTTAGTTGCACATCAGTTGAGACTGAGACCTGGAGGTAACACAGCTCATCAAAATCATTGCATCATGTCCATGGATCGCTTACTAGCCAAGCAGTCGAGTGCTCCACCTAGGAGATGGCGGGGTCTGGGCAAGGGCAGTTAATTGTAATCCTCCGCACACCAAGAGCCCAGGAAGTCCTCTCCTTGGCAATTCCAGTGGCCTTTTGAATCTAGTGAGGATGGAAAGTGGGGGTTGATACTGCTGCAGAGACCGTGGCGTAACAAGAGGCTAGTCCCCTCCTGTTAACAAAGAACAGATCCGGGAGCTCCTCAGCCAGGACAAGCCTGCTGGTGAGCCAGCCAGGCCCACCCCTCCCCCAGCACTGCTCCCACCAGCTCCCCTCGCCCCAACTTATCTGCAGAGGGAGGCTCACAGCCATCTCTGTTGATGGGAAGCCTGCGCTCCTGGCCACAGCTTGACTTCAGGACACTGGTCTGGGGGGATGCAGACGAAAGGCTGCAGGATGCCGTGACTTCTACATATGGCGTACCTGAACTTCTCTTAAAAAAAATGAGCCATAGAATAACAGTTCTTGCATATGAATTTTGTAGATAAAAACAACGGAAGCTTCTTTGCCTTATCTTCCTTAAAATGGGATCCAGAAGCATTTTCTTGGGAAAGGGTGCAGGGAAAGACCAATTCAATTAGATGAGACACGTGGCGGCACAGCCTACGCATCATAGTCTCTAGGGACTCCACAAGCGAGTCTAAGGTGCAGTCAGGGGCACCGAGAGATGGAGACATTCAGGTGACGGAGGGCCTTCAGGGCAGGCAGGCGTTGTTCCCTGACCAGCTTGGCGGCAGGGCCACAGCTCCTCCTGCAGGTGAGGCCCTGCTCCACAGAGCTCTCCGCTTCCTCCCCGTAGTGGGAAAAGGCGCACCCAGAGAGGACCACATCTGCCGGCTAAAGATAAAAAAGCATATTGTCTGCACAGCTCAAGTGGGAAACCAGGTCCAAGTGGCCACCTGGGCACCCTGGATTTATATCAACACAAGAAATACATCCACAAGGACCATCGATCTCTACAGTACATAAAAGCCTCAAAATTAGGGGGAGAAAAAAAAACAAAGCAAGAACCCAAGATGTCAGCAGAGCCAAAAGAAAATGGAGGGAGTGAGGGAGAGCACTTCCAAAAGAGCCCAGAGAGGGCAAGGGCACCTCCACCACCATTCACAGAGCACCCAAACACTCAGTTTACAAACGTGAACCAGCAGCCTGGCCTCCGCTTTGGGCTACGTGGCGGAGCACGAGGACAGGCTCCCTTCCTGGAGACGGCCAGCACAGTGAAGGGGCCATGGGATGGGGACCACCTGATGGAACGGGACACTGGTCTAGCCTCCTGCCCTTGCCCTTGGCATCTGTTGCAGATGCCCTCAAGAAGTGACCAAACTCAAGAGACAATACAATTAGTGCCCAGAACCCTTTACTATCCAGGTGTAAAATCTATGGGTGAATTTAGGACTTCTCTTTTGGGGTCATTTTAAAGGCATGGCTCCACTTTGATCACTGTCATATTGCTGTATTCCAATGTCTCAGGACCCTCTAAAATTGACTCCAAAACATTTTCTCTTTTCACACATCTGAAACATAAGAACACATGGAATTGGTATCATCTTTAAATGTGCACAACATGCACACATATATAATTATAAGGATGAAAAAACCCTCCAACCAGAACGGAACACACAAAATCAAAACGCGCTCTAATCTCCGCACCTCCGAAAAAAACTGCCTTACCTCCCAGCCACACACAACACACTAGGAGAGTTTGCTTTTTATTATCATTATTATTGTTTTACAATAAAAACAAATAGCTATGCTCTCAGCAAAACCAATTTAAAAAGAAAAATAATCACAGAAGTTTACTAACAGCGTTTCAAGATAAGGCTTTTGAAAGATGTATTGAAATAAATTACCTCAGCCTAAACATCACTCTATTTTCAGTTACTTCTCAACATTCTAAAAACTTTGTTACGTAAAATACATTTAACTTTGCCAATAATTTTAGATAATACTGGATGCTTCCCAGAAGGACTACCATAAAACTATGCTTTCAAACATTAAAAAAAAAACTCAATCCAGTAGGACATAAAACTGAACTAGGTAACCTATGATTGTGTGTTTCAAATCCTTCAAGTTAAATGTGTCAAGGATTTGAAAAAGTTCAGACCTGGGTCTGCTCCAAGGCAGGTGGACTCAACATCTTACCTTTCTATGTTTAATTAAACCAACAGGAACACAGTTACAAAAATGAAGGGCTCCGGGGAAGAAAGATACAAAAGATGTCTTTTATTTCTTCAATAAAGCCCTCCAAAATTTACTCTCCCATCTTTAAGGCCCACGTTTTTTCCAAGGACCAAACCCACAGCCTTTGGCATTGCCTAATTTACTTTAACAAGGAATTAAAACGTTCATGAACCAAGGCTTGCTGCTCAACCCTTTCCCCGTGTCTGGGGGTGTGGGGGGGATAATGAAATGCAGAGAGGAGAGGACACAGCGTGTACTCGTGAGATGCAGGAGCACCAGTGTTAACGGAAATAAAGCCAACTTTGGATAGGGGGCTCAGAAAGCTAGTCCCGGATGTACTGGGACACGATGGATCACCTCCTCACGCTACGTCCCTGGGCTTTCCTCCCCTCTGCTGCAGGTATCAAACCAAGCACTGTTCTTCCAAGATGCCCTGCCGGCCCAGGGGTCCAGGAGCCCGTAGGTCTGGCCTCTGTGACATTCTGAATGCCTCCGCGCCAAGAACAGCAGTGTGACAACATAAATTACCCAGTGGCGTGAAGTCAGGCTCAGGCTGTACACCTCCACACCGCTTTTTATGGATCCCGCCCCCTGCGCCTCCCGATTCCCCCCCCCCGACCCCCCCACGCCCACTTCCTGCCACATTTGGAGCTAAAGACACCAGCATTTGTTATGACTTCTGCATTAAGCTGTCATGGAAGCAGCCCCCTTCAGGGTCTCTGGCTGCCCACTTCCTCTTGATCCTCCCCCACCCCTACGAAGTCCAGTCAACGCACAAGAGATCATGCTTAGAGTTAAAATGTGCAGTGTTTCTAAAGGGAAGAGAAATGTCACATAGAAAGTATTACAAAAAAGGATTAAATCTGTCAGCTGTCCACACACTATTAAGACCACGTGCTTTACACAGCGCAATGCAGTTGAGCCCACTCCTTCACTCAGCAGGCAGAGCTGGGGACAGGCCTCTTCGGCTCGGGAGGAGGCGCTAGGAGCTCTGCTGCTTCTGAAGTCTCCGCTCCGCGGCAGCAGCCAGCATCCTTCGACGCAGGGTCATGGGGTCAGAGGTCGTGCCTTCCGAGGGGAGGCAGCTGTCCGAGGCTGAGTCATCTTCAGAACTTCTGTTCAAGAAACGCCTACAAAAAACAAAGGACTTGAATGAGGAATCAGGGAAGCTCTGGAACATGCACACACAGAGAAACATACAATGTGCTTCTTTAATTCCCCCACTTTCCCGGCACCGTCATGAAGCTGTCACTCAGCACCACCCCGTGAAAAAGACACCTGTCCCTGAACAGAGGGGCAGAAGTTCTCCACATCAGGCGGCCGCTCCACTTACACACACAGTGCGAAGTCCCCACTCACAAGGCCTGTGCTGGGCACGGAACCCACCCACGGGAACAGAACACCGGCCCCGTCCCCGAGAGTTTAAGTAACGAGCACCTGCGCAGCGACAGAACAGTCCCACTCCGGCGGCTCCCGCCTGGGGCTGGGGGTCGGCACTTCGAGGCCGGCTGCACGCAGAGTGGCCAAGACGGAGGACTCAAGAGCTGGACATCAGGCCAGTGTTAGCCTCTCTAGGCCTCAGTTTCTTCAGCTTTAAGTCTGTCTAATGGGTGTAATTACCATGCTCCCTCTTAGAGTTAAGGGAATTAGAGTAATTAACATAAAGGGTCTAGAACACACTGGCACAGAAGTGCTAACCGTGTAAGTGTGGCGGAGAGCGTCCACAAGGAGACGCCAGCAGCACCAGCCAGAGGTTACTACCTGGGCCCAGTATTACCAGATCCTCAGGTTTTTCAACAGAGGTTTGAAACCTGAAGTTTTAGCTGACAGGTGATAGGTTTTCAGCGTTGGCATCCATGACAAGTGTCTTCAGGCCTGGCGGGGGCTGTGGAACCTGCTCACCTCCGCGCCTGCTGCAGGAGGTCATCCTTGCGCTGCACCAGCATGCGCTGTCTCTCGTCAGCGGACTTGGAGAAGCGGCTCCCCCGGGCCTCAAAGTCCTCCCCTTCACTGGGCTCCGCTTCCAGCTCGCCAAAGTCCAGTGCCTCCTCCAGCCGAGGACTGAGGTCCAGCGGCACCCGCTCGGTCTGGACACACAGGAAGCAAGGGACCACCGTGAGCAGGGGCTGCCCTGCCAGGCAGATTCCCCATCTGACCGGTGCCCCAAATAATGCTCTTCTGGACCCCAAAGGAGGCGGGCTGCCCGGCAGGGAACCGCGGGCACATGTGTAACGGCAGACATGGGCTCCTGAAGGGCAGGACCTGACTCACATGGCATGTTCAACATTACGGAATAAGTGAATGATTACCATTATGAAAACAGAAGCACCTCGAAACTGTACTCTCAGAAGATAACAAAGTTAACTGCTTATTTGCATTCTGGGAATTTTCTGTTCAATGCTACTTATTGCTCTAAAATTTAAACAAGTCTTATCACATATACTGCACTAATTTTATACCCTCACTTGACTCTGAGAACAGTTAGGCAGATAAAAAATGGTAAATTCTGGGCTTCCCTGGTGGCGCAGTGTTTGAGAGTCCGCCTGCCGATGCAGGGGACGCGGGTTCGTGCCCCATTCCGGGAGGATCCCACATGCCGCGGAGCGGCTGGGCCCGTGAGCCATGGCTGCTGAGCCTGCGCTTCCGGAGCCTGTGCTCCGCAACGGGAGAGGCCACAACAGTGAGAGGCCCGCGTACCGCAAAAAAAAAAAAAAAAAAAAAAAAGTAAATTCTAAGTATCTTTGTTAAAACCGATATAATATCATGTGGTTCCTCGCGTAGCAGGATATAATAATGGGACTGTCTCTGTCCTGGCTGCAGCTGTGAAGGCCAACACGATGCCCAGGAGCCCCCAAAGGCTCAGGCAGCTGCCTGGCCATCTACTGCTCACGCTCCCAGACTCAGGCCCAGACCCAGGCTGGCCAGCGTCAGTCCAGCACCCACCTCCAGGCGACAGCAGAGTTGAGGAGGAAGAGGCTGAGAAGCTATTTTTAAGAGTTCCTGGTGTGTGCGCTTTTCTCTCCCCACCCTCGCCACCTCTCCTTGCCCTCAGGCAAGCGAGTAAGGGACTTCAAGAGAACCATGTGGGGACTTTCCTGGTGGCGCAGTGGTTAAGAATCCGCCTGCCAATGCAGGGGACATGGATTCGAGTCCTGGTCTGGGAACTAAGATCCCACATGTCACAGAACAACTAAGCCCGTGCACCACAACTACTGAGCCTGCGCGCCACAACTACTGAAGCCTGCGTGCCTAGAGCCCATGCTCCGCAACGAGAAGCCACCGCAATGAGAAACCAGTGCACCACAACGAAGAGTAGCCTCCACTCGCCGCAACTAGAGAACGCCCGCGCTCAGCAACGAACACCCAATAGCCAAAAAATTTAAAAAATAATAATAATTTAAAAAAAGAGAACCATGTGGCCTGACTCATGTGCCCTAGAGTTTGGGGGACACACAGACTGGTGGTGACTAACACACACCTGAGAAATCTAAGAGGAAGAAACTGGCTTGTAGCAGATTTTAAAAACGCTTCGCTGGGAGCCAGTTCAACTTCCACTGACTGTAAGGCACTGCTGTGTGTGTTCTGGGGGAGGGGACATAGGTCCTGCGGGAGAACCAGCCTGAGGCTGTTGAAATTGACTTTGCCCAAGAGGACCACTGGGAGGGGTGAAGGGAGCCTCATGAAGGAAGGAGTGGTCATAAAAAGCCAGCCCAAGCTCAAACTAAGTATAGTCGAGGCTTCTGGCGCTAGACAGGACAGGGAGAGCTCTACAATAACAGCTCTAACACATATATATACAGCTGTGCACATGCGCACACACACACACACACACACACACACACACACGCTGGGGTCACATGGCCCATCTTAACCCTGAGTCCGACCCTAGAGGAAGTTAGAAAGAAGAGCTGGTGAGTGGAGGTGGAGGTGGAGGTGGAAGGAAGGGAATGGAAGGCCACCCTCAAAGCCTGATTCATGTAGGCCTGAGCTTGGGCAGAGGGGAGACCCCGAATTAAGCAACGGGCAGATCTGATCTGATGACTGGGATAAACTGTTTATTAACTGTTATCCAAGAACTTTTTATTTCCTGAGAACGGCCAAAAGTGTTATATAGCAAGCTTCTTTGGAAGCAAGTGCTTTCCTTCCACTATGTTAAAAAAAATTCAGAAACCTTCATGCTCACTCTAAAAATAGAGATGGGGAATCAAGACAGAAATCGAACGTGCTGTACCCAAAAGGCCCCCAAGCCAGCCTAGTATCCAAATCTGAGCTAAGCCAGCTACGAAAACTGGAAACACAATGAGCCCCTTCTTCAGAAGCCAGATGCCATTTTACAAATGCTGCACGACCCAATTACAGATTTGGATACGAAAATTTTAACTCAGCAACAGATCTGAAGAATTCTTAGGAGTTTTTACTGTTTCCTATTTGCAGGGAAAGGCACGTGAGGTGAAAGCAGCCTGCATGTCACTCGTCAGTGAAAGCAGCTGCTTCCAGCAGAGCCCTGACCAACGCTGGCAGAGACGGCGGCGCCATCCTCAGGCCCCAGCTCCTGTGTGGGAAGCCCCACGTGTCACACCAACAAGGAAACACAAAAATAGGGCTGCCTGGGGCTTCTTCAGTCTCTTAAGAAAACTTCTGCAAAGCACGGTAATTGAATAAGCAAATGGGAATTCCAGAAAAGGGACACGAACCGGAACCCCAGGCTGCGTGGGGCAGAGCATGGGGCGGGGCTGAGGCACCTCTGCCCTGGAAGCCAGACCCGGGAGCTTCCTCTGGGTGCACGCAGCTACCCCGGGTCACCCAGCGTGGCTATCTAGGCAAACCTGGTTCCCAGGAGAACCACACTTCCCCCCACCCCAGGGGTCTCGTTTTTGTGAAATGCATGAAGTCCCTGCAAATGCTGAGGTGGACAAGCGAGGCGTGGGGGGAGAATAAGCTGAGGATTTCAGCCCTAGAGAACGGAGCCCAGCGCAGTCACCCCGGGTCCTGGGCCCAGCCTCATGCCGCCACTCAAGTCCACAGCGGCAGGGCCAGCCCGGCAGAGCATGACTCTTTTCTCCTCCAGGTCCTGAGACCAGTCCCCAGGGAGGGGGCTGCAGGCCACGCCCAGGCACAGCAAGGTCTGTTACCCTTGGACACTGAGACGACGCTGGCATACGGCCTCCTCCCTACTCTCGCCCTCAGCCGTACAAACGTCAGAGGCAGGGTGCAGACCCCCGCCAGGTCCCCCGCTGCTCCCCATCCCGGACACGCTCTCTCTAGTATGCAGGCCTTACCTGGGTGGAAGCTTCTCCGTCCTCCTGCTCGCCGTTTGGCCTCTCCATAGGACCGTTCAATGCAGGCCTAATGCTCTCTGACCGCTGAAAGAGAGACAGCAGCACCGACGGTGCAGAGCCGTTCTGAGCTCGGCGAACGGGTACGGGGGGGACCTGGAGCATGGGGGAGCTACGACCCCAACCGTCTGAGTTCAGCAAATCCCACAGCATCGAAGACATGAGAGTGCTACTGAGCTTAAAGACACAGCAAAGGAGCCTGAGGCCTAAATCTGAGAGTCATCAGTGGGCCCACGTTTAATTTCCTTTTCAGTAACAGTAACTGCACAACAATAACAAAACGACAACAGCAGTTAACACCGACAGGACACTTTGGAAAAGCACTGACACCATCATCGCATTCATCTCCTTAACATCCTGTGAACTAGGTACTGCTGTTCTCACTTTCGTCCAGGCTGAGATCCCGGCCCACGCTGCAGACACCTCGGGGCCCTGCGCCTGTCCCTGAAGGTCTGCCCGCTGCATGCTGGCTGCCCAGTTTCTGTATTGCATCACCCAAGGACACACTCTGGCTGTGTGAAAGAACCTGGCCCCCGCTGGAGGCAGCCCTCAACCAACAACTGATGGGAACTGGTGTATAAGCACCCCAGCTCCTCCCCGCTCAGGAGGAACAACGCATTCTACACTGGACCCCAGAGGCCTCCAGTGGGCTCAAGCTCTAGCTGCCCACGATGGTAACTGCTGGATAACAAACCCTTTATCCACTTTACAGCCCCACCTGCTGCCTGTGTTTCCTGGAATACTTCCCATGTCTCCTGGAACACCTCCCAAATTAACTACTGGCAACTGGATCCCTGTCTCAGGGTCTGCTCCTGGGGAAACCCAAAGTCACAGCCAGGTCAAACAGGTAAGGACCACTGAGCCACCTCTAATACCTCAGCCCCTTTGACTCCCAAGTTGAGGCTCATTCCCTCTTCCAAGATTCTCACGCTTGAAGATTTTATTAACAGATTTCCATGTTTTTGCATACCTAAGTTGAGTAATTTCTTGGTATATGATTCCCTAATCACATATATCCTTTAGTCCTGCCAGAAAGCTTTCTTTAAAATGTCAATACTTTTGTACCCATCAAAGAGGTTACATGATGGGCCAGGAAATAGGATCTTTAAAAAAAAAAGTCAAAAATATAAGCCTCACAGATAGAAATTATACCCAATGGAAAGCCACACCAATGTGCAAAGCCAGGGACAGAGGGCGATACCTCCTATAGCCGGAGTTAGCAAACTAGAGCCTGTGGGCCAAGCACTCCAACAGTTTTTGTAAACAAAGTTTTACTGGAACACAGTCATGCACATTCATTTACATATTGTCCATGGCTCCTTCAGTGCTACTGCAGGAATTGAGAAGTTACAACAGATATGCATGGCTTGCAGGGCCTAAAATATTTCAATCTGTTCTTTATAGGGAAAGACTGCCAATCCTTTTCCGAAAGGAACCGATGCTAGGACCTCCTGGACTGGCAAGGGCAGGCTGGTTTGGAGTGTATATCTGCACAAAAAATTAGGCAAATAGTTTTGTCCTTGTCTTAATCCAAGCCTCTTGGATGGGTCTGTTCTCAGTCATAATCTGGAAAGTTAGGGAATTCACAGAAACCCTTCATCAAATCATAAATGATATTCAGCTGTTAAGTAACTAGAACGTTAATCTAGAAGATAAAACCTTTGTGAGGACAGAATTCATTTGTCACGTCTGAAACCTCAGTTTACCTGTGTGGGAAAAGGTACTTGAATCCGTCCTTCTAAAATGTTGTCTGTTGTTATTTCGACTGAGCGTGTCAGCTGGAGGTCCTGCAGTACTAGGTGGTATGGAACCTGGGGAAACATCTCTTGAATCTGATGAGCCTATAGGAATACAAACAAAGAAGCCATGAAATGTTCACTCTCAACAGTTACTCACTGAGGTCATGGGGTAAGGCAGCCTCTGGGCACTGAACCTGGTGACCTGCCTTGAAAACACAAGTAAGGGGCCACCTCTATGCCACAGATCACCGTCAAACTGCAGGGTTTTTTAGTATTTTTCCAGAATGCCAAACAGAAAACTTGGGGACAACATCAACTTCAAATAAAAAAGCCCTGAAATCCACTGAAGCCTGAGACAGGCTGAACTAGAATATTCCAGTTTTAAAAAGCATTCATTTTAAAGCTCAGTAAAATTCAGGTATATAAACGTGTTCTGCTTAAAGATTTAATTCCTAAAAGGAACAAACTTCTGATACACACTACATGGGTGAAATTCAAATGCATTAAGTGAAAGAAGCTCAACTCAAAAGGCTATGTACCCTATGATTCCATTTATATGACATTCTAGAATAAGCAAAATTACAGAGACAGAAAACTGATAAGTGGTTGCTACAGGCTGGGGGTGGGAGAGGAAGTGATTACAAAGGGGCATAATGGAATCTGGGGGGAGGTGGAAAGGAACTGTCCTATATTTTGATTATTGTGGTGGTCACATGACTGAATGAGTTTGACAAAACTCAGAGATGGAAACTAAAAAAGGTGAATTTATTGTATATAAATTTTACTTCAACGTAAAAAAAAAAAAAAGACTACAAAAAATGTAATTGCTAGGACTTCCCTGGTGATCCAGTGGTTAAGAATCTGCCTTCCAATGCAGGGGACGCAGGTTCGATCCCTAGTCGTGCCACAACCAGAGAGCCTGCATGCTGCAGCTACTGAGCCGGTGCGCTCTGCAGCCCACACGCCACAACTAGAGAAAGCCATGCGCCGCAGTGAAGATCCTGCATGCTGCAACTAAGACCCGATGCAGCCAAATAAATTAAATAAATAAATAAAAGTAAAAAATAAAAAAATAAATGTAATTGCTAATGTTGCTCTGGAGCTGCAGTTTTCAAACTGTACTCTAGAAACGTCTCGGAGGCCATCAGGGCTCTACAGTGGGTGCATGTACAGAGGGGAGCAGGCAGAGATCTCGGCGCACCACCACCGGTACGTTCATCCGAGCAGCTCCAGACTTTTTTCTCATACGTGTATATTTATTTTGCAAATGCTTATGTTCAAGGTTTTATTTGTGGAAAAGTCCCAATGATCAAAAGAAAAAATGACAAGGAAACATATAATTCCTTTGGGGGCACACTAAAGTCTACTGTTGGGATAGTGGCTCCCAAGGAATATGTTGTCATGTAGAAAAAGAGGAACGTGTCCCAGTGTCAGGCCTAGAGAGAAAAAACCGGGGTGAAACCTGTGCAAAGCTTCGCTTTGGGTCATCGTTGGGGCAGGGAGGACAAGACAAGTGTGTAGGACAGAAGGACCCGGAGCTCCATGGACCTGGGATCCCCTCTTTGTTTCTATGAAGGTGAGTTGATCATTTTTAAAAACCCAGGTCAAGTCAAAGCTAACTGGGCAAGAGTCCAAAACAACCTCAATAATCAGATAACATTCTCCTCTCTTCTTAAAAAGGTCCCCTCTCATTTCCCAAATAAAATAAGTCCAAGATTCAGTTCACTGGGCCAAAGCTTTTCTTCCTGAAAATCCAGCAAGTTATATATTAGACTTTTATAAAAAATGTATTGCGACAGGGCTTCCCTGGTGGCGCAGTGGTTGGGAGTCTGCCTGCTGATGCAGGGGACATGGGTTCGTGCCCCGGTCCGGGAAGATCCCACATGCCGCGGAGCGGCTGGGCCCGTGAGCCATGGCCGCTGAGCCTGCGCGTCCGGAGCCTGTGCTCTGCAATGGGAGAGGCCACAACAGTGAGAGGCCAGCGTACCGCAAAAAAAAAAAAAAAAAGTATTGTGACAGTAAATTAGTTGTGCTAAAAATAGGCTATCCCAATCCACCATGCAACGGGAGGAAGAACACCAGGGCCTGCCTGAGAATTCTAAACACACCAACTCCAAGAAGCTAATTCTCATTCCTGGGAGGGTTACATGTCCATGAATTCTGATTTTTTTAAGGGGGCAGGTGAGGTGATCCACCTGAAGAGCTTCAACAGCTGCCCGATCCTGAAGTACCGACGCAGAGCCTGACCTGAGCCAGTCGTCGGCCACGCAGGGCTGCGCACTCCCAGTCCATCCGCCCTCACAACGTCACTCTCACTCTCTGCTGATGACCTGGCTGAGTGCTTCACTGAGGAAGCAGAAGCCCGCGGGAAGCCAGGTCTTTTTTTTTTTAATGGTCAAAATCATATAACATAAAATTGCCCATCTTAACCATTTTTAAGTGTACAGCAATGTTAACTATACACACACTGCTGTGCAACAGGTCTCCAGAACGCTTTCATCTTGCAAAACCGAAACTCTACACCCACTGAACAGCGACCCCCCCCACTCCCCCCCCCCTCCCCCAGCCCCTGGCAACCACCATTCTGCTTTCTAAGAGTCTGAGTAATTTAGATGGCCCATGTAAGTGGAATCACACAGTATTTGTCTTTTTGTGACTAGCTTATTTCACTTAGCATAGTATCCTCAAAGTTCTTCTTTTTCAGGCTGAATAATATTCCACTGTGTGGACAGAGCATTTTCATAATCTATTCATCTCTGATGGACACTTAGGCTGCTTCTACCTAAATGGTTATTATGAGCCATGCCTTCTTTTTAAACCGTATCTCAAAACGACACGCCTGTAGCTACGTCCATCCCGCCTCCCAACAAAGGTGAGAATGCTCCTCTCCTGGCTCCGGCTCCCAAGCCCACCCTCCACCTCAGGTCTTTGCCTTCAGTTAACTTTTCTGTTTGTTCTGTACCATCAATCTCTCCCCCTCCAGTGATCATTCCTATTCACACACCAAGCATGTTTTAGAATCTTTTTAAGAAGACTCTTGGGTACTCAAAAGAACTGAAAGCAGGGTCTCCAAGAGATATTTGTACACCCATGTTCATAGTGCCATTACTCACGATAGCTAAAACGTGGAAGCAACCCAAGTGTCCACCGACAGATAAACGGATAAGCAAAATGTGGTTTATACATACAATGGGATATTATCTAGCCTTAAGAAGGAAGGAAATTCTGACACATGCTACAACATAGTTGAACCCTGAGGACATTAAGCTCAGTAAAATAAGCCAGTCACAAAAAGATAAATACCGTATGATTCTGCTTATATGAGGTACCTAAAGTAGTCAAATCCACAGAGAAAGAAAGGAGAATGGTGGCTGCCAGGGGCTAGGGAGGAGGGGATGCGGAGTTATTGTTTACTGGGTATATAGGGCTTCAGTTTTGCAAGATGAAAAGAGTTCTGGAGATGGATTGTGGCTGATAGTTGCACAAGAATATGAATATACTTAATACCACTGAACTGTACACTTAAAAATGGTTAAGATCATAAATTTTGTGGTACGTGTATTTTATCACACTTTAAAGAATAGAAAAAAAGAAGACCCGTGGAGAAAAGAAAAAGAATACATACTTAGCATTTGCTTATATGTGTACGTAAACATTCTGGAAAAGCACAACACAGAAGAAACTAATTGAAGTTGTTATTGCAAGAGAGGAGGGTGTCTGGGCGGATGGAGGAAAAGACTTCACTGGATACTCTCTACAGGTTTTGAAATTTGTGGATAAATGGCCTGCCCAAAAATCTTTAAAAAAACATGTTAACAAATTCCTCTGACGGCACACCCCTACCAAGCCACCTCCTTACTTCTCCACTCCCTCTTATAACACACTGCCAGCTACTGGGTGTCTTCAGCTCCCACTCATTTTCCAATCCAACAATCTAGTACTCAGCACCTCGAGCAATGGAAACTTCTTGCTCCTCTCCAGCTGATTAACCACCTCCACTCTGCCAAACCCAACATGCACTTCTCTGACCTCATCTTCTAAGAATTCCCACATGGCTGACTTGACGCTTCTCCTGGTTTCCCTCCTTCTCAATCGCTGCCATGGCTCCTCCCATTCAGCCAGACCTCAGTCCTGAGCCCTCTTCTCCTTCTGAGCTACCTTCTTTCCCTCGAAGAGATCCAGTCCCCTACAGACTAAAGCTCCCAAATGTCTCTCTCCAGCTGGATCTCTTTGCTGAGGTCCAGAACTGTCTACATGACATCTCTACTTGGATGTCTCATAGACACCCCAACTTCCCCAGCCAAACAGAAGGCTGAGTCCCTGTCCTTCATCTGTTCCTCCTCCCGTCCTGCCCATCTCATACATGATACCACTGCTCATCTGCCTGACTGAAAACCAGCACTCCCCTCACCCCACTACCCCACATCCAAATCAAAGCACTGTCAAGTCCATCAGTTCATCTTCGAAAGGCATCTGAAATCCGCCACTTCTTTTCATCTTTATTTCCAATGCCCTGGTCCAAGCCACCATCTTTTTTTTTTGCCTGAACTACTGCAACAGTCTCCTAACTGGTCTCACTGGTTCCATTTTTGCCCCTCTAAAATTCATTCTCTCAGAAGTAAATTATTCTCTATTAACTGTCCTGTCAGTCCCCTGGGGGAGGAAAAAAAAAGCCCTGAATGGTCTTCTCATACTTTCATTACAGTATCTAAACTGGACTGTAGCCTACAAATCCCTGCATGACCGGGCCCTGCAACCTCAATTTATGTCACAATCTTGGTTCCGACTCGCAGGCTCCAACCACAATCACCTCTCTGTTTTCAGAACATTCTCACCTCATGGCCTTTGTACCTACTGTTTCCACTGCCTCTTTCCCCCGATCTGCCTCCTTCTCTTCTCAGCCTTCATGTCTCAGCTTAAATATGACCTCTTGAGACTTCTCTGAATGTCTCCTCTGGAACAGCCTTTACCCACCCCTCCATCACATCACCTGCCCTACTGCCTGCAGAGTCCTCATCCCCATCCGCAACGATCTTATCTGTTGGTGTTTATAATCAGCCTCCTCCCCCCCCCACCCCATGTAGAATTCACACTTCTTAAGAGAAGGGCTCCTGTCCACCTTGTTGACACTACAGGTGCTACGCAATTTGTTGACACTGCACAGTGCCCATCTTGGGAACAGGCTTTCAGTACACGTTTGTTGGACTAACACAGGTTGCATTTTTAAGACCCCTGCATTTATCATCACAATGAACACTACATTTCAAAAACGGTGAACCATGTTTCTCCAACACTGTAAAATAAAAATATACACCATATGACAAAGCTTTAGAAAAATACGAAGAATCTTGAAGTATGTGGACAATATCCTTGAACCAAGAGCATGCTTGAATATCTCAAGGGGTGTGTGTGTATATATTTATATTTATATATGTATATCCACAGGCATGTATGTATGTATAAGTGTGTATGTGAAGGTATACTCATTTATTTACTTTGGGAAGGGGGGAGAGGGGGTTAAAATAACACATTCAGTAGGCCTACGACAATTTTTAATAAAAGTCACATCATTCATTCCAGCCAGTAACTCCCCAAATATTTTTTGGTGAAAATCAAGAGGTGTCCCAACACTAGCCTAGATCATGAGAGTGAACTTAGTAGTGCTCAGAAAAGGTTAGATTATCTGCCACACAAGTAAAATGAAAGCTGGTTTCCAAACCAGTTTCAAATTTTAAAGCGCAGGGATTGAAGTCATCCCAGTGAATAAGATGCTCCTGAAAATCCTGCCGCATTTTTTTTTAAATCCCACCGTTCTGCCAGAGCAGAGTGAGACCAACTGAGTCATGCACACTGCACACGTTCTCCAGCTTTTCCTTCCCTCCCGATTATTAATCACCTTTTCAAAGCAGTGAGCGGTCCTTACCATTGCATTAAGCTGGGAGTTGCTTGCCTGAGTAATTCCTAGAATGTTGGTGGTGTGCATCACTTCGACTGAAAAACTTGGCAGCCAACTCGCAATCCGGGACCCTAAAACAAACAAGAAGCCAGCACAAGTCTTACAGACCTCTTTCCCCTGTCAGTTGCTCTGCAGTCGGCCACTCTATGGTACCAGCCGGTACTCACTGAGGGCTTACTTTACACCAGGCCTTTTGACCAACTGTCCCATATGGATTAGCTCATTCAATCCCCACTAAAACCCCACATGGGTTTATTATTATTATTATTATTCCCATTTTACTCTTCTCAGAGATTTGACTCTAGTGCTCTTGTTGGTTCCCCAAGGCACTCGGAACTGAGGTAACTTGCCTAAGATCACAGCATTTAATTATGGTGGCCAGGACTTGAAGCCAGAGAGTCAGGTTCCAGAACACTTCACCAGGGGGCTTTCCTACTTTCCAGTGGCCCTGGATCCACACGAACTCAATCCCTCTCTCAGGCTACACTGTAAGAAGGTTTTCAGGGCTCTAAAGCTGCTACAGTAGATGAGAATCTGCCCCTCTCTTTCACGCTACACACAAATACTACGCGTTTGGAGACATCATTTTCATGAAGTATTTTTTACTTAATAATCTGATTTAAAGACTTTAGTTTTCTGATTCGAAATTCTTTTCAAAGAGTTCTATAACATAGGTTTGCGGACTAATGGTACCAAGAAGTCTGCTGCTTCTGCCATTTCACTAAGGAAAGGGGATCCTAAGCTATACCACCACCAGGTGTCAGTAGTAAACAACTCCATTATCAAGCACACATTTAAGGAGGATTTCCCTTTCCTTCACAAAGAAGCACTGAGGCCTGGAATGTAAAACAAGTTCAATGGCCATCTCAAAGATCTTGCCTGGATAGATTGTACCCAATAAAAAGCTGGGTACTTAGTTCATGTACTTACTAGGGAGAAATAAAGTTACCTTTATCTATTTTGACTAAGTTTTCAGTAATAATTCATAAAATAATAGCTTACATAACCATGTCCAAGATCTGCTAGTCTATTTCAGAAGTCTTACGTGGTAGAGGCCGTAATTAGCAGCCACAAAGCCACAAAGCAGCCCCTCTACACCTGCCCAGCATCCCTGCCCAGCCAGCCAAGCAGCCATCACCCCTCCTCTCAGAGACTCCACTATACTCCTTCGGTCCTTCCTATCAGGGATTTCAATGTGTTGCCACTCCCACCATGCTCTACCCTTAGAAACTCAAATCAGAGACCTGAAGAGCACTCCTCTTAAACAAACAGTCCAGGGATACCTACTTTAGAGTAGGAAATATGAACCCACAGAATTTAATGGTATTGGAATTGATGAAAATCAACAACAGCCTGATGTAATGTGAATCAAAGGATGATCAACCAGCCCCTGACATGGTGCCCATGACCTCAGAATTTTAAGTGTGGTTTTTATTATAACTCCTTTCAATATTCTGGAAAATGGAATATTCGTATTTTATGGGCAAAGAAACAGGGTTCTAGTTCTGATTCTCCTTCTGGTACCCACTGGAAAGGCTGCTCAATGACCCTTCATTATATGCTTAAGTATCACACGGATTCAATAAACTACTAGCAGTGGTTTAACTACTAAGCTGATTCAGCATGCTCCTTGCGGTCACGACTGATTCAACTGTAACTACTTTCACCTCCTCGCACCCCCCGTCCCCCCAATTCACACAGAATCTAGCAAAATGCCTGGCACAGAATAACCCCTCGGTGCTGTCTATACTTACCGAACATTTTCAGTTAAAACTGAAATATAACATTGAACTTGCCCATACAGGGCAAGTTATAATTAAAACATCATCCCCTAAGGGGAGAAAACCCCTGGCGGATGGTTTTAGAGGTTGAAACCAACTAACCATCGAAGTGGAAGAAGTGATTGTGTTGGTTTAAGCGAGGTCTGCCTTCAGCTGCTGCTACAGGAACCAAATTCTCATCCAAATTCTCTCCTTGATGCTCTTCCCTGACACGATTATTGTCGGCAATATTAAGAGACATTCTGCATGTTGGGCAGGAGGTGTCTTGTTCTAGCCACGAACGAAGACAGGAGCTACCAGAAAGTCCAAAATAAGATATCCTTAGCATATTTTGTGAGAATTCACCAGAAGTACTCTGAATGTATCAATGAGTTGCAATTTTACTTTCTATTTACCATTAGCAAGATTTAAACGTTGAGAAACACTTGCTGACATTACCTCTTTGCCCTGCTTCACTCTAATGTACTTCTGGTGTATCTTGCTCTGAACGTTAATTTGTTAACATACGTGGTCATCTACCAAGCTCCTGGACATGACCCTTCTTCAGTAAGACTTCGTCACCTGGCTCACCATCCTCCTCTCCAGCTCTATTTGACTAACTTAAGATCCATGTGGCTGAACCATCCAACACCGTTGCCTCTCATGTCTTTGAATCCTCTCTTCCAATGATCTGTTCTCTCACTCTACTTTAGCCTCCACTAACCTTGGCCTTCTCTTCAAAATCACGACTTCAAAGATCTCACTCTCCAACTAAAGCTCCTCTCCTTCCAGCTTGCCTCTTATTTGCTAAGATCTCCCATCCATTTTTCATCAAGCATCACACCCCCCCAGAGCCTTACTTCTGTCTTCACCCAGCATACCTACAACCTTACGTCCATAATCCCAACTTCTTCAACCCTCTTATATTTGTATTCTGCTTTCCCAACCAGGCTGAAAAGCTTCTTGTGCCCTTTTTCAGGAGATGATAATGCCCTATTTAAGGTAGTCTCTCAATAAATACTGCCCATTAAAGGAAGTACACTAAAAAAAAAAAAAAAAAAAGAGAAGGTTGGATGAAGTGATCTCCAAGGTCCCTTCCCAATTTATAATAATACTTATCTTTCTCCTAAGATTTCAAGGGGCCTTCCGTTCCATAATAATATATTATCTTTCTTCTAAGAGTTCAACGAGGCACTGAATAAAAATGCTCACTTCCTCTCTGCCTTTTTTTTTTTTAGTATCTGGGAACATGTGCACACATAAGGTTACACAGGAGAACCTCACTAAAACGTGATGATCCTCAGCGTCTCTAGCAACCAAATGGTACTTAAGTACCAAAACTTTCCCAGAGGCCAAGATGAAGCTACTTCTTACTCTCTCTCTGCTGGAACAATGTATGACAGTAATGTTCCAAAATAATGAATGTGTACATTCAACTCTATCACATTTTGAAACAATAAAGTACCTGTAATTTCTGTTTGTGATCATGTAACTATTAGCCAAATAAATGATTATATTTTTTAAAGTTCATTTCCCCTTAATGAACACCCTTAAATCACACCTCTAGTAAAATCAGCCTTGTGGGAGACTACCAAAATGTGTAAAATCTTTGCCTTCCAATAATGCTACCTGTGACACACTTTTCATAAGCAAATCTAATTTTACTTCATACTCTGCAAAAACCTCCCACATTATGTACAATAGCCTAAAAACTCCAAGTGAGTACAACTGGTCAGATATAGTTGCCTTCCTTGGGAAAAAAAAAAAAGCCAAACTTCCACAGCTAAAGAAACCAAACTTCAGAGAAAACAGTTGTATTTCTATATAACTATAATATTCTATTGAAGGATTCTTTCTTCTCTAAGTATGACACTTCAATGTAATTAAATATTTACTGGACTCTGAAATCTTGCAAAGACATCTCCTACAGCAACAAATTATCTAGCTATAATCTGTTGAAATCTAGACATTTAGCTTTATGGCAAATGAATCTGTCATAGATTATTATCATACAATCCTGCCCCAATCTATTAACCAAAGCTATAAAGTAAAGCAAACCAAGAAGAGATCCTAACAATTGTTTGCTCACTCAACCCCAGGCAGACAGGTGTTTTAAAAATTAAATCCTAACTCTTAAACAACCACTAGGTCAAGAGAAAATCACTTGGGCAGTTAGAAAATATTTTGAGACAAAAGAAAACAGAAGCAAAAGCACAATATACCAAAACTTATGAGATACAGCAAAAGCAATGCTCAGAGGCAAATTTATAGCTAAAAACGCCTAAAAAGAAAACAGATTTCAAAACGACAACCTAACTTTATAACTTATGGAACTAGAAAAAGAGCAAATGAAACCCAAAGCCAGCAGAAGGAAGCAAATAATAAAGATTCAAGCAGCAATAAATGAAATAGAGAATAGAAAAACAACAGAGCAAATCAATGAAACCAAAAGTTGGTTCTTTGAAAACATCAAAGCTAAACTGACAAATTTTAGCTAGACTGAGAGAAGATATAAATAACTAAAATCAGAAATGAAAGTGTGACTACTACTACCAACCTTACAGAAATTTAAAGGATTAAAACAGAATACTAGAAATAATTGTACTCCAACAAATTAGATAATACAGATAAATTAGATAATACAGATTAGATAATACAGATTAGACAAATTAGATAATACAGATAAAACGGACAAATTCCTAAGCAACACAAACCCTAAACAATACACACACAAAAAAACTACCATAAGACTAATAAACAAATTCAGTAAAGCAGCACAGTAAAAGAGCAACATGGGGTTTCCCTGGTGGCGCAGTGGTTGAGAGTCTGCCTGCTGATGCAGGGGACACGGGTTTGTGCCCCGGTCCGGGAAGATCCCACGCGCCGCGGAGCGGCTGGGCCCGTGAACCATGGCCGCTGAGCCTGCGCGTCCGGAGCCTGTGCTCCGCAACGGGAGAGGCCACAACAGTGAGAGGTCCGCGTACCGCAAAAAAAAAAAAAAAAGAGCAACATGAAAAATCAGTTATGTTTCTATACACCAGCAAGGAACAATCCAAAATATAAATTAAGAAAACAATTCCATGTACAACAGTATCCAAAAGAATAAAATGCCTAGGAATAAATGTAACCAAGGAGATGAAAGACTTGACACTAAAAACTATAAAAGATTGCTGAAAGAAATTAAAGAAGACCTACATAAAAGGAAAGGAATCCCATGTTCATGAACTGGAAAACAATATTGTTAAGATAGCAATCTTCCCCCCAAGTAATCTACAGTTTCAATGCAATCCCTATTCAATTTCAATGGCCTTTTTTGCAAAAATGGAAAAGCGGCTCCTCACTCAAATTCATATAGAATTGCAAAGAGCCCCAAATAACCAAAACATATAAAAAAAGAAAAAGTTGGAAGATGCACCATTTCCCAATTTCAACTTACTACAAAGCTACAGTAATCAAAACAGCATAGTACTGGAATAAAGATAGACATATAGACCAATGGAACAGAATTGAGAGTCCAGAAATAAACTCAAACGTCTATGGCCAAATGATTTTGCCAAGGATGCCAAGACCATTCAATGGGGAAAAAAAGAGATTCTTCAACAGATGGTGCTGGGACAACTGGACAGCCACAAGCAAAATAATGAAGTTGGACCCTTACCCTCACTTCATGTACAAAATTTAACTCAAAATGGATCAATGACCTAAATGTAAGAGCTAACACCATAAAACTATTAGAAAAAAACTATCATGACCCCAGATTTGGCAATGGATTTAGATTTGACACTGAAAGTATGACCTACCAAAGAAAGAATAGGTAAACCGGATTTCATTAAAAATTTAAAACGTGTGCATCAGAGGACATTACCAAGAAAAAAGTGAAAGGACTTTATAGAATGGGAGAAAATATTCACAAATCATACATCTGATAAGGGTTTAGTAACCAGAATACATAAAGAACTCTTACAACTCATCAACAGAAAGACAACCCAAATAAAATAGGATAATTTGGCTTGAATAGATATTCTCCAAAGATGATACACAAATGGTCAACAAGCATGTGAAAAAATGATCAGCATTACTGGTCATTAAAGAAATGCAAATCAAAACCACAATGAGAGACCATTTTACACCTCAGGATGGCTATTATCTAGTGTAAAATGTAAAATGGTGTACTCGCTATGGAAAACCATATGATGGTTCCTCAAAAAATTAAACATAGAATTACCATATGATCCAGCAATTCCACCTCTGGGTATATACCCAAAAGAATTGAAAGCAGGGTCTTGAAAAGAAATTTGTACACCCACGTTCGCAGCAGTATTATTCACGATAGCCATAAGGTAGAAACCACCCAAGTGTCCATCAACAGAGGAATGGATAAACAAAATGTGATATATACACACAATGGAATATTTTTCAGCTTTAGAAAGGAATGAAATTCTGACACATGCTACAACATGGATGGACATTGAAGACATCATACTAAGTGAAACAGCCAGACATAAAAGGACAAATATTGTACGATGCGCTACTGTGTGAGAGCAGTCAAATTCATACAGACAGAAAATAGAATGTAGCTGCCAAGGGCTGGGGAGAAGGGGAGATTGAGGAGTTACTGTTATATGGGTACAGAGTTTCAGTTTCAGAAGATGAAAAAGTTCTGGAAATGGATGGTGGTGAAGGTTGTACAACAATGTGAATGTACTTAACGCCACTGAACTGCACACTTTAAAATGGTTAAAAAAAAAATGATTAAAAGCTAAATTTTATGTTATGTATTTTATGTTATGTATGTATTTTTTTTACCACAATTAAAGCATAACATTTGAGAATTATCATTTTAAAAAACCCACCATAGTGCTTCCCTGGTGGCACAGTGGTTAAGAATCCACCTGCCAATGCAAGGGACACGGGTTCGAGCCCTGGTCCAGGAAGATCCCACATGCCGCGGAGCAACAAAGCCCGTGAGCCACAACTACCGACGCTTGCGCGTCTAGAGCCCGTGCTCCACAAGAGAAGCCACAGCGATGAGAAGCCCACGCACCACAACGAAGAGAAGCTCCCAATCGCCGTAACTAGAGAAAGCCCACGCGCAGCAACAAAGACCCAATGCAGCCAAAAATAAATTAATTAATTAAAAAATAAAAAATAAAAAACCCACCATAATGAAACACCACTTCCTACCAACTAGGTTGGCTATAATAAGAAAAACAGAAATACATATTGGTGAGGATGTGAAGAAATTGGAACCTTCATACATTGTTGATGGGACATAAAATGGTGCAGCTGCTGTGGCTAAGTCTGGTGGTTCTTCAAGAAGTTAAACATAGAATTACCCTGTGACTCAGCAATTCCACTCCTAAGTATATACCTAAAAGAAAATCAGGTACTCAAACAGATACCCGTTCACAAATGTTTATAGCAGCATTATTTGCAATAGCTAAAAAGTGGAAATAACCCAAATATCCATCAATGGAAGAACGGATAAACAAATTGTTTATTATTTTAAAAAATTTAAATTCAGCCATAAAAAGAAATGAAGTACTGATACATGCTACAACTTGGATGACTTTGAAAACTCTATGCTCAGTAAAAGAAGCCAGTCACAAAAAAGTCACACATTATATGATTTCCTTCACATGAACTGTCCAGAAGAGGCAAAGCCACAGAGACAGAAAGCAGATTAGTGACTGCCAGGTAACACGGGGAGGGAGGAGTGGGTAGTGACTTACCTTAATGACTATGAGGTACTACTCTGGAGTGATGAAAAGGTTTCGAAACTAGAGAAGAGCGGTGGCCTGCACCACACTGTGACTGCACGAAATGCCACTGAATTGTATACTTTAAGATGGTTAATTGTATGTCATGTGAATTTTGCCTCAACCAAAAACATTAAATCCTAAAATTAATCTAATCATGTGATTGAAAACATTTCTTCTGGGGTGAAATACACTCTTTTGAGTTAGTCTTCCAAACTGTCCCCAAGCTCCTTAGGAACTACCTGAAAGTTTTTTCAGAAATGTGTGTGAATTCTCTGGTCTTCCAACCTCATCAATCAGCACCACTACCCATCCAATCACACAGCTGCAAAACTAGGAGAATCCCCAACACCTCATATTCCTCGTTTTCTCACAGCCAATCTAGCACCACGTGCTTCCTAATCCTTCTCACGTCTGTCCACCCTCCTCCAGCTCCACTTCCACCACACCAATCCACACTCCTCTCAGCACATACCCGAACCACTGCAGCCCTTACTAACTAGTCCCCCTGATCTTTTCAAACTGCATCCCTGACCCCGAGCCCCCACTTTAACCCCGTCAAGTGGCCCTCAAGCCCCTGCAGGGTCGCTCATGCCTGCTTCTCCTGCCTCAGCAAACACCACTCCTCCTCTGACATTCTGAGCTCCAGCCACATGGGTTGTCTTTAATTCCTTGGATACGCCACACTCCCTCCTGCTACAGACATGTTCCCTCTGTCTCAACTGCTCTTCCACCTGATCCCTTCTTCTGCTGACTTAACTCCTACTCATCATCAAGAGTCACTTTCTCCAGGTGGGAGTCAGGTTCCTTTGTTACAAGCTCTCAAGGACCATGTTCCTTTTCTTTAGAGCACTTATCTCAATTCATCATTACATGCTCATAAACGCGTGTGGTTAATTCATGTCAGTCTCCTCCATTAGGCTGAAAGCTTCGTGAAAGCAAAGACCACATCTGTCATTTTAATTTAATTCCCCAGAACCCAACACAGCACCCAGCACATTAAAAAAGAAAGAAAGAAAGAAAGAAATGTGTTGAGTTACTGATACTCCAGCTCCAAAGTCCTTGTAATATTAAAAAGGAAAAGAAAAACCATTTGGGAATACAAAATAAGGAAAGGAAGATTAAAGATGTAAAGATTATAACTTTCTCAATATGCAAAATTGACCACAGAACAAAAGGCCAAAAGATACCTCAAGGTCCATCAACACCAAAAACATCCAATCTATAAACAGAATGATCTAGGTTAGACAGACACAGTTCCTGTGAGATCTCTAAAAATGAATAATATAAGGCAGTGAGGACTACAACAGAGACAACAGGACTCTGTGAGAACGGAACAGCCTGTACCACACACAGATCTAGTCCAGTCATGAAGGTTTGCAGAAGATCCCATTTTCTAATTCCTGATAACACAGTCACAGTTCTGGACTGCTTAGTGCTTCTCATCTGATCCCCATCTCAGCACACTTCCCTGGTGTGTTTTTTTATGTTGCCTTAGGGCATGTGCAAAATGCAAAGATATATATTCTCACCAGGGTAAGAATAGGGAATAAGCTGTCAGAAAGCAAGGATCCCCCCACCTCTTTAAGTCTTACAGGCGTATTTGCTATATCTCAGAACTTAAATGGAGAAGGAATATGAAGATAGCTAACACACCCAGAAACTAAGATGGCAACCTGTGAGTGGGGAACAGTCCTGCCGTGTAGGGAAGAGGCTGAGGAATAAGGAAGACACACCCAAGCTCCCCATCCCACTCAGTACCAGCACCACGGCCAGTCTGAGGGAACGTCCCCACTCCTTGGCTAAGGCTGGTCTTAAGCCCCAGCACAAAAAGCACCCACATGCCCCTGGACAGAACACCAGTCCCATGTGACCCTTTGCAAAGCTCCTACTTGTGGAAAAGATGTCCACAGGGCAGTTTCCTCGCAGCCTGCATGGAGTCCCAGCAGATGGCACAGTCATCGTTATTGACAGCCAGCTCCTCTGGAGTTGCAACCGCAAACCTGCAAAAAACAAAGTGCAACTGGCAGGGATCTCCGTCAATTCCACGCACAAATACCGAGCACCACTTACTTCATAGACTTCACCTTTAACAGCACAGTTACAGAGGAATCATGTTCAGTAAAAATTCTCCACCCACGCAAAACACTACACCTGCATTCTCTTCATAGCCCACCAAAGAGCAAAAAATCTATACACAGAAACTGACTCTGTCTTAACAATGGCTCCTGTTAGTGATGACTTAAGCGAACATTTCTGGGTAAATCAGAGGAGTTAAGACCCCTCAGAGAGCCAAACTGTTCCCTTGGACACAAAAAGGATACCCATTGATCTCACACTTTCAGGCTTGGTTTAGCCTCAGGATAAAGGAGTGAGTACCTCCTCCACTGAGGTTAAAAGTATGAGAGAGAGTATGTGTGTGTGAGCACGCATGAGTAAGGAAGAAAAAGGGCAGAAGCCAAACGAAACATCCATTTAATAATAATGATGATAAAAATAATGACCTAATAAAAGAACCTAATCTTTACTGAGCACGTACTATGTACCCAGTACTGTTCTAAGTAATATTACTTTCATTATCCCATTGAATCCTCCCAACAGTTCCAGGAAGAAGGTTCTGCTCTCATCCCTAGACTTAAGCAACTGAGGCACAGGGAGGTAAGTAAATTGCCCAAAATCACACGGCAACTAAGTGGGGCTTCAAACCCAGGCAGTCAGACTCCAGAGCCTATACTCTTCACCATTCCGTTAACAGTTTACAAAAGCACGTTCTCGTATAATCTGGGATCTATTATTATTAAAGATCTCAAATGAGTCAACATGAGCAACGTCAACTTGTGCTTACTTACCTGGCTTCCATGTTTCCAACCACTCGCAAATAGTTCTTGTGCCGGCGGATTCGACGTTGTACCTCATGAAACAGGTAACGCAGCTGCATAAAGATGACCAAGCTGGCCATGGATAACCAGATGTTGCCAAATAACTTAACAAGAGGGAAAGAGAATAAAATATACAATAAAAGTGAATGTGAACTTGCTACTGCTGAGAGTGAGGTATGCAACAGACGCTCTGAATTGTGGGCGAAGGTGACTGGAGCAGTCATGCAGAAAGCAAACGCGCGTATTTCTCTCACTGCCCTGAACAACGTACAAGCTCTTTGGCCTAGTCATTCCATCAACAGCAATCTTTCCTGAGGAACTAATCAGAAATTTTAAAGTTTTATGAAAATGATGCCCCTCCATACAATTATAAAACAGAAAATCAGGAAATGGACACAATGCCCAGTAGGGGGATAATTATACTGTAAACTCATACAATGTAACATTATATACTCATTATATTTATTATAAAATATAATTATATCCTATTATTGTATTTTATATATAACATTTTGAAGATTAATTACATGGGAAAATAATATTTAAGTGAAAAAGGATAAAAGTACTTTAAAAAAACTAATACGTGACAAAAAAAGGTATGTGCAAAGATGTGAAGTAGCAAACAACTGAATACAATCTAAATATTCTATTATGGGAGCAGGCTGTTCAATGGCTGGGGGTGGGGGAATAGGAGGAAGGTGGTCAAAAGGTACAAACTTCCAGTTATAAGATAAATACATAGTGGGGATAGACGTATAACATGATGACTATAGTTTTAACAGTGCTGTATGGTATATTCCAATTAAATCATCGCACCTCTATGCCATGGAAGTTTTATCTTAAAGGTATTAAAATGATTTAGAAGAATTTTGTTGCTAGGGCTTCCCTGGTGGCACAGTGGTTGAGAGTCTGCCTTCCGATGCAGGGGACACGGGTTTGTGCCCCAGTCCGGGAAGATCCCACATGCCGTGAAGCGGCTGGGCCCGTGAGCCATGGCCGCTGAGCCTGCGCGTCCGGAGCCTGTGCTCCGCAACGGGAGAGGCCACAACAGTGAGAGGCCCGCGTACCGCAAAAAAAAAAAAAAGAATTGTTGCTAGCATAGGAAGATGTACATAATATACTAGCTACAAAAAGCCAAAACTATATGCCCAATACACGATCTCCATTGATGAATGTATGGATTTGAATATATAAAGAAGCAGTAAACACAACAAAATGTCAACAGTTATCTCTGGATATTTGTTTGGGGGGGCCTTGTTTTTTTAAAGTATGTTTTGAAAGTTACTTTTATTTTATTTTTTATTTTTTTTAAGTTTTTATTTTTTTGCAGAATACGGGCCTCTCACTGTTGCGGCCTCTCCCGTTGCAGAGCACAGGCTCCGGAGGTTCAGGCCCAGCGGCCATGGCTCACGGGCGCAGCCGCTCCGCGGCATGTGGGCCACCAGGGAAGCCCTGAAAGTTACTTTTAAAAAGTAGACTTATAGAAATGCTCTACGTTTAACCCAAAAATTTTTAAATTCTACTTTGATAGGCTTACAATTTAAATAAATTGCCCACCAAATATGTTGATTCTCGCCATTCACAGATCACTGAAGTGCTAAACCAATGAAGCAGGTTTTCAGCATGGTGATTTCTTGCACACCAAAGTAAAATGTAAACAATGAAGTAGGAGGAATTAAGAATAAAGACTTTGTTTTTAATTACAAAGATAGAAAATTTATGAATCCATGAAGTAGCTAACACTGTGGGAATTCCCTTTACCACCTACAAAGTAACTGTTAAATATTAGAAGCCACGGAAACTATGAGGAGAGGAATTCCCCTAATTTCATGCTAAAAACATTATCTACTGACTTGGTCAGCAGAGTCACCTACGTCTCCTAGACAGCAAACACCTCCTGAGCTGGGCACCAAACTCATTCCACACTGCTTTATACCTGTTGGCCAGAAAAAAAAGGGAAAAAAAGGGAGGGGAACAGCTGCGTCGTTTTTACAGTCTTTAAGTGGGTCATCCACAAATGTTTCACCTGTTAAACGCTGTACTAAACAGGGTTCCTGATTCTAAAAAACTTAGCTGTCTGTTAGAGCTCCCTCTGGGAAACTTACCAACATGTGAATATGATGCATGAGGTCCAGGGACAACAGAGTGAGCTCCATGACAAAATCTGTGTAATAGACATACGTTCCCTTTCCTTCCCACGTTCCTTCGTGGTTGAGGTCCCAGAGGTGAATTACATATCTGCAGTGAATAGAGAAGAATCATGTTAATGATTTACTGTTACAATTGAATTTGTTTTAAACATGATATACTACAGTCACATTTTTATAAATTTTTTATATGCTGTATCTTAAAATCAACTGTATGAGTAGACCTCCGTCACCACCCTCCCAAATTGCTACTCACCGTAAAATCACATGAGCAGTCCTCACTGTCACAAGAAGAGACTATTTAAAAAAAGAGAGATTTTTTTTCTTTTTAGTAAAATTTAGGATTGCTCAGACCAAATTTACTTTTACAAAGTGATAAAAGTTCTCAGTTCAATTAAAAATCAGGTTGGGGGGCTTCCCTGGTGGCACAGTGGTTGAGAGTCTGCCTGCTAATGCAGGGGACACGGGTTCAAGCCCTGGTCTGGGAGGATCCCACGTGCCGCGGAGCAACTAGGCTCGTGAGCCACAACTACTGAGCCTGAGCGTCTAGAGCCTGTACTCCGCAACAAGAGAGGCCGCGATAGTGAGAGGCCCGCGCACCGCGATGAAGAGTGGCCCCCGCTTGCCACAAGTAGAGAAAGCCCTCGCACAGAAATGAAGACCCAACACAGCAAAAATAAATAAATTAATTAATAAACTCCTACTCCCAACATCTTCTTTAAAAAAAAAAAAAAATCAGGTTGGAGGTCGGGGACTTGAAGGAGGGTAGTCACAAGGTACCAGTTATAAGATAAATAAGTCCTGGGGATGTAATGTACAACATGATGACTCTAGTTAACCGTGCTGTATGGTATAATTCAAAGTTGTGAAGAGAGTAAATCCTAAGAGTTTCCATCACAGGGTAAAAAACATTTTTGGGGGTATGAATATGCGATGATACTTATCATGGTAATCATTTCACAACAAATGTAAGTCAAGTCATTACGCTGTACACCTTAAACTTATGCAGTGCTGTATGTCAATTATATCTCATTAAAACTGAAAGAAAAAAAAAGCAAGTTACCGACCATTTTATTTCATGTGCTTCAAATTTCCATGGAATATTTTCATGACCTAGAAACAACTTATATTGAGCATTTTCCTGTTAATAGGTGGCAACCAATTACACCTGTCCATCTCCTGGGCATGCCTTCTACAATCTTGAGGTCACTGAGTTTGACAATCATTTTTTTATACTGCATTAAGTAACCATAATTGATTATCCTAAGAGGGTGTCTGAATACTTGGTGACCCTATACCCAAGGTACAGCTTAGGTACTACTATCCTAGATATGAATCCCTGCTCTCTATATAATGCTTTCTGCACCCCCTTCACCCACACAGAAGAAAACAGATGAAGGAAATCAATAACAAAATAAGACCCTCATAGTATTCTGTATTAAAGAAACTGATACTAAGAAAAATTTCTTCTTAATCTAGCAGAATAAAACTGTTAACATTCTTTATGTTTGAGATCAGGAAACTCCCGTTTACAAATGGAAAATATTTTACATAGAAGAGAAACACTATAAACATAAAAATATGATTTAGTTCAAAATATCAAATCTGTAACATAAATTATCTTAAAAAAATTAATGAGCTAAAATTAAAATATGCCCTATGACCCAACAGACCTATTTCAAATGTCTTTAATTTTAGGTATACCTTTTTTCAAACTTTGGCCTAATACTAATTAAAAGTTAGAGAAACAAAAAAGGAAAACCCAGTATCATTCAAATGGTGATTTATAGTAAAATATATCTAAAGCAAACTAATTAACATCAGAGTAAATAAAATTTTAAACATATTTTTTTACATTTGTATACCTTTCATATACAGAAAGTATTCAACTAGGATTGCAAATGTTTTTATTAAGTACTTAAATGTTCTTTCCTTATTTTTCTTACACTACTATATTATACTCTGAAGTGAATGCTATTAAGCAAAATAAATTTTAACCCTATTCTAACAATTCCCAATTAGTAGTTCAAACTCAGTATTTTGATATTAGCTATCTACTGATATTGATATTAGATATCTATTATTTCATTTTTTCCATTAATAATAGCAATTATGGACAAGATAAAAGTACTTTGCCTTTGGCCTGAGGAAAAAAGCAAATATAGCCACTGAATATAAAGAACATACGAAAAATTTGATTTCTATTGAACAGAAATTAATATTCTCAGAAAGGGTTTAAAAGTAAATTTTAAAATATACATGAATATCTCAGATTATTCTTTCAAAACAATGAATACAGTTTGCATATACATTGTATTATTCTATAAAATCTTAATTTATGGCCTATCTAAAATAACCAATTACAGGATATTTCCCTACTAATTGTTACCAATCATTGTTTACAATATCTTAAGGAGAAAACCCTTCCCACTTGGAAGTCACAGAACTTGGATTGTGCTACTTTTGCCACTTTGGAACTTTAAGCAATTCACTTCACCTTCCATGCCCGTTTCCCCATTAATAAACAGGAATAATAAAATGAGTCAATATATGTAAGGTATTTAGAACAATACCCAGCATATAGTAAGCACTATATAAATGTCGGCAAAAATAATTACAGTTGACCCTTGGGCAATATGGGAGTTCATCCCCATATGATTTATAGTCGGGCCTCCGTATCCAGTTCCTTTGCATCTGTGGATTCAACCAACCAGGGACCATGTAGTACTGTAGAATTTACTACTTTGTGGACCCACAAAGTTCAAACTCACGTTGTTCAAGGGTCAACTGTACTTTTTATTATGTTGTAGCAAGGATTACGTGAAATAACATATGTAAAAGCAATCAGTACCAATACCCAACCCCAAACGAAGGAACTCAAAAAATGCTTGTTAAAATGAAGACCAGATATCCACCCTGGGTGAAAATAATCTGTCAATAATCCTCTAGCTTCCTTGAAAACACATAGGAACATAATCAGAGCAAAAGCCCGTCTCTGCATCTTACCTCTGCAGCCATGAAAGCCAATGTGTGCATCCCATGGGTGTAGCCTGTGACACAACAGACAACTGCTAATCCACAGCAGGAAAGCAGCATAGCAATCAGTAGAGACAGAACTCGACCATGGCTACTCATCGGTGTGGTGGGAGAAAAGGAAAGCTAAAAATGCAAAACAGGAGAAGGAAGCTCACTCTTCAGCATGGCAGTGTTAATTAAACCTGACTAAGCATGGCAGTGTTAATTAAACTCAAGGTTAACCTTGGTGTCTTTGCTTGGAGATCTGTGCGTAGCCGCACGGCCAAATGGAAGCCGAAAAGTATCCCATTACCAGATGGTCAAAATTCTCCAACCAACCTAAATATGAGTATGAGCTGATATTTTGAGATCTTTATCATTTAATTTATGGAATATACATTATATTTGCATCTCAAATTCTCAAGGATCCTCCTACCAGTGGGATTATAAACCTCTAGAAACAATTTGCCAAAGGAATGTAATTCTCTCTTCTGGCTTCAACAGGACTCAACTTCAACAGGGCAGCACCACATTCTGTTGTGTTCTTTCACAATTTTGTTCTAGCCCTAATCCCTCAAAGTCACTTGGGAGGACATTCCTAGCCCGTTCACGGCTAGGACAACTGAAGTGTAATCCAGGTGCAGACTGACTACCATAATGCTATGTTAACAGTATACAGCTTGGCAAGGAAGGCCTGGAGCTGTGACTCCTGAGCAGGAAGGTGTAGATACCAAACCAGTCGGGGAGGTCAGAAGCACCTGTCCATGGCCTGGGATGGGGGCTGAATTATGAAACAGCTGAAGGCTTTGGAACTGAGATTAACTCACACAGACGTGCAAGGACCACCATGGTCCATGAGGACTGGGTAAAGAAAGGGGCAAGCAGGGTTGTGGAGTGGGTTTAATGGAGGGGCAGGATTGTAGGCGTCCATTTACTGGGGATCCACGAGATTAGTTCGGGACTACTAACAAATGAAGATTCACCCACACAACTCTGAAGCCAACAGGCAGATCTTGTACCCAGACAGAAAAGGTTCACTTCTCCAGGGACCAAGGAAGCCAAGAGAGCTAATTCAGTCCTGGCCCAGGGTGGAAACAATGCAAGCTAGTCAGAAAGAAGGGCTCCAAGAACCAGAGTAAGAAGGGGGAAAATGGAAGGAGATTAGAACAGAAAACGTCTGGAAGAGACCAGCTTTTTTTCAGTTTATATATTAAAGTTTCCTTGCACTGTGATCAAAACAGTTTGTGTAGGTGATTTGACCTCACGTGGGCTGTAATGCAACACTACTGGGGAGGGGAAGGAAACCTCCCTAGGGGACACTGCTCCTGCATTCCTTGGCTGCTGCAGAAAGTTCCTCAAGAAACAGGTAGGAGGTACCTGATCCAGGAGCCTTCCCTGGGAGAGCTATCCTGCACATGTGTGTCACGGCTCATTCATATTACACAATTCAGACCTGGCAAATGTGTGCCTAAGCAGGAAAAGAGCTTGGCTAAAAACTTACATATTCAAACCGGTCCTTGCAGAGCTGAACCATCAGATGCAGAAATACCAGTCCAGCAAACCAGAGGCACCACATGACCACTTCTTCCACTGTCTGGACATTCAGCACACCAAAAATGAAAATGAACTTGTAGAAAATGAAATTCCAAAACTTGTCTTTGAGGTGCTAAAAAGAAAAATATTTATAAAGGTGATTACCATTATACCTAACCCATTCAAGGAGAAGGTAACATAACAAAAGCTGGCTTCTAAGGAGAAAATAGTCTATTCTCAGCTTTCTAACACTTGTCCACAAGAAAATATCCATAGAAGGCAAAGAAAAAATGAGCCCTCTGAAGAATAAAGGGAAGACACCTAGAAAGTAATCTATAGATTTTGGATTGAATTCCTTAGTTATGAAATTTTAGCCATTAAAAGGGGAGTGATATTAGTTTAGTACCTTATGTATTAATAATACATATACTTCTAACACAAAATAAAAAAGAATGGTGAGAGCTACAAGTATCATTTTTAATATTTCTACTCTCTAGATTTTTAAAACAAACAAAAGAAAAAGACTGGACATTCTTCTTCCTTTTTTTTTAAACATCCTTCAGATTCAAAAATAACATATGCTCATTTGCCAGCCATAATCAATAATGTATGAAAAAGTACAAAGAAAATTAAAACAAAAATGATGCCTTAACATTTTTATGCATTTTTCTTCCTAAATGTAAAACATTGATTTTTGTATACTTTTATTTCACTTATATTGTGAGAACCTTACCAGTGCCAATGAATACTGTCTGAATAAGACCACTTTAGTGGTTACACATGGACACCGAAATGTTTTTTTCACCATTCAGAAAATGTTACAATGAATATCTTTGTACAAGTTTCTATTTTTTCAGCATTACAGAATCAAAGCTTACGGATATTGTTATGGTTTCTAATAAGTAACATCCATCTGATTTCCAAAGAAGTTATATAAATGTACACTCCCACAGAAGTATATCTGCTTCACTGTACTCTTTCTTACACTGAGGATGTCCAGTTTTAAAAATCTTTACTATCCTGAAAAAGAGGGCAATGAGGGGCGTCTAGTCAACAGATACTAAAAGATACCTCAAGCCATCTGTGGGAGTGGTGGCAACTGAGTGCAGAGGATAAGGATGAAAATATGGCTCCTAAGTATACTTTTATGTATAGTTTTGAACCATGTGAATGTTTCACAAATTCAAAAACTTAGAAAGAAAAGCAAAATTGAATAAAAACAGAAATAATTGAACCTACATGTGGAACAAATTGATAATGTGACTATTTAAAGATAAGAGTTATTTTGAGAACTTTAAAACACTGTACTCTGACTGTACACCCTTTGTTCAGAGAACAAAATGAACTAGGAATCCTTGGTGAATGTCTGTTTCCAGATCTGAGGCAGGAAAGCATGAGTGAACCTAGAACATTTTGTGTCCTGGTTCTGAACCTTCACTCCACCATCTATCTGCTGTGTGGCTTTGGGCAAGTTACTTACAATCCCCAGGCTTTGGTTTCCCCATCTATAAGACGGGTCTTATAACAACAGCGTATATCTCATAAAATAGCTGGGGTAACTCAGTAAGTTAATATATGTACGGTGCTTAGATAGGTGCCATAGTAGGCAGTAAGTGCATTTAAAAAATTCTTTGTTCTACACTGCCACTTAACCGTTGAATATTTGTCCAATTTTAGGTAGTCAATGTCTTTGCCTCTAGCATTACTCTATTTCTTCAAGTTTAAGCACCCAGAGAGTAAACCCATGTCAATTCTGTAGCATTCTAACTCAAAACGGTGCTTAAGGGCTTCCCTAGTGATGCAGTGGTTGAGAGTCCACCTGCCAATGCAGGAGACACGGGTTCGTGCCCCGGTCCGGGAAGATCCCATGTGCCACGGAGCGGCTGGGCCTGTGAGCCGTGGCCGCTGAGCCTGCGCGTCCAGAGCCTGTGCTCCGCAACGGGAGAGGCCACAACAGTGAGAGGTCCGCATACCGCAAAAAAAAAAAAAACGGCGCTTAATAAATGCTACTGGATGACACTGGTCAAAAAACTGTCATCACTGAACAACATGAAAGATGTGATCTATACTGAAAAAACTGAAAGTAGAGTTGAGTGACAAATGTGCCCATTATGATTACCTCCAGGTATTTGAAAAATCTCTATAATACTCCAAGGTTATGTTTTCTGTAAATTTTGAACTGATATTTAACATTTTAGGAAAAAGAAAGCAGTATGTAAGGCCCACTGGTGCCAGATCAATCCACCAGCAATTAGGTTGCTTGCCTGGCCTGACCAATTTCTGGCCCACAAGTCAAAAGTTTTTCTTGAAAACGAAAGAAGCATCAAAAAAAAGCTTCTGTATCCTACCAAAAAACCCTCTATGTTCTACTGATCCCATCTGGGAGACCTCTGGAGTCGATATTTTGGAGAAAGTACTGAATACTCACTAATGAAAAATTTCTGGGAAAACAAAGAGTCCTGCCCTTAATAGCATCCAAAGGCTCAATCACACAGTAAATGCATTTCAACTCTAAACTAGGACCTCAGCTGATTTAATAACAAGAGATTTGGGTTGAAAAGGATACGTAAGGGGTGAGGCCACTGTTGTACTTTTAATGTAGTAGGTTCCTGTGTCTTACCACTGGGATAAGATAAAGTACAATATAGTTCTGTTTCTATGTTATTGTTTTAAAGGCCAGTTCTAAATTCTTACTTTAAAACACACTATTCTACACTCCATCCACTAAAATCCTTGGGGAACTGCCAATCTGTACAGTATGCTTGTGACATTAATTCTTTAATGAAAGCACCTCCTGCTCATACATGCATTCTGAGAGTAATGTTCAAATGTCAGACTATCTCACCTGAACGCTGCTTGTAGAATGATGAATCTTAATACACTTTTCCAAAGGGAAAACACAAAATCTCTCGGTAAATTCCTTTGGAAAAGAACCCATATTCTAAAGAATGATATATACAATTACTCAAACTAAAACAAGTCTGAGATTCTTTTAAAACTACTTCATAAAATTCATGAGGAAATAGCTATAAAGAACAATATTGGGACAACTTGGATACATTAAATATGGATTGTGGGCTATATAAAGTATTTCATCAATGCTGAATTTCCTGATTTTGATCACTGTGCTATGGTTACATAAGAAAATGTCCTTGCTCTTAGGAAACACATATTAAAGCACTTGAGGTTAAAGGGGTATGATGTCCCCAGTTTACTCTCAAAAGGATCACAAAAAATATGTATATATAAATAAAAGGCAACTGTTAGAGTAAATGGGGAAAAATGTTAATAACTCTGAATCTGGATGAAGTCTATATAGGAGTTTTTCATATTATTTGTACAACTCTTCTGTAAGTTTGAAATTATACCAAAATTTTTTTTCTTTAATCTGGTCACAAGAATGCATCCTTGCTATCTGGACTTACCTGTCTTTCGCTCACTCGAAGAGGGCCAAACACAATACACTGGATTAGCTTAGCCACCAACATCAAAACACAGCAAGCAGTATTTACTAGGACCTGTACACAAACCAAAGAAAGGAAGTTTATTTCCAGTTGAAAAATAAAAGCAGCTCTAAAAATTTTATATTAGGAATTCAGCCAACATTTCTAATAACTGAGACTTTCCAGTTTTCTACCAGTACAAGATAAGTAATATTTGAAGGGGCACATTTTTATGGGTGGCAGGGTACGGATGAGGAGTGGGGAGGAAGGTACCAACTCAGCAGTTAATTCACAGAGCCCTGTCCCAACATGTACCCCCCAGAAGGCCATCTTCCCCTTCAGTCTTAACTGAATTGTGTGTAAACTTTGTACTGTATGCACCTTAAAAAACCATAAGTGTCTCCTAGGTACATCATTTCCTACATTAAGATTTTGACAGCCTAGAAGAAAACTTTTCCAGAAAATGCAGTTATCGTGAACAGTGAAGTCCACCACCCAAACATCCTGCCCTGCCCTGTCAGAAAAATAGGACACGTGGAGAAGAGTGTGGATGGTCATAAAAAATTCACAAGATCATGAAGAATTGAGAATCAAAAACATACACATTTTCAAATGTATTGCAATGGGACAAAAGATATCTGTGGCTGGTGTTGGCCTTAAAGTAAAGGTTCTGGGGCATTCGAGGGGAGTGGAATCAAGAAAGCAGGAAGAGCTGAGAACTGAAAGGCAACCATGAAACAGCAATGACAATCCAAAGCCTTCTTCACCAGCAAGTGGAAAACTTTCTTGGTAATTAAGAGAGGGATCGCCTTACACTTAAACAACAAATGTAATGCTTACAAAATGAAAATGTGGGCCGCCCCTGACTCAAAGGCTAGTGTGGCACATCACATTACTGATGTTCAAATGATTTCTAAAACCACAGAACCTGAAAAAGCCAAAAGGACCTTGATGAAGACGGTAAAGAGGACTTTTATTAAGAGCAAATGAAAACAAACACCAACAACGTAAAGGCTGCTTCAATCTTTGATTCACTAAGTTTACAGGAAGGTGGCCATATTCCTCTTTCCAGGTCATTCTTCCATCTACTTTTAAAAGAAGCAAATGATATTTTAAGAATAAGTAAATAAAAGGAAGGTGACGGAAGAGAGTAAGATAAGAAAGCAAACTCCCTAAGATCTCTTCAGGTTCCCCTTAGTGCTTCACACCATCCAGCCCTGTGGTAGCCCTGACATATTACATACAATGAATGGTAGCCCTGATTCATTACAAAAGATTAAATTATGTTTAGTTACATTCTGCCTGTCTAATGGGGCAAGGAAGTATGTGATGTATTTTCAAAGAACTGAAACAAAAATAGTGCTGAAAAATGAAACTCTTCTGGTAATTAAATCCTTCAAATAGCCAGGAAAAAACCCAAATTAGTTATCCAAAACATCCCACCTCCCTAACATGACTCCCTGTGGAGCAGCCCTCTTCAAAACATTCCAACAAATAGTGTAGAATACTAAATTTTAAGATGAAATAGACGTTTAAAAGGCTAATCTTCATTGTGCTCTAAACCAGTTAATGGGAACCCCAATCATGTTAAGAAAAAATGTCATAAGACAAAACTACAGCCCCCATCCTTCATGCCATATCCCCCAGCTGAAGAGGATTTTTAAAATCAGCCAAACATTCCAAGCCTAATTACAAAGCAGTTTTTTAAAATTCTTCCTGTTTTTGCTGGTAGGCTTACAAAGTAAAGAAATAAATTCAACACATTTAGCACCTACTTGCTCAAGGCATGTAGGACATTAAGAGAAATGAGGGTGATCTGGACCCTGCACTCAAAGAACTTTTAGGATCTACAAGACACAGAACTTGGTAAGCATCTAACAGACCAAGCCAGCTGCTGTGAGAACAACAGAGGAGAAATCAAATTTAGGGTTGCTTAATCATTTCTCTACCTTAAACAGCATTCTCATACACCTTGGGTTACAAAATAAGAAATAAAGTATTACTTCTCAGGTAAAACTTTTCTTAAGTTTTTCTAAGTTCAAAAATGAGGTATAGGGCTTCTTCCCTGGCGGCGCAGTGGTTGAGAGCCCGCCTGCCGATGCAGGCGACACGGGTTTGTGCCCCGGTGCAGGAAGATCAGCTGGGCCCGTGAGCCATGGCCACTGAGCCTGCGCATCCAGAGCCTGTGCTCCTCAACGGGAGAGGCCACAACAGTGAGGCCCGCGTACCACAAGAAAAAAAAAAAAAGAGGTATAAAAATTTTGTTTCTTTGATTTACCAAAAAAAAAAAACAAGTGGAAGTCCCTCATAAGTCCATCACCAGTAGATAAACATTTCCTATTGTAATATAAATGGAAGATTTAAAAATCAGCACAGCTAAGAATAGAAAAAGAGATTGAGAAAGTAAACTGATATGAGAAAGGGATTTTATGTAAAAGGAAAGAGATAACCTTTTGTGAACTTTATGAAACTGAAAGCTATACAGGATAGGAAGCAACTAAATTATTTTAAGATCATGAATGAAGTGTTTTTAAAAACATCTCAATAATTATTAACTATTTATTCTATTCTACTTACAGAAAAATGTCTTAATTTCACAAATATCATCATTCCAATAAATTCTCAATTTTAAAATTGACAAAGGCTTGAAAAATTGCAGATACAGAAAGAAACATAATTACCATTCCTCATTTAAAAGCAAATCCCAGGATTACCATATACACGTTACTATATATAAAATAGATAATCAATAAGGACCTATCGTATAGCACAGGGAACTCTACTCAATATTCTGTAATAACCTATATGGGAAAAGAATCTGAAAAAGAATGGCTATATGTATATGTATAACTGAATCACTTAGCCGTACACGTGAAACTAACACAACACTGTAAATCAACTATACTCCATTATAAAATAAAAATTAAAATAAATTTCCAAATCAGATCCCACTAGGTCATCAGTGATATCCTTACAGAAACAACACTTCAGTCCATATTTAAACCAACGGAATTGGGACAAACTTTCTCACCTCACTTTATCCTTGCAGACCACAGTAAAAGTACTAACCTCATTCTGCTGTACACAGCTAACTAATCTTTCTTTGTGAGCAGAATCCAAACTTAAATGTAAGTAAATCTAAGTACAAGGGGTTCACTGGAGCACTGTTTATAATAGCAGAAAAATGAAAACCAATTAAATGTCCATCAGTGAGGTTAGTTCAATAAACCGTAAAACAGCCATTCAACAGAATACAATGAAGCCAGGAAAACTAAGTCAGCAGTTCTGCATTTACTAGCATTATACAGAACCTTCAAGATAACTTGCTCACTGAAAAAAAAGCGAAGTGTAGAAATGTGATTACTACGCTACCTTCTGTGTATGAAAAAGAAAGAATATATATACATACCATATATATTTGTATAATATGTAGATGTGAACTGTGTCGACTTGATCAATCTGGGTATTTCTTAGTCTTCTACTTAACACCAGCACTAACTATCCCCTCCCCCCCCCAAACACACCTTTTATCAGTCTCCTCCTTTAAGGACAACTGGAATGTTTTCTGTAGGCTCCCAGTGACAAGTATAAAATGCCAGTAATGCAAACTCCCCCTTATTATACTGATGCTTGTGCTCCCCTTTGCACATTAGGGAAATAAATGAGATTACGTATACAAAGCATGCAGCATACATCTAGCGAGCAATCAAACAGCAATCTGCTTCCCCCCCCCACTATAAAGATTTTTCCTATATTTTTAAGTTGTTTATCTAGGTTTATATCCTATTATTTACAAGTTTAGTCTTTTTCTTCAGCTGCCCCAACATTTCTGGAGCTAACATTTTTCTCTAATCATCTTTGGAATATTCATCTCATAAAGACTCAAACCGAGTAAATTACTTTCAGTTCTCAAGTTGTATAATTATGTGAAGATGGGCTCTTTGAAGCAGGAGTCAGAAACTTTTTCTCTAATGGGCTATCAGACAGTAAATATTTTTAGACTCTGTAGGCCACATGCTCTCAGTCACATATTCTTCCTCTCGGAAAAAAAAAAAACTTTAAAAATGTAAAAAACATTATTAGCTAATAGGCCAAATTGGCAACACGGTTTGCCAATCCCCGCTCTCAACGGTCAGTTCACTTTTATCCATTTTCGTTTTTGGTGACTTTTTCCCTTGACACTTCTATTTAAATGACTTCATTTGCATATAATTAAGTCATCAGAACCTTAAAACTTGTTTCATATGTTTATTTCTCCATTTTATCATGTCCAGCTCTTACAGTTTTAAAAGCAAATACATAAAAAAGAAAAAGAAAAAACCAGAACTGAAAAAAAACCAGGAGAAAGTAATGAAACTAATGAGTAAGATTAATTGAAGTTGAAAAGCCAAAAACACCTGAACAATTCAAAACAATGATGGAAACTGATCAGGAGGTACTTTAATGGAAGTGACATCTGAACAATGTAAAATTACCCGAGAAATGAGTAACAAAATAAAACCTAATCTGGAATGAAAGTTCTAGAAAGACATGAAGAAACAAATAATCATGACAAACCTGGGTATTTGTTAGTGCAACAACCCTGGGAACCTCCCCTCACACCTGTTCTCAATGTCAGTGCCAGAGGGCCACCTGGAGAACTTCCTTTGGGGACTGGAGTCTTAGGTCACTACATCTCCTGGCCGCTTCCCTGTCTACATAAATCCACCTTCCCCACTGCAGTTATAGGTCTGCCCCTGAAAAGATCATCTCATTATGACAGCCCCTCCTCCCCTTCACTCCCACTTAAACCCTCTGGCCCATGAAATAATGTTCACACTCCTTAACAGAGCAGGCAAGGTTTACAACATCTGACCTTCACCCCATACCCCATCCTCTCCCTCATCAGTTTCTCAACCATTAACATGCCTAAAATCACCTAGGACATTAATCAAAATGAAGACATTATATCAGTATCTATATTCATCTAAACTGTGCCCTACAAAGACAAGTTTTAGAGATTCCAATATGCAAAATAATAGCTAGCAGGATTTGCAAACTGGCAGAAAGATCAATTGATTGTTTCATCTTGCCTTTTTTATTTTTTAATATTTATTTGGTTGTACCGGGTCCTCGTTGCAGCAGGTGGGCTCCTTAGTTGGGCTCCTTAGTTGTGGCAGGTGAACTCTTAGTTGCGGCACACATGTGGGATCTAGTTTCCCGACCAGGGATCGAAGCCGGGCCCCCTGCACTGGGAGCGAGGAGTCTTATCCACTGCGTCACTAGGGAAGTCCTTTGTTTGGTTTTTAAAAAATTGAATCTGAGTGTCCTTGGGCAGGGCAAGAAAGGATCCATTCTGACAAAGGCCCCGCCATATATTCACCTAATAATGCGATCTGTCAGGCCTCAGAGGAAGGCATCTGAGATTTTGACTCCCACTAGTCTACCAAAGCAGAAACTTAAGTAATGAGTGATGAGGAAAACTGACAATGCATACATGGAGGGTCTGAGGAACCAAGGAAGACCAAGATAAGTGTGAAAACCACAGAGGAAAGCTGGAAGATAAACAGCAAGATCAACTGAGAAAGGAAAAAAATCATCAGCAGATAGGAAGAAACTACAAACTCGCATGAGGCAAGACCTCTGTTGAAAAAGCTGGGAAGAAAAGGAAATTTTCTTAAAAGTAATAATTTTCACAGAAAATCAACAGGCTTTATGTAATGTTTTATGAAGAGATGTTAACCTTGGAATTTGAACGTGAGTTTTGTAAAAAGAAACTCTGGGGAGGGGTAGGGAGATCATTAAACAATACTAGTAGTTGTTAAATACTATAGAAGTTCCATTTCAAAGGCTTATTTATATCATATACTTAAATATATATATATATAAGACTACATTATATTCTCAACATTTGGCAAAATCACTCTCCACATCAGTTTACCTGCCAACTGAAATGCAAAAATAGATTTTTTAAATCTATGTGTAATAGAAATTAAACAAGAGACGTGTGGCTGAGTTCTTTCTCTTCTCCCTTCTTCTGTACTGTAAGGTTCAGCTTTACACAGCAGTGGAGGAATGGAACTTCACCCTTCACTGCCTTCTACTCACCTCTTCGTCAGAAGGACCAAGAGACTTGACCCACATCCACAATTCATAAATCCCACTGCTTCCTGATGAAGCACAGTGGGATTAATTATAACAAATGAGTTGTGTATCATTCTGTATACTTTGAATATTAATCCCAGTCACTTACAGCCGGCTCTCACCCCAAAACGGGAATTTACAGGAGAAGACAAGACTCTGGACCCAAGACACCACAGCAAATCCAAGGGACAGACTTCAGTCCTGGAACAACTTTTCTGATCGCCGTGGGGTTTCCGTGAGGCATTCAAAGGCTAAGGTATAAGCCAAGCTCTTAAGCGAAAATACTGTTGATCTACCCGCCTGAAATTATCTGTTCTAATAAGTGAAACCAGCATTTATGCCTTGTAAATGCTGCTTATCTTACACTGGCAGACAAACTGGAAACCGTGTTTTAAAATGTATCACTAAAAGGAAAAATCCTGAGTTCAAATGGAGAGACACCTCTTGACTCCGAATGTTTTGGCTGCCTTCAGACATCAAAGGAAACTTTCATGAATCACCAGGTAAAAGCAGCAGGAAAGGAAGCACAGTTTGTGTGTTTGTTCTACCCAAACAGGACAATCACATAATAAATAGAAAAAAAAAAAGGCCTCTCTCCAAACAGGAATGTCCGAACACACCCAGATGCCTAAAATTCTCCTATTCTCAACATCCGAATTGTCTCTTCCCTCTCTTCGTGGGAAACCTGTTAACATTTCCGGGTCTGACAGAGTCCGAAAAGCCTTCCGACTTCCCTCCACAGTTTAATAAAATAGCCGGGGTAACTGACTGGCCGGTCCCAGCCAGGTCAAGCCGCTCTTTGAGGGCTCCTTGTTTCCTTCCCGGTGGTCCCTCAGAACCCCAACTCTGCTCCGCCATCGTTTACTTCTCCCCCCAACCCACCCCAGCACCTCCCCACTACACCCCGGCCCTGACCCTCCCCGGCCGGTCACGTCCCCTCGCGCCTCGACCCCTGCGCCTCCCCAACCGCGTCCCAAAGTCCCTTCCTCAGGCCCTCAAAGGCGAGCCTGCCCTCGGGACCCGCCCCTCCTCACGACCCCAAAGCCACCCCACCCCAACCCCTCACCGGGTCCTCCAGTGGCGCGCACGCGGGCGGGGCCCCGCCCCCCGGGCCTCGCACTCGGGGGTCCCGGGGGGAGGGGACCCCGGCCCCAGCCACGCCCCCCACAGATAATGGGTGACATGGCGGTCCCCACAATCCCCCGCCCGGCTCCTCTCCGCTCCTCCTCGGCGGGCCCGGCAGCCTCGCTCACCCACACGAATAGGCTGTCCGAGAGCAGGTACTGGGCCACGTCGCGGGCACGGGGTCCTCCGGTGCTCGGCCGGACGAGCGCGGCCGGGTCTGGCTGCACCGGGGCCGTTACCGGCTCCGCCTCGGCGGGCCCAGGCCCGGGCCTGGCCTCGGGCTGGCTGAGAGCGCGGTAGGCGCTGACGATGGTGCCGAGCAGGGCCAGGCCGCTGAGGCCCGTGTAGGTGCGGAGGCTGGGCCAGGGGAAGCGCTCGAGGAAGAGCAGCGGCATGGCGGCAGCGGCGGCTTCCAGCCCCCAGGCCTCCCCGCGCTGCGGCCGGGCCACGACGGCCTCGCGAACGGCGCCCACGGGCTCTGGCGTCGCCGTTGCCGTCGCCGCTGCCGCCGCCTCCTCCTCGCCGGGCCGGGCCGGGCCGCTCCTGGCCGCTCGCGCCTCTCCGCCCCGCGCCGCTCCCGCTGCTGCCCCTGCCGGCGCGGAAGAGCCTTGGCTGGCTAGGGGCGGGCCGCCGCCCCCAGCAGGGTGCGGGCGGGACGGGCGCGGGGGCGCGGCCTCCGTCCCCCGCCCCCGTCGGTCGCACCGCCGCCCGGCTGGCGAAGGCCACGGCCGCAGGCCCTGAGGCCCAGAACCCAGCATTATCCTCCGCCGAAACCCCAGCTCGGTCTGGCCCGCGGACGCACGGGGCACCCGACCGGGGCCGAGCCCAAGCGTCACTCAGGCCCGACGGCGCTGACAAGCGGTCAAGCCCTGGCCGCGTGGCCGATCCGCGGGACTCGGGGACCCCCACCACCGGGCGTCTGGCCACTTGTCCCTTCCTTTGCTTCCTTAAACGCCCTCTTAAGCAGGTTACCCCGGAGCACCCCCTGCGGGCCTAGGAGCTTCCTAGGTGGCTGAAAGAGGAGATGGTGCTTAGGGAATAATAGAGGCCCTGACCCCATAGAAAGAAAATTAACCAACGGTCTTAAATTCCTCGCAAATAAAGTTTCTGCTGTTTACTCCTAACCTCCAGCAGAGTCTAAAACGAATCTGATTAAGCAGGAAATAAAAATGTGTTCCCTCATACAGCAGGTAGGAATGTAAAATGGTGCAACTATTTTGGAAAGTGGTCTGTCAGCTCCTCAAAAAGTTTAAACCTAAGAGTGACCATTTGACCTTGCAATTCCACTCCTAGGTAAATAACCAAGAGAAATGAAAACACACCACCATACAAAATGTGCACACAAATGTCAGTAGCAACGTTATTCTTTTTTTTTTTTTTTTTTTTTCTGGTACGCGGGCCTCTCACTGCTGTGGCCTCTCCTGTTGCGGAGCACAGGCTCCGGACGCGCAGGCTCAGCGGCCATGGCTCACGGGCCCAGCCGCTCCGCGGCATGTGGGATCCTCCCGGACCGGGGCACGAACCCGCGTCCCCTGCATCGGCAGGCGGACTTGCAAACACTGTGCCACCAGGGAAGCCCAGCAACGTTATTCTTAATAGCCAAAGGTAGAAACAACCCTAATGTCCCTCAAGCGATGAATGGATACCTAAGTTATACCCCCTACAATGGAATAGTATTCAGCCATGAAAATGAAGTACTGATACATGCTGCAACATGGACAAACCTTGACAACATGCTAAGTGACAGCAGCCACACAAATGCCACATAGCGTGATTCCATTTATTTGAAATGTCCAGCACAAGCAAAAACATAGGTAGACAGAGAAAGATTATTTGGTTGCTTAGGGAGATGAGGGAACTGAAGTATAAAAGCTAAACATGGATTACTTTTTGAGGTGATGAAAGTGTTCTAAAATTGTGGTGACTGTGGCACAACTCTGAATATACTAAAAATCTTTAATTGTATATATTATGAAATATGTAAAGTATAGCTCAATAAGGCTGTTAAAAAAAGAAAGAAAGAAAGAAAAGCACTACCAAAGAAAAGTGCTATCTTGGAGGTCTTATTCCTCATTGTATCCCCAAGGCCTGTACTAGTGCCTGATGCAGAGTAGGTATTCAGCAAATATTTGTTGAATCTTACAAACTTTCAAAAGAAAAGGACTAAAATATATTCAAGGTCTCTTTCATACCTAATATTCTAATTCTAAAAGTTTGTTAGAAAACAAAAGATCGCTCAGCTCAACGTTATTACTATCCAATTTGTAATTTTTAGAAACATCCTATTAAAGGGCCTGTGATGAACACAACAGTTTGGCTTTTACTGGGGAGGGAGGATGAGCGTACACACACACACACACACACACACTTTTTTATATGAGATCTATATGATTAAACTTTCAGTTCCCTTTGGTTCTCTACCTGCAGACATTTGATTAAAATGCTAAACTTTCAACTTTATTGGTAAATTAAGTTTTATATGGAAAAAAAGGATAGTGATTTTCCACAAGTAACTGTTCTACTTTATCCAAGCCCCCATAAATTTTAAACCACACTATCCAACTATCCAAATTCAATCCAAGCCACAATAGTCATAAAATATCATATACCAAACTTGTCCTGTCACCATAAGGGGCTACTGTTAATAAATCTGTCCTTATTAAGGTACAGTATTCCACCATCTTGAATTCAAAGTGTTATACTGAGTTATATTTTGAGAGAACCACTACTTTCTAAGTGTTAAAACTTCAGGCAACCTGTTTCCTGGAATGACTTTGTGTTTAATAGCAACTTTTAACATTTGATTCTGACTACATAAAAACTATAGTCTAAATATTATACTTTTAGAAGCTTGTAATTTCTGAAGATTCAATATGAGAATAGGTGACATTAACCTAACTATATAAGGTTATTTTTTATTTGCATTTTAAAAGATCTTAAAGGTTTGCATCTGGACATCTCACTGGGATAATTAGTATTTGTTCTGCCAACATTTTGTCCTCACCCATTCCAAGAAGGTAGCCAGGCTTTTGCACATCCTTCCCTCAAGGATTTTTTTTTTCAAGGACAGAACCCACCTTCTAAAGTCAACCAATGCTCCTGGTTCTTTGTACTGCGTCCTACATCATGATAGGAGTGGGAAAGGAGACCAGACTCAGGGAGATGAATACTAGTGTGGCCAGGAAGGCTGGACCATAGGCATAGGGGCCACCTGCATCATTTGCATCCTAAGGCCCAAGTGTGGCAGGGAGGCAATGGATCCAGACTTAAGAAGCTAGTTCAGCTTGCACAAATATCCATGGAGTCCATGATGGAAGCTAGAGGTCTCCCCACCCCCACCTTCATTTCAGAGTACCATTTATGCTTTCTGGATTCGTATGACTTTGGGTAGGTCCCCTATTCCCAATAATGACTGAGACTGAATTCCCTGCCATTTTGTGAGACGGGGGCTCTGATTTGGTTTGATTTAAAGGAAATAAATATAACATTTCAGACAAACCAGAGTTGTGAAGATTCATATCTAAATACATTATTGCTCTTTTCATTTTTAAAAATATCCAAAAGCCTTCTATATTCATGACCTCATTTGATTTTCACCATCCCGTGAGAAATGCTGAGTAGTCTGGGTGTTGTTTAAGGTTCTCAGCAGCCTAGGAACTGAACTTCATCATCTAATCCAGTAGCCTTCATTGTGCTCCCATGGAATTCTGCTTGTGTTTTCATTAGCTGGACCAATGTGTTCCATTACTAAATCTAGCAGAGGGGAAAAAATAATCAAGTTCACAGGGAAAAAAGTAAGTTAATGGGAACATTTCAGTTTTTAGCTTTTCTTTCATAATTTTTCATAGCTCTCTGGTGCCTGCTATAAACTAGTAAAATTTTCAGAAAAACTCTGCAATAACTGTATCAAGTTTTGTTCAACTTTTGTTTAGATATAAAGTCTCAAGGCTATGGTTTTATTACACATATATTCTCACGTTTTGAGAAAACCATTTCTATTACAATAATGAAATTAAATTGCAAAGTACTGGGTTGGCCAAAAAGTTCATTCGGTTAACGAATACATCGTTCAATAAATTTCTTGGTGAAAATGAAAAATTTTTACTTAAAACCAAGTGAACTTTTTGGCCAACCCAATATTACAAAAGTAGCAAGCATGGTGTCACAGCACATCATGACCACCAAGCAAGTTTGATTAAAAAAAAACTAAAGTCAATACTCTCTTTGGAAACTGAGTCCCCAATGATATAACACAGTTAACAAAATTGCATGGCAACTTCTAAATGCCAGTCTTCAGGTTCCAAATCCAATGACCCTTTCACATTGCAGGAAACCGCATCTGCCTAAGACAACTGCCAACACACAATGGAGGAATGCAAGGGGAGGGCAACATGGATGTCCCAGGTCTTCAAGCCCTTGCTGTTATGCAAGTTGTCTCTTACCTAATGTAATGGCCTCTGGCCAATGATACTGAAAAAGAACCGTGCAGGATTTCTAATGGCACGCTAAGATTAGTAGCCACACACAAAATCACAGAGTCATTCTAATTTTTTTATTGAAATGACAATAAAATAAAAAAAGAACAGTGACCATTTTAATCAAACTTTTACTTTACAAATATAAAAATATAACCAAAACTTGTTTCTTTTATACATTTTTCTATAAACTTAATGCCAGAGAAATTCTCAAAGCCAAATTATAAATGATGCTTGTACATTATGATGTTAACACAGCAACCAAAGTTTAAGTTTTTAAATGCGCTGATCTTTCCCTTAACAGAACATAATACATTTTCTCAATTTAGCTCTAGTCTTAACGATACAATCTATCACTAAAATACAAATTACATCTAAACTGGCTTAATCTAGATTTACTTAGGTTTTAGTCAGTTTTTTCACAAAAACAAGCTAGATAAATATAAGCTAATATTAAAATGTGTTTTATGGCTCAAGTCAAATTACAGTATTATACTTCTCATTACATATTTAGCAAAGGCAAACTGCTTCAAATGAGTCCAGTTTAACCCAAATAATGAGTAATGTAAAACATGTGGAATAATTATAGGAAATCAAACCTCATGCTTATATAAGCTGACTTGTATTACATTAAAACCCACTAGGCCTTCTCTGACAATGGGACATACAAAATTTTGCACTCTCTGAAGCAGTCTTAGTGATGGGCACATACTGTTCCAAACACTATGAACTAGTGAAAACATCAGGTTTGAAGAACTCAAACATGGAAAAGGTACTCCACGAATTTCATCTCAAAAAATGAAGTCATTAAAAACCTGAGAGTGTAAGAGTCGCACCATTTAAGAAAGGGAATTTTAAGCTGATTGCCTTAAAGGAGGACCTCTACCTCTCACTTCTAATTAATCATGTAAGAAAACAGACTGGCTAGTTTGGGTATGTTTTATCCAAATAAAATGCTAACTTAACAGAACCCTTAAATATACAAAATAGGGCTTCCCTGGTGGTGCAGTGGTTGAGAGTCCGCCTGCCGATGCAGGGGACACGGGTTCGTGCCCCGGTCCGGGAAGATCCCACATGCCGCGGAGCGGCTGGGCCTGTGAGCCATGGCTGCTGAGCCTGTGTGTCCGGAGCCTGTGCTCCGCAACAGGAGAGGCCACAACAGTGAGAGGCCCGCGTACCGCAAAAAAAATAATAATAATAACTGAACCATACAATGCTAATTACAAGGGAAGACAATGATAAAAAGAAGTCTTAACTACTGTTAAAAGTACAAATTCATACACAGAATTATCATAATGCTATTTTAAGTATTATCTAGTTTTAAAAAATCACAAGTCTTCATCACATAGAAAAAAAATAGATTTCACTTTTCTTCAAAGGGATGTCAATACTAAATATGATTTAAAACATTTGAGTAAAACTTTTTAGTTTTTCCCTCAACCTACTGAATATTTTCCAATGACATTTAGTAGTCTTATATAGAGTATTCACTACTCAGATTACTCAGGGAAAAGAACACGGCATATATTGTAATTATACAATGCAAAAGTGGGCTCTCATTTACAAACAAACCTGGAATATAGAAGCCATTCAAAAATATAAGTTAATCAAGAGCTCATTTAAAAACTAGTCAGTATTTATTATTTAGAGAATTGGAATGCACATTTTAAGACTGTTGGTTCTTGAAGAAGTGTGATAAGAACTTACCTAATGAAAGTGTTAAACAGTACCCTTGTACCCTCTTTCTAATGGAATACATCAAATTTGAACTTCCCTAGTTTCTACTATTTTCATCAGGAAACTTAACAAGAGAGCATTGGGATACAACTATAACTAACCAGTTCAAATACAAGTTTTAAAAATTTGTGTTTGTGTTATGAATTTTACACTCAAAACCAGATCTATTATATTCCAAAGTTACTAACTCAGCCAACTTACTGTTTTTCTCACTTAAGCCCCAGGGTATGGATGACTGACTCAAGCACTTATACAACTGGGAAGTAATGCTCAAGAAAGAATTTCTAGGTCAAAGCTTAAGTTACAAAAGGACACAAGTGGCCTCGAATCAGATGACTCTTCAACTCAAACACTCCTTACTGACAGCACTTTATAAATCACACCAAGAAAGTCTGCCTCTCCTCACTCTCCCCAAATGGCAGGAGCTAACACACCTGCAAGTCATCACTGCAGCTTTTCACTTGGATTCCAGAAACAATCATGGAAGGTGGGCTAGATCGAGCCATCTCCACCTCTTGCCTTCCCCAATCTTGTAGGATTCATCAGTGAGCTCACCAGTAAAATTACAGTTAAGTTAGAAACAAGTGAATGTAAACCAGAAGGGCAGGACTGTTACACTTGAAGGAGGATGACTGTCCACAAAACTAGGGGCTTTTTCAAAGGAGATCCCCTGGTCATTTTTGGTCCTGGAGACCGGTGCTCACCTACTACTAAGCATGGGCACAGTTATAGTCACTATTAGATACGTAATTGTGTGAAGATCTGACAGGACCTCAACTAAATAAACTTGAATGTTTATAAACATAATTGCTCAACTGCTCTTGGTCTGATTTTCTCAAGTCTAAATAGGGAATAATGTATGATGTATCTTTCACATCACCCAATATTCAGGAGAACAGCCCTGTGGTCAGTACCATAAAGACGTACAACTAACCAAAAGGTCATTTCTATCTATTAAAAACATTAACTGTGTCAATCTCTTTTCTTTAAGTAGCTGCATCTTATAAGATTTCCTCTACATTAAACCTACAGTCAATCATTTGTAATAAGGCATACACAATATACCATTAAGCAATAACACGACCAGCAAACTCTTTTGCCTTAAGATTTATTTTTTAATTCCCTCAAATTTGATCCTAATTTAGCAGTGTTTTAAAAAGATTTTTTAATTTGGTATTTTTCTCTTATGCTGACAAAATCTAATTCTGATT